>NW_028327175.1:58518526-58836254 GCF_987537825.1 Furipterus horrens | reverse complement strand
TGGAGTTTGTCATAGTTTTCTTTGAGATTGTCAAGTACATTGATCTTCTTTATCACCATCCTTTTGAATTCCATGTATGATAGTTGGCTTATGTCTATTCCATCTATCTCTCTTTTTGGGGATTCCTCTTTTCCTTTTATTGGGAGGTTATTTCTGTGTCTCCCCATGTTGGATTCCTCTTGTTTGTTTTTGTTTATTAGATTTGTCTGCTTTGATTTTCCACTTTTGTGGTATGAGGTTCTTTATAGGAGACCTGGAGGGTTCAGTGGTGCAGTCTCTGTGATCTCCTGAGCCTGATGATCTTGGGATGCCCTTTATACCATTTGTTTATGCTGTCTGGTTATATTTCAGTTACTCTTTGGTGGATCCTTCCCTCTGGCTAGTTGATTGAGAGTCACTCTGCCCACCTTGTCTTGAGTTCTTTTGTGGAGTACTGTTAAAATATAAACACACAACACAGGCAAGAAACCCACACCCTCAAAAATATCCTCCACCCACAATCCCACTATCAGCAGCAAATGAACCAGTATTAATATAAGTGTAGAGGTTAAGTCTTAGGTTAAGACTATTATACTATAGAAGAAACAGATAAGAGCTGTTTTAAATTAAAGAAAGATAACGTTTGAGAGGTTATGCGAGACAGTAAATAATATTTACATTGTATGTTAAAAAAGAGAGGGAAGAATGCAGAATAAAGTGAGAAAGTGGAAGTGTATAGTATTAGGTTTATATAGCAGTTATATGCTATATGTTTAATATGAAAGGGAGGCTAAACAAAACAGACAAACAAACAAAAATTAAAGAAGAAAAATAGGAGGGAGAGAAAGTAGGAAACAGATTAAAGAAAGAGTTTAAAAAAAAGGAAGAAAAAAAGGAAGAGTAATAAAGGGAAGAGGAAAAAAAAGGGAAGAAAGAGAAAAAAATAAAGTTTTTACTCAGTTCAACCTTTGGGCGCAGTCTTCTTTTTCTGGATCCACACCTGGTCAAAATTTCATGGGTTTCAAATATTTTCTGGCTGGCTGGCTGTGAGGAGATCTGGCTGGTTTCTGAGGCTGCTTTTCTCTTACTCGTGGGCCTGCTGCAACTTTCTGCTGTGAGCCCCGCTGAGTTGGGTCTCTCCCCACTTGTCCTGTGGCACCCTCCAGCAATCCTCAGGTCTTAGCAATGTTATTCTGCTGGTAATCCAGTGCGCATGTCCTTAGTCCCCATCCAGCCTTGGGTCCTTGTCTTCGCTCCTTCTCCCAAGAAGTCTCTGTGCTCTAAGCCTCAGCACCGGGCTGCATCTGTCCTTGGCTGGCAGCATCTCACTGTTTGCCTGTGTGCACTGCTTGCCTGCCTGGGGTCCCCACTGAGTCTGTGTTTCTGCTGCAGCTCTCCTGTTTGGGCCTCTCTCCCCAGCTCAGTTCTGCTCCTTTTTCGTTTAGTGGTGCCGTGATGCACGTGCCCAGGGTGCAGGGTTGCCAGCCCAGATTTGCCAGCCAAGGGGTTCCGCACCTAGACTTGGTTCATACAGCTTTCCACAGTCCAGGCCCCTTGCTGTCCTTCCACACCTCCGGCTGTTTCAAGAAAACCTTCCCATTGTCTCCATCCAGGACTCCGCTGGTCCCAGTGCCTATGGCAAGTGGCAGTTTCCAAGCAGATCCCGGCCAATGAGCCAGTCTGCACCTGCCTCTTTGGGGTGCAGTGTGGCAGCAGCGCTGGGCTGGGGGGCACAGCGACTGGGCTTGGGGGCACAGCGACTCCCCTTGAGAGTGCGGGCGAGCCTTCTGCCCTCTTCCACTCCACGCCCACACTCCTTTCCCTGCTTGTGCTATCTGAAATCCGCACTCACTTGTCTCTGTGTTTGTACTCCAAGCCTTTCCACGATGGGAGCAAGCAGACAACACTGCTACCTACTCTGCTGCCATCTTCGGAATCTCTGAAGTGGTCACAGTACTGTTTTTTAAAGTATGCTTGTAACAGAATGCCATCCCCAAATTCCCCACAGCCCCTGGTTTTGGGGATGGGGAAGGAGATAATACAGCTTTTAAGGTACTTTGCATATCTATGGCTGGTAGCTAATTTCTTAGTTATGCAGATAGTTGTGGCCACTGCTTGGTGTCAGGGCGATGGGAGGAACTTTGACCATAGAGTGGTTGTGAAGAGCTCACAAGGCCTGTGTGAGAGTCCAGTGGGTAGTCGACTGGTCACCATACCCACTGCATCACAGGCTATGGGTAAGATTTAAATGAAAGGTGGCAGCCCTTTTGGGCACTGGGCCACTTGGTTTGAAAGACTGCAGAGGAACTCCACCAGCCTGCCATGAGGTCAGGTGTGTAAGGAGGGCCATGCTGTTTGAAAGGATAAAGAAGCTTCCACCATGAGAAGAAGCACAATGGAAGGAGCATGTGAGAGGAGCATGACAGAGCAGCAGGTTTTAGCAGTCATGTGAGAAATAGCCACACAGTTTGTAGTCAGGATTTGGCCATGCAACCTGGGCTGGTAAGAAAATAGGTACGCTGCTGCTTTGATCATGCCTGCCCCAGCTGACTTCAAAGCCACCAAGGACTTTGTCTTATAGACCTGGACTCTTGGAACTTGGGACATGTGGAGAGGACAATCTCTTAGGACTTGTGCTTTTCCTGAACTTCACCATGATCCGGTGTAACACAGCACATGCTTTCCTGGACTGTTATACAGAAGCTGAGGACAACACAGCCCAGACCCTTAAGGAGAGAGCTGGCAGATAAGGAATGGGGATCTATTGGGCTTGGTTTTGGCTTACAGCCTTTTGGGGAGTAAGGGAAGTGCTGGGTCTTGTTGGTGAACAGGCCCCTGAGGGAAGTGCTCACAGCGCCCCCCCCCCGCCCCCCACAAAGGTTGGTTGGAATACTGTAAACAAAGACCTGTTTTTTCTGGGCACTAATTGTTGGATCTTACACCGAGGTGTCATGTGAATGAGCCCCCCTTTGCTCAGTAACTTTTAAAAGTAAAAGTTATACAAGACTATTTAAAATATAGAAAAAAGGCATAAATAAGAAATAAATATTACTTATAACTACAATACTTAGAAACAGTCACATACTTTTTCAGTCATTTGTCCACACATGTCTATTTTCATAGTTTATATTGGATTTATAATGTTGCTTATAACAGCATTTGCTTATAGAATTGTATTATATAACTAAAATATTATAAAACAAATTTTAAAGACTGTGTAGTATTTCACTATATAGATTTATCACAATTTGTCATTTCCAATATTCAATCTTATAACATGTATTGTGATTAATATCTTTTTTGTATAAATAATTTTCTACATTTATGTTTTTTTTTGTTGTTGTTGCTAAGATAGAATTTTAGAATTTTAGAAATGGAGTTTTTATAGCCCAAGAACAGAAATTTTTAAAAGCTTATATTGCTAAATTGTTTCATAGAAAGCTTGCTCAAATTGACAGTTCCACCGTCAGTATGACAGAGCAATCATTTCTTTGTACAGTATTAGCTTTAACAGTTCTCTGCTAACTGTACAAGTGAAGAGGTGCATCTCGTGTTAAAATGCACATTATTCCTAACTCATTCACTAATTTTCTCTGTTAATTGGTTAGATTTTAAAAATATTGATAGACATTACCTACAAAAGTATGAAGAGTGAATAAACAGAACAGCATATTTGAAACCTCCCAGAATTTAGATACAGATATAATTCAGATTTAATAATTTTAAAACATGGTTCTCTTTTGAGGTATTATTAATTTCAATAAGGTTTAATGTTGAAAATGTTATATAGTTTTTCTTTTTAAATGGTTTGCCCTTCAATGTATGCTATTGTTTCTCTGAATGCCTTTTCAATGTTATGCTTGTTTACACTGCAGTAGGCAGAGTGATGCCCCTCTAAGATGTCCATCCTCGTGATTGCTGCTTAATGTCATTGTATCATTAATGCTTTCTTGACCATCTTATTTAACAGCAATTATCTTACTTGCTAGGATGTCCCGTCCCTCCTAGTGTGCTTTGTTTTTCTGCCACCCTGTGCTTTACTTAGATATTTTACTATTCCTTGTGGCATATTATGTATTTTATGTATTCTCTTTCTTCCTCTATTGAGTTAAGCTCCTGGAGGGATTTTAGTTAATGTGATCACTGCTGTATTTTCATGTGTAGAATAATAACTGGCACATAGTAGGTGCTCAAATACCATTTGTTGAATTCATGACTGAATAAATGGAATCTGATTCAATCTCAAGATGTCAAAAGGATTTTACTGTGGAAGTTACGAGTGAAATTGATTTTGAAAAATGACTCAAAGTGACTCTGAAGGGAACAGAAATAGTTTTACAAGCAGAAGAAAAGGCTGGCAGCAAGGTAAGAGGCCAGGAGACTTCCACTGTCATGAGTATAATTATTTTCCAAAGTGATTATACTCTAAATGGATTAAAGTTATATCAAGTATACAAGCAGTTGAACCTCTCCTGCAAGAGAACTGATAAATTGTGTTATGTGCATGTCTTATCTTCTCAACTCTGGCAAATTCTTTCCATTACTAGTGGAAAGGAGATGAACATTGAACATGGACAGATAACTGCCCACCCAAGACAATCGAAGTGCAATGGTATTTTATAGGGTGAATAAAAGCCCTAATTGGTCATGCATGGTTCTATTATTATGATTTTGGTATGTAAGAACCTTAGGGGGATGGAGATACTAACTTGGGAAAACCTATCCTATTATTTGGACAAACTATTCTTCTGTCCTAGTGTTTCTGTTTTCAAATTTCAAAGGAAATTTTGGTGACAACTGTGCTTTAGGCTGACTTTCCTTATAAGTTTCATAACCATCCAAATCAAGGGAATGGTAGAATGTGTCAGGAGCTCACGCAGAGGATAAGGGAGATGGAATCTTTGAAAAGCAGTCACTCAAGCCGGGTGAAGTGTTGGATGATATATAGAATTACAAAAACATAGTATGGCATAATGATTGCCATAAGAATACTTATGATTTAATGAGAGGAGGAAAAGTAACAATAAAGTTGCTATTATCAAAGCCCACCTTTGAGGGTATACCATATCTAAACATGATAATAAGTGATTTCTAGAGTAATTATTCAGTATTCATAACAAGCTTATGGGACAATTATTATTGTATTTATTTTACAGATAAAGAAAGTGAGGCTTGGAAAGATTAACTTGCTGAAAGTTACAAAATTAGAAAATAATAGAACCAGTACTTGAAATCAGACTGTTGACCTCCAAGTTCATACACCATTTTTATATGAAAACACAAAATTACACATTTAGAAAAAATATATAAATAAAGTTTCATATTGGAATACATACATACAAGCAATACTATAAATAACTGGTTATATATATCGTCGTTGGCAGCCGTCCGTCTCGAGAGACGATGGTGTAGCTTCTTAAGAGTCTATCTGCACCGCCGAGAATGGCTGTGCAGTCCGACTCGGGAGTGACACGGTATCTGTCTCCTCCCGTGTTGAATCGACATCTTGCGATGACGCTGGAGTGTCCTCTCCAGTGAAGCTGAAGCTACAGAGCCTGGGCAGGGTGATATGGAGGGTCTGCTGTTGCCCATGCAGCAGACCCCCCCTCTCTTCGCAGCTGAAGGGTCCAAGGGAAAGACGGAGTCAATACAGCTTGGCTTCAGGTGCGCCGCAGGAGTTGCCGGTGTTGACTACAATGTCAAACCGCCTTAGGGACTCCGGCTCCGGATTTTCTGTCGGGGTTTACTCCCTTAGCCTTTCCCCTGAAGAGGTATGTCGCAAGGCAGCGGAGGTTTTTTGGAGTCAGAGTTTTCCTTCTCTGATGTGCCCTGACTGGAAGATCGAACCAGTGACACTTAGCTCGCAGGCCGACGCTCAATCCACTGAGCCAAACCAGCCAGGGCGGATATATATATATATATATATATTTGGAATTACTAAAAACAAGAAAATTAGTCTTTGCTCTTGTGTAGTTGGTTAAATTTAAATACCAAAGTGCAGAAATTACCAACATTCCTCTGTATTTAATTATTGAATAGGTCGTTGGAAAGTTCCAATGGTTTTATCAGACCTTTATTTTTTCCTGAGAAGTCAAAAAAAATCAAACCGTTTTTCTAAAGTGTGTTTACTTTTCTTTGTTACCTTTATATTGTTAAGTAATATCTGTTATTAAGGAATCTAATGTATAAAAGCTACTTTGTAAAAATTCGGCATTTAGAGAGGCGCATTAACTTTTTCAGGCCCTGTTTAGTGCTGTACTGGTCTGTAATACATCCTGGAGTATTTTGCTGGCAAAGTGAAGAGTATTGTCTGTTAAAGCTCCAGAGAGAACGCTGGCTTCTGTAGAAGCATAGTGAGTTATTAAAAAAACAACACCCTGGAAATTCTGCTAAAGATTTTGCAAATATTCCTCAGTGCCTCTGTAAAAATCGCCATGTTTCTGAAATTCCTAAATACTTTGTAAAATCTCATTACTTTGATGTTGGTATTTGAAAATGAGTTCTAATTTGAATTAGAATTTAGTCACCTAAATTACATTACCTGTACAAATACCAAAGCTGGAAATTAGACCCTAGTGCTGTGTGTTTCTAGAAACAATAGCAAGCAATTATTTCAAAACTCTGAAATGAGACTTTATTTACAACTTGTAAAGAACCTAGCAGAAAAGCAGAAAGGAAGAGCATGAAAGCACTGCTTACATTTTACTTTTCCTTTGACCCTTTTAGGCCTAGTCCCTTGTCAAGTGCTAATTTGTGTCAATAACAAATGATTTGCCTGAAGGAGCAATCTCTTTTTGTGCTTCCTTGGCTTGCTTAAGATCAAGTAATGTTGAATTTATATATCTTTAATTCAAAGGTGTTTTCCTTTGGGCTCTGTTATTCTAAATTTTTAGAACTTTACTTTTTAAGATTGAAAGAACAGAAATGTACATGGATGGAAAATAAACAGCAGTTTTATTTCATAAAATCGAACTTTATTATTATTATTTTTTAAACTGGGATCTTCTGTTCCTCATGCTTTCTCTTCATAGCACTTGAATGAGCCACTGAATTTCAGACTCAAGAAACCTCACTCAGTCTTCTCTAAATTTCTTCTTTCCTTTCAATTTCCATCTAATGAGGGACAAAATCTGACTTTTCTTTTTCAACAATTTCATTGTTTTTATTTTTTATTTTTATTTTTTATATTTGCATGGCTACTGCTGCAAAAACCAAGTGCAGTCCTTTACTGTCTAATACTTGGAAATATTGTAATGGTGTTCTTTTTCACATCCCCAATTTCATTTTCTTCTTCACATCCCATCCAGGACACGTTAATTAACTTAACATCCTGCTCAAGAAGCAATGAGAATTTTCACTTTTAAAATCATATTTGAGTTCTTGGAACTCAATCAAGGGGCTTTTTAAGCTGATCCCAAACATACCTTTTTAGAATTATTTGTATTTCAATATACCATGTATGCTTTAGAAAAAATGCACAATAAAGTTCTCCATATGTGATCTGATATTCCTTTCCAGCCAACTTTGGTCATGATATTGTACAATTAATCTTCAGCCATTTCATATAGATTAACTTATATAACTTGCCCTAAATTTATAGAGATCTGTGATACAAGCCTAAGAGCAAAGATCTTGCTCTTAACTACTTTGATAGTGTGCATCTATGTTTAATCCTCAAATAAATGAATCGTACATTTTTCCCCCTAATAAATGACAGCACTGTAGGATTCTGGGTTACATATATTTGAGAAAAAACAGAAAAACAAACTTTGTCTGCTTAATAAACTTCTGAAGTATTGGGTTGGCCAAAAAATCTTTCTGACTCTCAGGATGTTCAAAGACTACTGTGGAGAGAGTCTCTGAGTCAACAGAAGCAGTTTTAGCTGTGGAGTTAATACAACTTGATTTGTACCCAAATTTCTTTACTAGATACATTTCCTCTTGTGAATCCCAACCTTTGGATATTACCATATAAAATTCTTTCTCACTATATTCCCATGAAGGAAGAACTGCAGGTATATATGACTGGGAGTAAGCTGCCCATTGTATTAACTCCACAGCTAGAATTGCTTCTGCTGACTCAGAGACTCTCTCCACAGTAGTCTTTGAATATCCTGAGAAAGACGGAGAACCCTTGCAAGTAATTATAATAGTTAATTTAAATAATTAAGATAATTGATCAATATTATAATCCAGTCACTGTTCGAGATATTAAGTATTTTATCTCATTTAAGGCTAGCAACAACCTAATGAAGTGTACACCACTATAATACTTTTTTTTTGTAAATAAGGAAATTAAGGTACAGAGAGAGTAAATTACTTGCTTATGGTCATCCAGTCAGAATGTAGTGGAAGCAGATTTGAATTGGGAAGTCAGACTCAATCAGTCTGATTCTAGGCAACCCCTTTTACCCACCACTTTAACTACTAAACATATTGTCCCTTTATAGCTAATATAAACACTTCTTGTATTAGTTTACTTTAGCTGCCATAAAATACCACAGATGACTTAAACAACAGTAATAAATATTTTTCTTATGTTTCTGGACTCTAGGAGTTCAAGATCAAAGAGTTGGCAGGTCTGGTTTCTCTTGAGGCCTCTTTCTTTGACTGGCAGATGGCCGCCTTCCTGATGCATCCTCACCTAGTCTTTCTGCTCCTGGCACATCTGGGTGACTTCTGTGGGTTCAAATTTCCCCTTCTTATGAGGACACCAGTCTGATTGAATTAGGGGCCACCCTAAGGGCCTTATTTTAACAGAATGACTTATTTAAAGACCCTATCTCTAAATATGGTCACATTCTGAGTACTGTTAGTTAGGGTTTCAACATACAAATTTTGAAAAGACACAATTTAGCCCATGACACCTCTGTAATCTGTGTGACTCCAGAAATCCAAACCTGGAATGTGTTGCATTAAAAATGCCTAAGTAAAAACTTGATTCTTTGTTCATACTTCTCTCAATTAATGTGCATCTGATGATTTTGCCAACACTAACACTTATCTCCTGTCCTTTCCTATCTTTAAACATCTCAATTCTTAGGGTTCTCACACTTTTATGCCATTATAGCACCTTTACATATGTTCACTAGTTTCTGCCATTTTGCTCACTAGATGCTGTCTTCTCTCAAAGAGTGGAAGCCCTGGGAGAGAAGATCTTTGTGTTTTCCTTTCCCATAGTGTTCTCCACATGACTAGCAAAGGGTGGGGGGAGGGTGTGACCTTCTCCTGTTCATAGCCTCCATCTCACCACATGAATTTTTATCAACACTTACTCTGAACCAAGCACTGTGAAAAGGTGTTTTACATCAATCACTTTCTTTCCATTTTCACCTTTATGTTAGATAACATTATTCGTATGTTCAGATGAGAAAATTGGTGTTTAAAGAGATTTTGTATTTACCAGGTGTCACAGAGCTAGGAAATGGAAGAGCTGAGATTGACACTTCAGAGCTTGGGTCCCTAACCCTGAGGCTATATAGTGGCTGGACTTTGATTTTGTAAGTGTCACACTTGGAGCCTCGTGGTTACCAGATATTAAGAGAATGGAAATTATAAAAATAAATACATTTAAATTACAAAATAACTATACTGTTATGCAGTTCATACCCATATATTAAAAGTCATTCTTGGAGCCCCTGGGCTGCATGCAGGTGCTGAACATAAATGGAACCCTGATAGGATCTGAGGAAAAGAATCACATGTTCCAAGTGCAAGTAGGAAAGCCAAATATTGCACTTATTCTGGCTCTGGGAAAAGTACATACTGTTATATTCCGGCACATCGGAACTTTCCAGGGATGTGCCTGGTGTCTTGGAGTAAAGCCAACATGATTTTTCTGCCATCTAAGTCTTGCTTCTTTATAGGTCTCTTTGCCATGCTCATTATGTAAATCATAGCTCCCTGTCCCTGAATTGTGAGACTTTCCTCTTTTTTTATACAAATGGAAACACCCTCATCACTTCCCAGAATCTTGCAGATATAATCATATGTTCCTTCATAGCTACAGGCTTGACTTTATACAAATGTATGAAAGACAGAATGATGAAGGGAAGTCAGTCATATGTACCTGTACTATGCAGCAATTACTATTAGCTTTATTATTAATATTAATATTTAAATAACAACCCCTAGATGTTTATTTTTGGCAGAGAGGAAGATTTTACTTTTCAGTTGTTCTGCTTAGTCTTGGAAACTTAGACCCAGGATTACAAAAAGAAAACCTATGGCGTTAAGATATTCAATTTCAAATACATTTTACTTGTTCTAAATATTAGTTTGGTTTGACAAACCCTTTTGCCATCTTGGGAGAGATACAGTACTCCCTCTCTATATCGCAGTTCACTTATTGTGGCCTCACTATATTGAGGGATTTTAAAAAATATTATATTTAATTGTTTATCACAAATTTTTCATTATATCGCGGGATTTTGCGGTACTGTATATGTATGCTGTTAAAGTTACATAGGTTTAAGAGTGTAGAATATGTTTAAGAACATAAGTAGTGTTTATAAAAGTGTGAAAAAGGTTAATAAGGGAGGGGAAAGGTGAATAAGGGACTGGGAACCGTTTGTAAGTGTGTGGGAAGGGTTTATAAAACCTTAAAATACATATAAGTACTAAAATAAATGTAAGGTTCCTATTTCGCGGATTTTCACCTATCATGGGGGGGGGGTGTCTAGAACATAATACCTGCGATAAGTGAGGAAATACGGTATTGTTAATTTTCAATAATGTAGAAAGGTCAACAAACCCAACATCAGGAACTCAGTAAAAATATAAATTGATACCATTTAGAATCGCTGAACAATATTTAATTATGGTATTGGTAGGGTCGGTTTTTAGTGTGAAGAATTCATATAATTGAGTCTAAATAAAGTAATACATGAATTCCTAACATTTATGAATAAAATTAAAAGAGCAAATGGGTTATATTGGTTCTAAGAAGCATGTATCCAATTGAAATAAAGTCATCCTGAATAATCCCAAATTACCTAAATAGCATAATGAAATGGTGGCTGATTCTCAACTTTCAAGGTCATAAAAAGTTTTTTTAAGTCAATGATAAGGGGAAAATCATTTAATTCTAGCTATAACAAAGATTTTTGGTGGGATTTATAGATCCTGAAATTCCCATATCCTATTATTCTCTGTAAATTTATATTATCTAATTTGCAATTACTCCTGAGTCACATTCTGAAGACACGAATTGACTCTCGTTTTTTTTCTGATGATAGATCACCCCTTATATAAGCAAGTTTAGGAAACCAGCCATACTGCAAAGTATGGAACATGGCAGAAGGGGAAATATGGCCACATCAGTGGGCTTGGAAAGCATTCAGAGAAGCTTGCAAGGGCTGGGTGGTCTCCAAATCCTGATTAGGAATCCCAGTGCAGATTAATGGGGACCTGACTGAAGCCATACATTTATTTCTTTTGAAAACTGGCAGTTTTGTGTTAAGGGTCCCCAAGACCACCCTCAGGCTTGAGAATTGAAGGACTCATAGGACTCAGAAAAGCTGTTACAGTCATGGTTATGGTTTATTACAGTGAAAAGATACAGATTAAAACAGCAAGGTGAAAAAAGCTTGTGGGGCAAAGTCTAGGGGAAATCACTGGCAGCTTCTAGGTGTTCTTTCCCCATGGAGCTGCCTGGAGAGGCACTTAGTTCTCCTGAAATGATGTGTGACAAAATATGTGAAGTGTTGCCAACCAGGGAAGCTCACCCAGGCCTTGATAACTAGGGATTTTAGTGGCGATATGTCATGTAGGCACCCCAATGACTGACCTCAGCTGCTCAGACTCCGGCACCTGCACTCCCCCAAGTCAAACTGACAGAGAGTGACCCAAGGCTTCAAGAGTACATAAATATTCTTATCAGGCTGAATATTCCCAGGGTTCAGAGGTTATCTCCTAGGAGCCAGGCCAAGGGCCAGGCTTGAAGTCAGGTCTTTCTTTGGAACGTTCATGATTAGAAAAACCCACGTCTGATAAGTTAACTCTTTCCTGAACAAGTTTATAGCACATAATGATAGATGAATAGGTTATTTCCCTATAATTGTATGCAAGTATATTTCTTAAAATAATTAAGGAAGTCTCCTGTCAATGAGAGTTCTACCTGTGGGAGAAACTGTTGTTCTGAATCTTTTATTAGTGGAGAATTTAGTAAGTAATCTAGAGTTTTAGAAGGAAATCCATGTAACTCCATATTTTTTAATAAAGGAAAGAGTACATGGTGCCTTAAATCAAATATTTGTATCTTTTCCCCTCATGGGAATTTGTATTTCTTTAGAGGAGCCAGAAGAGCAAAATATAGAACCCCACTAATTTCAAATAAGAGTGTAATATTTTTACAGGAAGCACTGATTTATAAACCTAACCTCTAGAGGTGCAGACAGGTTTATCACCGAGCCATAAATGTCTAAATGCATAATGGAATGCAAGGTCTAATTTCTAAAATGTATTTGGATGATGCATTACTCATTGATAAATTCAGCTGAACTCAAAGAAAAGAGTTCAACTATTTTTTTTAAAGGTTGGTTATATAATGCATTATTAAAGCTTTTAGGTAAAAGGCAAAAACATATCTAATCTAATATGGGGAGAGATAAAGGAACATTTGACAATTTTTATTGGTTTCTTTACTTTCTTGGTTTTTAAAACTCTAACAATCCCTTTGAGTTTTGCAACAAACACTTATCTAGTGGTGACAGATGACCAGTGGTTAATATTAGAATAAGCTTATTATGAGAAATGTATATTATAGTCAGGATACCTTTTGCTAACAGCTCATGCTGGGACTAATTAGCTTTAATGTAAAAATAATAGAAGCCATGCATACCTCTTAATTTTATGCATACTTTGGAGGTTTTATTCTACCATGAAAATGATTTCTTCAGTAAAATCTCTATAATGATGGACTATCCATTATAAACTAAGAGAGGTATTAATATATACATTAATATATTATATGTGTTAAAATATATTAATATATATTATAAAAATAAAATATACTGTAACATATATAACATATAGACATATTAATATGTAATATAAATATATTAAAATAGCCAAATTACTTGTTTTTAAAAAAATAGAACTTGATTAAACACTAAAGAATATGACTTTTTTAAAATTAATTTTTTAAATTATTCTTTTATCCTCACCCAAAGACATTTTTGTTTTTCATTGCTTTTAGAGAAAGAGGAAGGGAGAGAGGAAGAGAAAGAGAGAGGAACATTGACATGAGAGAGAAATATTGATTTGTTATCTCCCATATGCACAAGGACCAGGGTTCGATCCTCAACCCAGGTATGTACCATCATCAGGAATTGAACTGGCTATGAGGTAACACTCAAACCAACTGAGCTACACGGGCCAAAGCAAGAATATGACTGTTTTTAATTAAAGCATAGCTGGAAGAGAAAATATGATATGGATTTTGACAAAGAGCAGAACAATTACATGTACTAGGTTCAGTTCTTCATGACAGGCTATGACAATGTGTATGTGATTGCTGCAACTGCCACTTTTCTTCAAATACAACTTTTATAAGAAGAGATGAAGACTTAAGCCCAAGAAGTCCCTAGCTCATAGCTTCAGATTCAAGAGAAAGATCATTAAATTTTAGTTTCAGGAAAGGAAATACAAATAGGCATTGGAATTGCCCTATGGAGCATTCCTTAAAGACTTCATTTTCAATGGGCCAATTTAGTAGCTGCCCCATGGTTCTGATTAATTCTCCTTTTAACAGTTTATTTTTTTTTTTTATCAAATTGACAATTTTAGATAGAGGAATGATAACAACTTAACTGGCAGTCTGAAATTGCTCAGTAAAATAATTCAATTTTGGAATGAATTTAATGTCCAGTAGTTTAGAGGGCTGCTGTTTGAATATGTCAGAAATTTGTTATTATTTTCAATAAATGCTTCTATTTGTTTCATTAACAATAATTGAGAAACTGAAATTGGTGAGAAGAATTTTATGAAAACTAATTGTTTATGACTGTTTCTCAAATCTGGATATTTTTTAAATCCAGGGTCAGTGCAAATTCTCTATTCTTAAGTAGTGCCTTCTTAAATGATTTTCATTGAAAGACATCTCAATTTGACTTTTAAGGAATCCAGAATTTCAAACATATAAATGGACAATAATCTTATTATTGAAAATCAAATATAACATCTTCAAATAAAGGCCTTCCCATTAGACAAGATAGCTGATAAATAAAATTCATCACTTTATTGCCAGCATTTCTCAAAGTATAACTCAATTACATAATATTTTGCTAGGACAATTTGATCACAAATGCAATACATAAATTCAAATGCTCCCAAATATGGAAGATTAGCAAACTATAGTTTTTTCAGTAAGTGGTGTTGGGAAAATTAGATATGTGCAGAAAAATGAAACTTGACCACCTTCTTACACCATACACAAGAATAAATTCAAAATGGATTAAACACTTAAATGTTAGACCCCCAAACCATAAAACTCATAGAAGCAAACACAAGCAGTAAAATATTGGACATTGTTCATAGTGATATTTTTTCTAATATACCTCTCCAGGCAAGGGGAACGAAAGAAAAAATAAACAAATGGGACTACATCAAACTAAGACATTTTTGCACAAGGAAACCATCAAAAAAAGTGAAAATACAGCCCACAGAATGGGAGAATATATTCACCAATACATCTGATAAGGGATTAAGATCCATAATTTATAAAGAACTTATAAAACTCAACATCAAAAAAAAAAATCAAATATTCCAATTTAAAAATGGGCAAAAGACTTGAATATACACTGTTCCAAAGAGGACATACAGATGGCCAATAGACATATGAAAAGATGCTCAATGTCACTAATCATCAAAGCAATGCAAATTAAAACCACAATGAGATATCATCTCACACCTGTCAGAATGGCCATCATAAATAAATCAACAAACAACCAGTGCTGGCAAGGGTGTGGAGAAAGGGGAACACTTTTGCACTGTTGTTGGGAATGCAAATAAGTGCAGCCAAGCAGTATGGACTTACCTCAAAAAATTAGAAATGGAACTGCCTTTTGATCCAGTGATTTCACTTCTGGGAATTTATTTAAAGAAACCCATAACACTAATTCAAAAGAATAAAAGCACCCCTATGTTCACTACAGCATTATTTACAAGAGCCAAGACTTGGAAGCAGCCTAAGTGTTCATCAGTAGGTAAGTGGATAAAATAACTATGGTATTTTTACACTATGGAATACTACTTAGCTATAAAAAAGAAGAAAATTTTACCCTTCACAGCAGTATGGATGGACCTGGAGAACATTATGCTAAGTGCAATAAGCCAGTCAGAGAAAGACTAACGCCATATGATTTCACTCAAATGTGAAATCTAATGAACAAACTGAACTAAAAAGCAAAATAGAGACAGACTCATAGATAGAGGGCAGGCTGACAGCTCTGGCAGGGGGCTTAAGGCATAGAAGGATCAAGCAAAAAAGAAAAAGGACTCATGGACATGGACAGCAGTGTTGTGATTGCTGGGGAGAAAGTATGGGTGGGGGTGTAAGAGAGTATAAGGAGGAGAAATGGTAATGGAAAGAATACAATTAAAAACCCAAACTTAAGAAAAAAAGAGAGAAGACACAAATAAACAAAATCAGAAATGAAAGAGGAGAAATCATGACTGATACCTCAGAAATACAAATGATAGTTAGAAATTACTTCAGACAACTGTATGACAAGAAATTTGACAATCTAGAAGAAATGGACAAATTTCTAGAAACATACAACCTTCCAAAACTAAATCAAGAAGAAGTGGAAAGTCTCAACAAACCAATAACAAAAAAGGAAATTGAAACAGTAATCCAAAATCTCCCTGCACACAAAAGCCCTGGCCTGGATGGCTTCACAGGCGAATTCTACAAAACATTCAGGGAAGAACTAACTCCTATCCTCCTCAAACTGTTCCAAAAAATCCAAGAAGAGGGGAAAATCCCAAACTCTTTCTATGAAGCTAGTATTATCCTAATCCCCAAACCAGGTCAAGACACAACAAAGAAAGAAAACTACAGGCCAATATCACTGATGAACATCGATGCTAAAATCCTCAATAAAATATTGGCAAACAGGATCCAGCAATACATCAAAAAGATCATACATCATGATCAAGTGGGCTTCATTCCAGGGATGCAAGGATGGTTTAATATTTGCAAATCAATAAATATAATACATCACCTAAACAGAATGAAAGACAAAAATCACATGATCATATCAATAGATGCAGAAAAAGCATTTGATAAAGTACAACACCCATTTATGATGAAAACACTCAGCAAAATGGGAATAAAGGGAGCATATCTTAACATAATTAAGGCTATATATGAGAAGCCTGAGGCCAACATCATACTCAATGGACAAAAACTGAAAGCATTCCCCCTGAACTCAGGAACTAGACAAGGTTGTCCACTCTCTCCACTCCTTTTCAACATAGTGTTGGAAGTCCTAGCCACAGCAATCAGACAAGAAAAAGAAATAAAAGGCATCCAAATTGGGAAAGAGGAAGTGAAACTTTCATTATATGCAGATGACATGATAGTATACCTAGAAAATCCTATAAACTCCACGAAAAGACTACTCAATATAATAAGTGAATTTGGCAAAATCGCAGGGTACAAAATAAATATACAGAAATCTAAGGCATTTCTGTACACCAACAATAAAATAGCAGAGACAGAGACAAAAAAGAAAATACCATTTACTATAGCAACAAGAAAAATAAAGTACCTAGGAGTAAACTTAACCAAAGAGATAAAAGACCTGTACTCTGAAAATTACATAACATTGAAGAAAGAAATTAAGGAAGAAACAAATAAATGGAAGCAAATACCATGTTCTTGGATGGGAAGAATCAACATCATCAAAATGGCCATACTACCCAAAGCAATTTACAAATTCAATGCAATCCCTATTAAAATGCCAATGACATATTTCACAGACCTAGAACAAATACTCCATAAATTCATATGGAACCAAAAAAGACCCCGAATAGCAAAAGCAATCTTGAGACAGAAGAACACAGCAGGAGGAATCACAACACCAGATATCAAACAATACTACAAAGCCACTGTAATCAAAACAGTATGGTACTGGCATAAGAACAGACATATAGATCAGTGGAACAGAATAGAGAGTCCAGAAATAAACCCAGGCCTCTATGGTCAACTAATCTTTGATAAAGGAGGAAGGAACATAAAATGGAGTGAGAAGAGCCTCTTTAACAAATGGTGCTGGGAGAACTGGATAGGGACCTGCAAAAAAATGAAACTAGACCACCAACTTACACCACACACGAGAATAAACTCAAGATGGATCAAAGACTTAAATGTAAGCCGTGACACCATAAAAGTCCTAGAGGAAAACATAGGCAAGAAAAGATCAGATATCTCACGTAACAATCTCTTCACGGATACATCTCCTAAAGCAAGAGAAATAAAGGAAAAAGTAAATAAATGGGATTACATCAAACTGAAGAGTTTCTGCTCAGCAAAAGAAAACATCAGCAAGATGAAAAGGAAACCAACCATATGGGAAAACATATTTGCCAATGACATCACAGACAGGGGACTGATTTCCAAAATATATAAAGAGCTGATACGACTCAACATCAAGAAAACAAACAACCCAATTAAAAAATGGGCAAGGGACCTGAACAAACACTTCTCCGAAGAGGACATACAGAAGGTCCATAGACACATGAAAAAATGCTCAACATCATTAGCCATCAGGGAGATGCAAATAAAAACCACAATGAGATACCATTTTACACCAGTCAGAATGGCCATCATCAACAAATCAACAAGCAACAAGTGCTGGCGAGGATGTGGAGAAACGGGAACCCTACTGCACTGTTGGTGGGAATGCAGACTAGTGCAGCCACTATGGAGAACAATATGGAATTACCTCAAAAGATTAAAAATGGAACTGCCTTTTGAACCAATGACTCCACTACTAGGATTATACCCGAAGAATCTTGAAACCCCAATTCAAAAGTACTTATGCACCCCTATGTTCATTGCAGCACTGTTTACAATAGCTAAGTGCTGGAAACAACCTAAGTGCCCATCTGTAGATGAGTGGATCAAAAAACTGTGGTACATCTACACAATGGAATACTATGTAGCAGAAAGAAAGAAGGAACTCCTGCCATTTGCAACAACATGGATGGAACTAGAGAGAATTATGCTTAGTGAAATAAGCCAGGCAAAGAAAGAAAAATACCATATGATATCACCTAATACAGGAAACTAAAGAACAACACAAACAAAGGAACTAAATAGAACAAAGAGCAGAATAGCAGTCAATAGGGGGGAGGGGAGAGGGAAAGAAGGGGGATAAGTAAGGGAAGGGTTTAATTAAAGAGCCTGTATGAAAGACTCATGGACATGGACAACGGGGAGGGATATGATTGTGGGAGAGGGGGTGGGTTGGGTGGGGGAGAGAAATTGGGGGAAAAGGGGACAACTGTAATTGAAAAACCAAAATAAAAAAATTAAAAAAAAAAAACAAAAAAAAAAACCCCAAACTTAATAATAAAAAAAAAAGAAAGAACTCATACAACTGAACACCAAATGATCCAATATAAAAATGGGCAGAGAACCTGATATGACACTTTGCCCGAGAAGACATACTAATGAACAACAAATATATAAAAAGATACTCAACCTCACTAGACATTAGGGAAATGAAAACCAACTGCAATTAGATACCACCTCATACTTCTTGGAATAGCTATTATCAGCAAGACAAGTAATAACAAGTATTAGGTTGTGGAGAAAAAGAAACCCTCATTCACTGCTGGTGGGAATGTAAACTGGTAGAGCCACTATGGAAAAGAGTTACTCAAAAAATTAAAAATAGTGTTGCTATATGACCCAGTATCCCCTCGTTTGGGTATTGACCTGAGATATTTGAAAATATTTTTTTGCCAAGATATAAGAACCTTATGTTCACAGCAGTATTATTCATTGTGGCTAAGACATGGAAGCAACCAAAGTGTCCTTTGCTAAAAGACTGGATGGATGGAGAAGATGTGGTACCTATATGCAAAGGAATAGTACTCAGCCATAAGAAAAGATGAAATGCTGTCAATTGTGTCAATGTGGATGGAGCTTGAGAATATCATGCTAAGTGAAATAAGTCAATCAGAAAAAGCTAAGAAACATATGATTTTACTTATATGTGGAATATAAAATTGAAACTCACAGATGGCATTGTATGGTGGTTACCAGAGGCAGGGAGCAGGTAGTAGAAGGTAAAGGTGGAGATTATTTGACTTTGGGTAGTGGGCACACAATGAGATACACAGATCATGTATCATAGAAATGTACACTCAAAACCTATATAATCTTATTAACCAATGTCACCCCAATAAACACAAAAATATCTATTTTTGATATTGATATTCTAACATTATAGAAATATTAAAAACTGAGGAATATTGGAAGAAACGTAATGATTGCTTATTGAAGTTCTGTCTTCCTGATGCCCCAACACAACTGTTCTCAGGATCTCTGCACTGATCTATATTCATGTCCATGTGACATTTGTGATGCAGAACCATAAGATATTGACTCATTCCCAAATAAAATGCATTATGTTCCTGCTGGTGAGTCATTTCCAGAGTAGCATTAATGGGGTTTGAGATCAGGGTCCAGAAGCACATTATAGCATAAGAAAGGGGGCTTTAGGTAAATGGTTGGTTTGTTTTGCTGTTTTTTTCAACTCTAAAAGCCTGGTGGCTCCAATAAGATGTTATAGATGGAAGTGAAAAAGTAGATTGTTCTACTTTGGATGGTGTTGAGAGAGGAGGAGTGAATTAACCAAACTAATCAAACCATAGATTTGGTACAGTAAACAAGCCATAGGCAGTACTCCCACATCTTTCCTGTGGTTGCAAACTGCCACTTCATCTAAACTGCATGTGCTATAGTGGGTAGGAGTCTCTGGAATAAAATTGCTGGATTTAACTCTTGGCTTGACCATTACCTAGCTATAGCTTTAGGGCAAGTTACCTAACGTTTTTATCTGTAACACTGGAAAATCCTAGTACTTATCTCAGAATTATGTGGATTAGTAATTCTGAGGTATGTGCTAGTAGGTACTTGATGCAGGTTTTTGTAGTAGTGCCTGGATTATAGTAGGTGCTTAATAAAATCAAGAATTATTTCTGAATGGAGACATGTGATTTTTAATTTAACTCAATGGACTTGATAATTCTAAAGTATTTTAAGAATTGGAATCATTGCCCCCACTGATATTTTGCAGAGTGCCATAGTAGAGGCATCTTAATTATGCTTGCATACCTAAGTACTTTGTAATTTACAACATAATATAGCAGTTGGTTCATGGAATATTAATCATAAAAGTGTATTGTATTAATGCACAAGACAGAGTACACGTAGAAGTCAGGACTGTGGGAAACTAGTTGGTATTGCTTTCAGCATAGGTCACTTTAGTAATCTATGTGATATCTAAGATTAATAGACAAATGAATATATTTAGTTGAAAATGTTAAAGGATAATACAAATTCAAAGTCACAGATTAATATAAGTTAAACGTAAAGGTTAAATAAAAGATGTCAGAACCCATACTGCAATCAGTGACAGCCTTTTAGCATCCCACTCATGTCCACCAGCATAAAATTTGACAAATAAGAATGTGCTTGCTATGAAAAGTCACATGTAAGGTAAATGCCCTAGCTCCTTCTTCCAAGAAATTTCTGTTTTTAAAGTATTCTTAAGCAGAAATTCTAGAGCCATTACATCATATTTTGTGATGTAAGAAGACACATAATAACCCTTTCACCCTTTGCTGTCTGGTGTGCTTACAGATTTCTATAGCCCCTAGTGCATGGAGGGTGGATCTTAGATTCAGACCATTGGACTTTACAATGTGAGTGTCTGGGGAAGTATCCATGAACCTAATAAAGTGTTTCCTTTCCTAGTTGGATTAGGAACCGAAATAAATTGTGATGGACATCACTATGATTTATCAGTATCTCTTTCTCCTTTCCCTCTTCAGGACAGGCTATACTTCTTAGTTATCTTGCAGATAGAAGAGACTAGATTCTAACTGTAAGCAATGTAATGTGAGCAAAACTCATATGTGACACTCATAGTCTGAGGCAGTAAAACGTTCTTCTACTGGATTGTACAGACTCTTTCTTTGGCCTGAGGGATTGTGGAGGCAATTGCTGGCATCCTGAGGGATTGAGATGGTAAACCATATGATAAAATCAGCCTAGATTTCCAGGTTTCTGATTGGAGGATAGCTGCATCAAGCATTGCCTGGGTTTGTAGCAGGTTTAGCATAACAGAAAAATAAACTCAATGTATTAAGCCTGAGATTCTTAGATTGATTGTTGCCATAGCATAGCCTATCATATCCTAACTAATACAGAAGGTTAAATAGTACTTATTTTGGAAAAGAAGTGACTTTTGCATAAATATATATCTGATTTTGGAAAATTAATTACTCAAATTCAGTTCTGGATTAGCTGAGTTACCTGTAGCCAGACCAGCGGCTTTATTTATTATTTATTCATTGTCCATGTTTGCTCAGGTAACATGATGTGCTATAGTATACTTTCAAGTATAAAAGAAGATTGAAAACTAACCACTGAGCATTTATGAGAATAAATTCAACTTTGGAAATATTCAGAATAGAATACACCTGCAAGAGAATGTAACTGAATTCCATTAAGCAATCACCTGACAATATTTGAATTTTGAGAGGATGATTTTAAATATCTTGTTAACTTAACTATGCTCATAATGCAAAGCTCTGAAATTCTGTTGAAATAATATTAAAATAAATATGAAATAACTCAAACTAGCATCAGAGACACATTGAAACATAAATGAAAAACAGCCCACAACTCTCTGTAGCCTGTTTATATCTCCCTCAGAGATTTAGATAAAGAAGAACAAACATAACCTTTTTCAGTTGTTTCTTACAAGAGAAGAAGAAATGAAATGTTAGATTATGGTTGTTTTAATGAGCTATGATTCAAAATGATGAAGTTATAATGGTTTGGGTAAAAAATATTTTGTTAATGAGTTTTTATTTTTGTCAAAACCTAAAGATATACAACTCTCCAAGAATAAACTTTAATGGCAAAGCAATATTTGCTTTCTGAAAATTAAAACCCCTAATATTTATGTTTTATTTTCAACAAATATATTTATTAATTATTATTAACCATTACCACAGAAAAGAGATGTGTTCAAAGAATAAAAACAAAACTGCATATAGACATAGAATATGTCACTAGCTTTCACAGTGAACTTTGGCTGTAAGATACTTTTCTTTGCCTAATTTTAGTGGTCTCTACAAACTTTTTTTTAATAATTTATATATCCTATTCTAATTACAGGTTCAAGCAGAGTGGTCAAAAAAAGTTCAGAAAACAGTAAAAACACCATGTCCATTTAAAGTAGGACATTATAAACTGATATTTGTTTTAGATATCGACTATAACTTCCTTGCTGTTATAATGTACATCCCCCAAATAAACACTCTATCTAAAGGAAAATTAAATATCTGGTGGGTAGATTATTGTAGTTAAATATCTGGTGGGATCACTGAATGCAACTTCTAGCGTGCCTCAAGACAGAACAAAACAATGTGAAAATCAACGTTCAATCTTATTATTACAAATTAGAAAAGATTAAATCCGGCTGATTTAATTTATCTGCATATTAGAATTCTAAGTAGTTGTTAATGAGAAACAAAAAGGAAATATATAATTGGGAAGGGTTGATGAAAAAAGATGCCAGTTAGATGATCAGGAAGTTTGGTAAGGCTGCCTTTGAGGGGAGCTGATTTGTTTAGGTGTCACTCTCTGCAATCCCAGACAAAAGTCCATTCTTCTCAGTGGAGAAACTAGTTTTGGATTTTGAACTTCTACACATATTCAATTAAATTTAACCTCTAAATTTCACTGGCTAATGGCAATCTTTTAATTGGTGTAAAACCCAAAATTATATATTTTATCCATCTTTGTAGTGTGAAGTATAATTTCAGAAACTATTAAGAAGAAAGGAAAGTTAATGTTTCAAAACCTCTCCTTAGCCTAGTTTCATTTCCCTTAGTAATTCAGTCTCACAAGTTTAGGCATGCTATTGGACCCTTTGTTATTATAAATGTTTACATATTAAAACGGTTTATTTAAAAACCTAATATATTGACAAGAAACTGTCAAATATAAAAAGAAATTATATTTGTTAATTTCTGTAGGCACATATATCATTATTCATATGTAAAAAATTTAGAAAATAGACCATCTCTCTTTAAGGTTTCCATAAGGGATAATGCCAATAATAATAAGTAATAATAATAGCAGCTTGTAGTTGTTGATTGCTGACCTTATGGTTGCACCCTGTCCTAAGCACTAGGTACATATTATTGAATTTCATCATCACAAAAATATTACTAAGTAGGTACTGTTTTAATCTTTATGTTACTAGTGTCCTCACTAGATCATGACACTGAAGAAAGAAGTAGCTTACCCAATGTCAACAGTAAATGTCAAATCAGAATGTCCTAAAATAGAGGGAAAGATTAATTTGGGGGTTATGAGAAAATTAAGTTAATATGATAGCTACTTTAATGAACTAAAAATGAGTTAACAAATGATGTTTCCAGTACATGCTTTTAAACTCTTTACTGTATATGTGAATCCATAGGTATTATGTAGTATGTATATATTTCTAAATTTTCAAAACAATAACCATTTATTTATTCATTTAACAAATATTTATTGAGTCATTACTATCACCTAATATGAAGTTCTAAGATAGTAAATTTTCTGCCCTAATTGAGTTTATATTCTAGAATTTTCATATCATACATATTATTCAGCAACTTCTCTTAAAATTGTGTTTTGAAGATTAATCCATATACACATAAATTAAGGTTCTTTTGTGTTTTTAATTAATATACCATTGTATAAATATACCATAACTGATTGATTTCACTTTTCATAAACATTGAGATGTTTATCAATTGTGTATTAGTGCAAAGGATACACCTGTGAATATCTCCTTGTGTATATATGAGAACTTTTGTCTGATGTATATATTTAAGTATTAAAGTAATTTATTTGTGTGGCTATAAGAAGCTACCTCTAAACCTCAGTGGCTCAACACAAAAGAAATTTGTTTCATGCTTAAATAAAATCTGACACAGGGGAATATCCAGGGCAATATTTTTCCTGTTTGGCTTAACATTCCCTAGGTTGCATTCATCTTTTATTGCCTACACATTTGTATATTCTTTCAAGATTATCTTGACATGCAGGTAAGAGCTCGAGGGTCTTACACTGGCAACTATATATCCAGCACCTGTGACATCATTTCCATTTCCCAACCATGGACCAGAGCAAAATAAGCTAGACAAAAAAGTCAACCATGCAACTTCACTTATATGTGGGATGTAAAACAAAACAATGAACAAGCAAACAAGACATACAAAATAAAAAACTCATAGATAACAGTATGGTGGTTACCAGAGGGAAAAGGGGTTGGGGAAGTAGAAGAAAATAAAGGAGTTTAAATATATGGTGACAGAAGAAGACTTGTCTTTGACAGAATATGTAGCTGATGTATAATAGAACTGTACACTTGAAACTTATATAATCTTATTAACCAATGTCACTCAATATATTTAATAAAATTAGAAACAAATAAATAAAATTACTAAAATTATGGCTAGAGTAGGCATACTTACAGAGAAAGCAGTTCACTGTATTTGTTATCTGAAAAAATAGATATAAAAGATTTGAAATTTTGATCGTTTATGCAGCTGATTTTTTTTAATGTCCTTTTGATTTACATGTGTTCTTTAGAAGAAAAATTTAACTATTTCAATTTCAATATTATAGGTTAATTCAGCTAATTGGGCTTCTTCCTGAGTAAATATATTCTTTAGTCTTAATCACTTGGTCATTAAGTTTGAAACCAAGTTGTATCTGCTTCTTATTTTCTCCAGAGAATTTTTGTTTTAGTAATAGATTTCTGGTGAAACATGCACTCATACTGGTTCATTTTGAGTTTTTTTTTTTCCTTGTTTTTCAGTAAACAATATACTCTGAATTTTGGCTAAAAAGGTTTATTTTGTTGTTTTCCTGATTTTTTCTTCCTAGGGTTTCAATGTGTTGTTCACATACCACCCTAAAATTTATTTGGCTTCACATCTCAGAATTTTAAATAGTTGAAGTCACTGTGTTTTGCAATTCTTCTCTCTTTTTTTCTTATCTGTGAACATTCCCAAAGTTTAATCCTTTGCCATTTCTCTTTTTGTTTTGTATGGTTTCCCTGGGTCCACTAAGAATCATGGTTTTGACTTTTCCTTCCAGGCTGATGGCCCTCTTTTTTACAGAACTTCTATTCATAATTAGGTTAGGTTCTCCAAGGCTGGTTTAAGTCTGTGAAGGCTGTGTGCAAAGTGACACAAATTAGTGACTACTAACACCCTCTCATGCTTCTAGGCAGAGTTGATCATGTTTCTCCCTCTCCTCTGGCTCATAGCTTTGTTTGAGTCATAAGGGAAGCTTTTCATTTACCCCAGCTTTAGAGGTCTGTATCGCAACTGCTTTTGGGATAATTCCTTGGCGGATTGTCTCCTCAAACTAAACATATTAAAATTTCAGGTAATTTTCTTTCCATATAAGCTATGTTTTTCTCCTTAAAAACACAAAAACAAAAAATGATACCATTAAAGTCACTGGAACTGAGTCTCTGAAGGGCCTATATCATCACATTAATTTTCTCTCATGCATTCATTTTCATCAAATCCTGTTTATTCTTCCTCTAAACCTTCTCGGAGGCCTGTGCAGTTCTTGCCATCACCACTATGAATAAACTAGTTTCTGAACTAACCATCCATGTGCTTTGAAGCTGACAGCTGAATGCCTGGCTCTCAGTCTCCCGGAGCTCCTGTGCCTTCTCCACACTGCACACCACTCCCTTCGGCCTCCGATGGGGCCGGTTTACATGCCAGCCCTTGGCTCAATCGCCTGTATTGATCAACAGTTTCTTACTATGTAATATTCACCTTCCTCAAGATGTTGTCAAATTGCACAATAATCTGGTTTCATACTAATAGCTAAAATTTTATTTACTATCTTTTCAAGGTGAATCCTGCATTTCTTCAAATTAAGACATTTCCTCACAGAGGCAGCCTGCACATTCTCAACTCCAAGCTTTAACTCCTTCTGGTACTGGCCCTGGATTGCCTTTTCCTCTTTCTTCATATAAATCTCGGTGATATTTTAAGATCCAAGTGATGTCTCCCTGTCTCATGAAATCCTTTGACATCTTTACTTTTCAATGACCCTTCTCTATTTAAAATATTTTTATTAGAAACATAATATAAACTCAAAATAGAAGATTTCAAAAGCCTATAAAAGCTTCAAAAAGTTGAAAAAATAATACACCCCAATCTTATCTAATGCAGTCATGGTTATTTTCACTTTCATCATTATTTTCAGGATTCTCCTTTGGAGCTTCAAGAATGTCTTAGCACCTAGTTTCCGTCTTAACCTTTAATTTCATATAGAACCTTAACCCCCTGGATGGCCATAATCCCGAACAACTATCACAGTTTGGCATATTACCTCCAGTCTTTCTAAAATGCGTTTCATGTGTTTAATGTTTTTATCATAATGTTAGGGAAAACTTCAAACTAAACTTTTAATAGCCCCATATTCTAACGTATAAATTTGCCCCACATTCCTCTATAATTATATATAATTTTAAGTATTCACTATTTCTTATTATAAATGCTACTGAAAGAACATTTTTAGATATAAATTGCCATCCAATTTCAGGTGATTTATTTAGGTTAATCTAGAAATGAAATTATTGGATTAAAAGTATGGAAATTTTATAGCTAAAAATTCACATTGTCAAATTGCTTTCACGGGAGGTCTTATTAATTCAAAATCCCAAATCAAGAATTCCTGCATTTATTGTGACAAAATAGTGACTTAAATTTTTTTTCTAATGAGATATTAAATAGTTACAAGTGGTATAACTTTCTTTCTAATATCCAAGATCCTCTGTAAAATGTAGAGTACAATAATGTCTATAAGGGTTTAGTGTACATAATTTTTTTACACACTGCCCAATGCAAAATGCATAGCCAACAAGTGGTAGTTATTAGGATTACAATTGGCTATATATTACACAAATTACATTTTATTTCAATTATATTCTTTTACTTTGCACTTCATACATCTGCTAGCAAAAGAGCATTTCCCAAAATGCTTTCTTTAACTTGATGCTAAGAAATTTTACATATTAAAACGAATATAGGTGCCTGAAGCAGGAAAATGGAAATTTCTTTAAATTATTCCAGGTTTCATCACTATATTTCCCAGGCCATGTTTCTTCTTTCTCTTGAAGTCTCCAAACCTCTAACACTGTCAATCGGTTATTCACTATCTTGCAGTAACTCCACACAGAAAAGTACCCAAATCTTTAAGATGCTTTCCATTAAGCTTCCGTGGAAGACGACAGGGAGTCACATCTAGGTTTTGTGGAACCTAAATCTCACACACTTTTACAATATTTTTAAAGGAAACTAATAAGAATTATGAATTAAGAAATTGCCAATGTCCCTGCCAGTTCCTTGCAAGTGGGTGGGAGGAGCCCCAAAGTCATATTAGCTTCATGGAAAATCAACTACTGCCCCTTTGCATGCCCCACCACACTTTGCAACATACCTTAAGTGCAATAGGTGCTCAGTACACATTTGTGGACTTGAATGAGAATTGAAACTTGAATAAGAATTAGATAATTGTCACAGGTGCTTCTATAATATATATAAATCAAAGGGTTAGCCACATTCATAATCATTCTCTCATAGCGGTGATTTAGAAGTATAAATCTGCTGACAGCAGGCTAAATATAAAGGACAAAATGCATGCTTGGTTTTTCTAATGATACCCATTAGAGCCCCCTTGATTAAGAGACTACAAAGAGAATACACCCAGCTCCCATAAAACTTCATTGCTGCCAGCCTCCCAATGAAGATATTCACTCACAGAGTTCTCTTTTTATGTCCTTACTCTCTAAAATTATTCTAATAAAAACAGAGAAGTTGGCTATTTGTTTCATTGATAGAATTAAAGCTGATCACAGATTTTAATCATGACTGAGGACATCTCAATGGTTAAAGAAAAGAGGCTTGGTCTCTTTAATAAGGGACTGCTTTTCAAGCTCTTTTTACCGATTTTAGACAACTGTGATTAAGAGTCTATGAGATCATTCCTAACTACTTAAAACCCTGTCACTAGACATTAAAAATAAAAATGTCCTCTTGTATTATGAAATCCAGGCAGGTGAAGTCCTTTTTTATGTTTTGATTACCAGAGGACAACAACAAAAAAAGGGAGGTAAACAGTACTTACTGGTATATGGTAAACTTGACTGTTGTAAAGATCAAACAAACGAGTTTAAATTTCTGCATCAGGCTGCTGCTGCTTTATAACCATCAAAGCTTCTTACTTGGGAAACTAAGATTTCAGCAAGCTTACCCTGCTACTATCATCATGGCTTTAATTATTGCCCTTTCATAAAGTTCATTTCTTATTTATTTCTTAAGAGAAGGCAGGCACTTTAGGTGAGTGTATGTATCCATGTCTTTCACAGCTATGGAACCCCTTTTTTACCTGAACACCTTACTGAGGACTATTTAGAAGCTGGGCTTCATACTTCCATTACAATAAAGAACAAAATGCTCCCAGCACGATAATTCTACTTAGGAGTGAATAGATTCTCACATACCTAAATTCTGAAAGGTACATGAGATGGTCTGCACTAAACGACAGGTTGCCATGGTTACATTCTTCTGTGGCTCAGATGTGGATAGGGGCCAATTATCAAGTTTTGTTTGGTTGATTTTAAGGAGTTTGTTACCTGGATACTCAACAAATAAGAAAACTGAAGATAAAAGACTTATTTTCTTCTTCCTTAGAAAGGAAACAGTTATTGTGGAAAAGAAAATATCCTCCAATTCCCAACAACATAGTAAATTATTTAATTCAGATAGTTTCTACACTGTTGACTTTATTTAGAGACTACCGCAAGGCCTGTGAACCAAGATAGTTTAATGCTGTGAATTGGATTTTTTTGTTGTTGTTGTTAACTTTGTTGATTCTCTAATACCAGCTTTAAATAATTCTCCTCCTCCTTCCTAAATTTCTCTGCTGCTTTACAAATTTGTATGTGTGTGCATTTGAATAGTTACTTCTTTTTTTAGTTTTGCTGCTTGGCCTTCCCCCTCCCTCCCATGGTGGAAGTGGGGTTGTTAATTAATGATATTCCAGAGGCAATTTCTGGAGTGACTATTGGAAAACCCTTCTTAATTAACAAAATGACAAATTCCCCACTGCAGCACTGCTGCAGTGAAGTTCATCTCTGTCATTCAAAACCCATGATTTTAAAACATTCTCCGACATTTTTGGGAGGATGTTGGGCACTTAAATTCTGGATCTTTTATCAAAGGCTCCACAGTAAGCCAGAGAAGGAGAAATAAAAAGTGAAAAGGAGAAAGAAGAACTTGACAAAATTAAAATGCTATTCTGTCATTGTAATAGTTCAATACAGGCATTGTCAGGAGAGCATTTTAATTTTGTCAAGTGTGTCTGCTACTCAGTTATTCCATCTCTGCTTGTTATCCAAGTTTCAGATTAAATGTAAAGATAGGAATGTATTGCCATAATAAATTTATAAGTGGATATTTAAAGAGCAAAGATTTGAATGACACAAATGAACCTCCGTGTAGCACTAAAGTGGATAGGATTTGCAGAAAGATGCCACAGAAGTCAGAAATGACTGCTGGAATTGCCTTAATTAAAAAAAGAAAAAAAAACTTGAGCTGCGTGAGCCACCATAGAAGGTATCTAATATGAAATTAGGCTTACTTTATATTATTTATACCACTTTAAAATAATCCAATAAAAGCTTTAGAAAATCTTATTTAACTGAATTATTCAAATGTAGTGCAGATACTTAGACAATGGAAAGCTAAACTGTTAAAGTTGAGGACAGAAAGTAAGATTCCAGACAAAGTTAAGTAGCATGTTTTTTTAAAGTATGGATTTATTTATAAGCTATCTATAAAACACAGTTTATTTTTTGAAATTATATTTTGTTACATGAGGAGCAACCCCAAGGTAACAAACTGTAGAGATAACACTTTCTAAGGATGCCTAGTGTACTCCCTTCTGTAGGTTCAGTATTTGTTTAGATGTCACATTAAAACCACATAACCTGAGACAGTCTTCTGGGGTTTGCATAACATTGCTATTCATGATAAGAGAGAAAGTGATGCAAAGCAGCACCCAGCTACTGTTACATGATGTATGGTTAGGACTTAGCACAGGGCTGGGCAGAAGCAATAGGTAGTTAGAATAAGGACACTGGAATACATTGACATGATCCTGAGCAGACCTGACTTGTGTAATGACAATAAAATAGCAGATCACCCCGAAGGCAATCTGAAAAAGAAGAATAAGGTGGTCATACTAGCAGATATGAAAGGAGATGAGCAAGCTTCTCTGAAATGTCTGAACCGCTATTGAAAATCATGTCCTTCAATTGTGACCAATACTTCTTTTTTCTTCTCATGCCTGCTGCCTTCTGGCTAATGTAAGGATTCAGTTCTGCTTATCTGCTTTAACACAGAAGAACTCCAGTCAGGATAAAGTTATAAGGATTGGTAGGAAGAGGGAAAGAAAAATGCATTCAAAAATAGCAATGGAATTTCAGAATGATAGCATGGGAAGGACCTCATTTAGTCTGGTTTTCTGATTTTATCCTGATATTACTTTCAAAATAATATTTGACTTGAGATTAAGTGGAGAAAGAGAAAATGAAAAATTCCTTATTTGGCCTTAGATCCAGTGTTTGTTTTCAATTCAGTATAGACAGTAAATCTTAGGAGCAGTTTAGTCAGTTAGTTTAATGCTTAACAAATAACTTACAGGACTAATAAAGCTCATGCTTTTAGTAGGCCCATTCAGTAAGTTGGGGTTAGGAGAGAATACAGTATTTCCTCATTTATCATGGGTATTATGTTCTAGACACCCCCGCGATAGGTGAAAATCTGCAAAGTAGGAATCTTACATTTATTTTAGTATTTTTATATATTTTAAGGCTTTATAAACCCTTCTCACACAACTTATAAACCATTCCCAGTCCCTTATTAACCTTTCCCACTCCCTTATTAGCCTTTTTCACACTTTTATAAACACTACTTATGTTCTTAAACATATTCTACACTCTTAAACCTATGTAACTTTAACAACGTACATATACAGTACCGCAAACTCCCCCAGTATAGTGAAAAATCCATGATAAATAATTAAATATAAAATTTTTAAAAATCCTGTGATACAGTGAGGCTGCGATAAGTAAATTGCGATATAGAGAGGGACTGCTCTATTAGGCACTTTAGTAAGTGACCAACGACAAAAGACTTTGCCTAATAAGTAGTATCTGGTAGTTGCTCTATCATACTTTCAAACAAACTAAACTTTATTATAGAGTCAGGCTAGTATTAAGCATCATTACTTTTTAAACTAGATATTATTGGTTTTCTATTTTACTATACTTTAAGCATGTCATTTATTTAAGTTATTGGCTATGTTTTGCTATACAAACAATGTTATAAGTGTCTCTTATACACACTTTGTAAATATATGTAGTGATGTCAGTAAGATAAATTAAAGAAGTTGCATCCAGTATTTTTTAATTTCAAGAAAGAACATACCTATCAAGTTCATGAGTATTCTGGTACACATAAAGGTATATTTCATTGGAGTTCATATTAAATATTATATCTATCTATGTCTGTATCTGTGATATTATATTGCACTGGAGCTTATATAACAATCCTATGACTGATTCAGTAAGGGAATTAACGTGAGTCTGCCTTGGAGAGATGTATTTGCTTACAGGCCCTGGAAAGGTTAAGCATTTGAGCCTGCGTGTGTAAAGAGCAGGACCTTGATTAAGGAAAATTCTCACAGATAAAGTATGTGGCCATGAGGCTTCCTGTGAGAACTTTCCCAGCTGACATTCTTACATCACAATATATTTAACAATGTGTACTATACCTTTTATCATCTATTTAAGTAGGTTACAGAAAAAAATTGTAAAACCACCTAATTTTCCTCACCTTAGTTTATCTCCCAGTCCTCTGATTCTAGCACAGCTTTCTGACTTTTTAATTCCAGAGCTAAAATAACTGGTTGCCTAACTCCATCGTTTATTGTCATTGTTCCCTGGCTTTATGTCTAATTCACACAGTCTTTGAAATCTGCCTGGTGCAGAGGGACTGTGGTCAAACTTACAGCCTGACACTTTTCTGAAGACTACAGTTCTGCCTAGTAACAACAGAGGCAATCATTTTCTTTCTTTCTTTTTAAGATTTTATTTATTTATATTTAGAGAGAGGGGAAGGAAGAGAGAAAGAGAGGGAGAGAAATATCAATGCACAAGAGACACATCGATTGGTTGCCTCTCGCACGCCCCCAACTGGGGACCTGGCCTGAAACCCAGGCATGTGCCTTGACTGGGAATTGAACTGATGACCTTTTGGCCCACAGACTGGCACTCAATCCACTGAACCACACCAACCAGGGTGGCAACCATTTTCATACAATGTGCTTCCATTTACTTGCTACTATTGATTAGTTCAAATTTAAATATCTTACCCAAGCTAAGCAATTAAGGTGTTTAAATGTGAATATGAACTTATACATATATGCACATTCTATATAAGATTTCTAAATAATTTTATTTATAAATAACTTAGGAGCAGAGAGAATTGATTTAGACAAATACTTTGACAAGAATAAACGTATGAGTAAAAAGAGATGTGGTAATAAGAGATTAGGAAAGAGAGGAGAAAAGAACTTACCAAATTATATATGATCCTATAGTTCTTGGTTTCAGCATGTTCCTTTCTGAAGCTCAGCTGCATCTCTGGTCTTGAGTTCCTTTATCCTTATACAAAATTCCACCTTCTTTTCATAAAGCTAGCTAAAAAGAGTTTCTGTTAGGATTATACAAAGAATCACATGTTCCATTCTATCCTCTTCCTATTACATCGTATTGAATAAAAAGCTATGACCCTGAGTCAGAATTTTCTTCCAAAGTCTTTCAACCCACATGCCAAATTCAAGGTAGTTTATCAAATGTGAAATTACTTCTACTATTTGTGAAGTTAGAAGTTGTTTATTCCATGAAATGAAAGCATGATTACTTTCACTGAAAATTAATTCCCTTGTAAAATATTCTGATGTTTCATACTCATGAATTTTTTAAAAGTAAAAACTACACAATTGTTAAATAACTTAGAACATTACATATTTATCTTTGCATGTGCACACACACACACTTACTTGTTCTCCGAGGCTAGAATTTCAAAGAACTTTGTGTGAATTTTAGTGTTAATAGCAAAAACAGAAATTTTTTTCCACTTAAGGTGTTGCACTCTTACCTTTTAAATTTTCCCAGCAGAGTTTTACATAATAAAAATGATTCTTTTTTAGAAGAAAATCTCTTCTTTCATTTTTGTCTGTACTAGAATGTCTATTTAGTTCCCATGTAAGCTCCAGGTTAAATTATCTGTGTGCACATGTTAGTATATGTGTGTGAGGAAAAACACACTATGGGTAAAACTCCTAGACATGCTGGTCGATACTATGTTTCTGACAATGAGTTCAAATGAGTATGACAAATAGACCCTTTCACTCTATGGAGTGAGCCCAGGGGCTAAGGATATTGGAATTGAAGCAGGATAAGGGAAGGTTCTCCAGAAAACCTGTTTTATTTGAATAATTTTAATGTGTTTTCTGGACTTTTCACTTGGTGAAATTTATATATGGTTTTCTTCATTAAAGCTCAGGAATAAAAACATAAATAGAACAAAAGCAGAGGCAAGCAGATGTTTGGTGTAGATCCTGAAACAGACTCAAGCCAAGCCATGGACACTGCTTGGATCCAGGACCTCTCACCTGAGGATGGCATCCCAGCCCTGAAACTCACTGTCATTGTCTGCACTCTTTAAAACCCTCAGGGGTCCCACAGCCATAGAATCCTGTTCTGATTTCCTACCAGAACACCTAAAATCTTCCCAGAAAATTTCTGTTATTTCTTTCATTTTTTGGGGGGATGGGTAACAGAGCTAAATTTAGACATTAAGCTCTAGCCACTTTCGAAGAGCAATTCATGTTATCAAGTAAAAACACTGTGTATGTTGATACTGATGAGCATGCCACTTAGGATCTTGTTTTTACATTACTTATATTCATTAAAATTCATATGCATTAAGTTTGTAAAAAATTTCAAGCAGGAAAACATTCCAAGACTAAAGTACTTGTTCTCCATACCTTCATTTTATATATGAGAGAACAGATAGTGCTACCTGGAACATTTTTAGTCCAAAAAGATGATGGCTTTAGGAATTTCTTTTGTTTAAGTCACATTTTATGGAAATATAAATCTCTCTCTGTGTTTTTAGAGATGGCAGGTTATGTAATCCAAATACCCTTTCCAAAATGGAGATATATATTAACTTTCCTAATTAATGTCAATGAACTTTGGCTTTCCTACTTATAGTATTAGGGAATCTATCAAGTGAGAAGGCAGTCTATTCTATACATGGCTAACTTTAACAGAATTTTCTCCTTAGAGTGCAGTGTTCTTATTTTCTTCATAGTCAGGTATGTATTATTTTCATTTGACTATTATCATAAACAGTTACAACACCAGGAATGAATAGGTTCAACCCAGGAGCTTAAAATGATGGCGGCACTGTAATTTCAAGCAGAGAAATGAAGAAAAATAAGTGGCTTTCTTTTGGTTAAAATTCTTGTAGGTTTACACTTTGAACATCAATACATCTGAACAGAGAGCAGTGATAGACCAAAATTGATTAGATAAAATTGAAAAGACCTTGCCTTTCTCAAAGATAAGCATCCCAAGAAGCAATGTGGCAAATAGTGCTGAAACCATTAGATTATGGAGCCCACTGCCTTTCCAGACAGGTGGAAACAAACAAAGGAAGTACTAATGGTGCTCCCATGCAAGGGAAGGACAGGTATCAATCTGACTGGGAAAATTTGAGGTTGTTACAGATTTCGTGGACTGATTCTCACCTATCACATGAAAAGCAAGCAAGAAAAATGAACAAAACTCCTTTAAGATTCATCCAAATTTAATGCTTTCTTATGCCTTTTAATATTGTCCTTTTTTTTTTCCTCTACAGAGATTCTCACTCTCTTTTGTGTCTAACTGTATCCCACACAAATGTCTAGCATAGTACCTACAACAGAATTGCATCTCCTGGCCAACAGGTTTAGCTACGTCAACCAGATCATTAAAGCTCTGATGGCAGATACATGTTTTATTCAAATCTAGATAGATGGCAGCCTAGTTTCTAACACTGAAGAGATAATTTATATTTATTGGATGAGGGAAGGAGAGAAGAGAGAACATTCCGTTAATTTTTTTTTTATGCTGCACCATTTTTTATTTAGCCTGCAAAGATTGGCGCAGTAAAGGTTTTATATAAATTGTAAGTTCTAGAAGATTGAGAGTTTAATCTTATTAAACATCAGGACTTTAACTTCTTTTTAAAAATTTTTATTTTTGAATTACAGCTTACTTTGAATATTATTTTGAATTAGTTTCCAGTGTACAACATAGTGGTTAGACAATCATATAGCTTACAAAGTGTTACTGATATTTCCAGTACAGTCATATCTCAATACTTGTTGGCTTCAGAACTCATCAAACCCTGCACTTGTCATATATTGATGAGAAAAAAATGTTTCAGTACTTGGTACTTGCTCACCACTCAGTGCCCCTCTTTCATAATGAAACAGTGGTTGACATTCCAGTCTCACAGTAGCTCTCAAACAGTTCATTACCAGTAGGTTTCAGCACTCATCATGGGTTCTGGAACAAATTAACGATGAGTACCGAGGTACCACTGTACTCACTTGGAATCAAACATAGTTATAATAATATTTTAGACTCTATTTCCTATGCTGTCCTTTATATCCCCATGACTATTTTGTAACTACCAATCTGTGTTTCTCAATCCTTTTACCTTTTTCACTCAGTCTCTAAGCCCTCTTTACCTCTGGCAACCATCAGTCTGTTTTCTGTATCTATGGGTCTGTTGTTGTTTTCTTGTTTGTTTATATTGTTTTTTAGATTCCATCTAAAAGTGAAAACATGTGATATTTGTCTTTCTCTGACTGATTGATTTCACTTAGCATAATACCCTCTAGGTCTCTCCATACTGTCACAAATGGTAAGATTTCATTCTTTTATATGGCTGAGTGATACTCTATCATGTGTATGTACCACAGCTTTTTTATCCACTCTTCTACTCACCGGTTCTTGGGTTATTTCCATGTCTTGGCTATTGTAAATAACCCTGTAGTGAACATAAGGGTGCATAAGTTCTTTTGAATTGGGGTTTCAAGATTCTTCAGGTATAATCCTAGCAGTGGAATCGTTGGTTCAAAAGGCAATTCCATTTTTAGTTTTTTGAGGAAATTCCAAACTGTTTTCCACAGTGGCTGCACCAGTCTGCATTCCCACCAACTGTGCACTAGGGTTCCCGTTTCTCCACATCCTCACCAGCACTTGTTGTCTGTTGATTTGTTGATGATGGCCATTCTGACTGGTGTAAAGTGGTATGTCATCATGGTTTTTATTTGCATCTCTCTGATGGCTAGTGATGTTAAGCATTCTTTCATATGCCTATGGACCTTCTCTCTTTGGAGAAGTGTTTGTTCAGGTCCTTTGCCCATTTTTTAATTGGGCTGTCTGTCTTCTTGGTGTTGAGACATGTAAGTTCTTTACATATTTTGGAGATCAATCCCTTCTCTGAGGTATCATTGGTAAATATGTTTTCCCATATGGTTGGTTTCCTTTTTGTCTCGCTGATGTTTTTTTTTGCTGAGCAAAAACTCTTTAGTTTGATGTAGTCCCATTTGTTTATTTTTTCCTTTATTTCCCTTGCCTTAGGAGATGTATCAGTGAAAATATTGTTATGTGGGATACCTGAAAATTTCCTGCCTATGTTTTCCTCTAAGACTTTTATGGTGTCATGTCTTACATGTAAGTCTTTGATCTATCTTGAGTTTATTCTGGTGTGTGGTGTAAGTTGGTGGTCAATTTTCATTTTTTTGCACGACCCTGTCCAGATCTCCCAGCACCATTTGTTGAAGAGGCTCTTTTCACCCCATTTTAAATTCCTTCCCCTTTTGTAGAATATTAGTTGACCATATAGACCAGGGTTTATTTCTGGGCTCTCTATTCTGTTCCATTGATCTATATGTCTGTCTTATGCTAGTACCAGGCTGCTTTAATCACAGCGGCTTTGTAGTATAGTTTGATGTCAGGTATTGTGATTTCTCCTACTGTGTTCTTTTGTCTCAAGATTATTGTGGATACTTTTTTTTTTTAAATGTTTTTTATTGATTATATTGTTACAACAGTTCCAATTTTCTCCCCCTTGCTCCCCTCCACCCAGCACCTCCCTCCCCCAGCAATCCCCCCCAAGTCCATACCCCTGGTTCGTAAAAATTAACTATCCCCCCCCCTCAAATATTAGGACCCTTTGTAATCTTGTAAAGGACAATGGGCGAAGGTCTCAAGCTCCTCTAGCTGCTTCAAGCTGGACATGGTCGTCGTCCTACCTACCCTTGGGTCCAGAAAACCCTAATAAGAGTGGGGGTGTGGAGGGGAGGGTGGCCTTCCCACATGGGGAAGGATCGTGCAGACTCCAGGTCAGTTGGCTGTCTCCGGTCAACGGCGTGCTTAGTTTAACAGGCTGGTGTCCTTGTTGTGTTCTGGGGGCAACAGATTTGGCGAAAAGGGTTAAAAGACCTCATTCAATCCATAACTACTAGATGACAAAAGGCAGGGATTAATTTTTCAATGTTCCATATTAGGAAAAAAAAAAGGGGGGCTTCTTTGTAAGAAGGTGTGCTAGGCACATCTCACCTGTCCAAAACCCTTTTGCCCATTATACTTAGTTTGGGCTGAGGTAAATAGTTTAGGTTTTCCCCCTCTCAGACCTCTGGGCCTTTTCTGTCCAAGCCATTAGGATAGAAAAGAGAAACCCGTTTTAAAGTGAAGCCCACAGACCACCCCATTCTTCCCCAACCCAGCCATTTAGTTCAGTCAAACTGTTGAGTCTCAGGAGGCAGCGCTGCAGAGAGGATTAAGTGAGGCTTATGCGTACAGATAATCACTCAGGTAATGCGGTCATAGGCTTATGTCCTCTGGTTCAATTTTGCTCATTTGTTTGTGTTGTTCATTAGTTTCCTGTAATAGGTGACAGCATAAGGTATTTTTCTTTTGTTGCCTGGCTTATTTCACTAAGAATAATTTTCTCTAGTTCCATCCATGTTGTTGCAAATGGTAGAAGTTCCTTCTTTCTTTCTGCTACATAGAATTCCATTGTGTAAATGTACCATAGTTTTTTGATCCACTCATCTACAGATGGGCATTTAGGTTGTTTCCAGCACTTGGCTATTGTAAATAGTGCTGCTATGAACATTGGAGTGCATAGGTCCTTTTGAATTGGTATTTCGGGATTTTTTGGATATAATCCTAGCAATGGAATTGCTGGTTCAAAAGGCAGTTCCATTTTTAGTTTTTTAAGGAAATTCCAAACTGTTTTCCACAGTGGCTGCACCAATCTGCATTCCCACCAGCAATGCACCAGGGTTCCCGTTTCTCTGCATCCTCTCCAGCACAAGTTGTTTGTTGATTTGTTGATGATTGCCATTCTGACTGGTGTGAGGTGGTATCTCATTGTGGTTTTAATTTGCATCTCTCTGATGGCTAGTGATGTTGAGCATACTTTCATATGTCTATGGGCCCTCTGTATGTCTTCTTTGGAGAAGTGTTTGTTCAGGTCCTTTGCCCATTTTTTAATTGGGTTGTCTGTCTTCTTGGTGTTGAGTCGTATGAGTTCTTTATATATTTTGGAGATCAATCCCTTGTCTGAGATGTCATTGGCAAATATATTTTCCCATATGGTTGGTTTCCTTTTCATCTTGCTGATGTTTTCTTTAGCTGAGCAGAAACTTTTTAGTTTGATGTAGTCCCATTTGTTTATTCTGTCCTTTATTTCCCTTGCCTTAGGAGATATATCAGTGAAAATGTTGCTATGTGGGATATCTGAAATTTTCTTGCCTATTTTTTCCTCTAGGACTTTTATGGTATCATGGCTTACATTTAAGTCTTTGATCCATTTTGAGTTTATTCTGGTGTATGGTGTGAGCTGGTGGTCTAGTTTCATTTTTTTGCATGTCCCTGTCCAGTTCTCCCAACACCATTTGTTGAAGAGGCTCTTTTCACTCCATTTGATGTTCTTTCCCCTTTGTCAAATATTAGTTGATCATATGAACCTGGGCTTATTTCTGGGCTCTCTATTCTGTTCCATTGATCTATATGTCTGTTTTTATGCCAGTACCAGACTGTTTTGATTACCGTTGCCTTGTAGTATAGTTTGATATCAGGTATTGTGATTCCTCCTACTGTGTTCTGCCTCAAAATTGCTGTGGCTATTCGGGCTCTTTTTTGGTTCCATATAAATTTTTGAAGTATTTGTTCTAGGTCTGTGAAATATGTTGCTGGTATTTTAATAGGGATTGCATTGAATCTATAAATTGCTTTGGGTAGTATGGACATTTTAATGATGTTGATTCTTCCCATCCATGAGCATGGTATATGCTTCCATTTATTTGTATCTTCTTTAATTTCTTTCTTCAGTGTTATGTAGTTTTCTGTGTACAGGTCTTTTACCTCTTTGGTTAAGTTTATTCCTAGGTATTTTATTTTTCTTGTTGCTATGGTAAATGGGATTTTTCTTTCAGTTTCTATCTCTGAGTTTTTATTGTTGGTGTATAAAAATGCCTTCGATTTCTTGATATTGACTTTGTATCCTGCTATTTTGCCGAATTCACTTATTAGATTGAGTAGTTTTTTTTGTGGAGTCTAAAGGATTTTCTATGTACACTATCATGTCATCTGCAAATAATGACAGTTTTACTTCCTCTTTTCCAATTTGGATGCCTTTTATTTCTCTTTCTTGTCTGATTGCTGTGGCTAGAACTTCCAAGACTATGTTGAATAGGAGTGGAGAGAGCGGACATCCTTGTCTTGTTCCTGATCTCAGGGGGAATGCTCTCAGTTTTTGCCCATTGAGTATGATGTTGGCTTCAGGTTTCTCATATATGGCCTTTATTATGTTGAGGTATGCTCCCTCTATTCCTATTTTGCTGAGAGTTTTTATCATAAATGGGTGTTGTACTTTATCAAATGCTTTTTCTGCATCTATTGATATTATCATGTGGTTTTTGTCTTTCATTTTGTTTATGTGGTGTATCACGTTTATTGATTTGCGAATATTAAACCATCCTTGCATCCCTGGGATGAATCCTACTTGATCGTGGTGTATGATCTTTCTAATGTGTTGCTGGATCCGGTTTGCCAATATTTTGTTGAGGATTTTAGCATCTATGTTCATCAGCGATATTGGTCTGTAGTTTTCTTTCTTTGTTGTGTCTTGACCTGGTTTTGGAATTAGGGTTATACTGGCTTCATAGAACGAGTTTGGGAGTCTTCCCTCTTCTTGTATCTTTTGGAATAGTCTGAGGAGGATAGGAGTTAGTTCTTTCCTAAATGTTTTATAGAATTCACTTGTGAAGCCATCCGGTCCTGGGCTTTTGTGTGCTGGGAGTTTTTTGATTACTGCTTCAATTTCGCTAGCTGTTATTGGTCTATTCAGACTTTCTGCTTCTTCTTGATTCAGTTTGTGCAGACTGTAGTTTTCCAGGAATCTGTCCATTTCCTCTAGGTTGTCAAATTTCTTGCCATACAGTTGTTCGTAATAATTTTTTATAATTCTTTGTATTTCTGTGGTATCAGTTGTGATTTCTCCTCTTTCATTTCTGATTTTATTTATTTGGGTCCTCTCTATTTTTTTCTTGATGAGCCTGGTTAAAGGCTTGTCAATTTTGTTTATTTTTTCAAAGAACCAGCTCCTACTTTTGTTGATCTTTTGAATTGTTACTTTAGACTCTATGTCATTTAATTCTGCTCTGATCTTGATGATTTCCTTCCTTCTACTTGATCTAGGTTTTGCTTGTTGTTCTTCCTCTAGTTCTTGTAGCTGTAGGGTTAAATTTTTTATTAGAGATTCTTCTAGCTTTTTTAGGTAGGCTTGTATTGCTATGAACTTTCCTCTTAAGACTTTCAGTCTGTGTAGATCTTTTGTTCTAAAGTGGGTCTCTTGTAGACAGCATATATGTGGGTCATTCTTTCTAATCCATTCAGCTACCCTATGTCTTTTAATTGGAGCGTTTAATCCATTTACGTTTAAGGTTATTATTGATAAGTACTTATTCATTGTCATTTTTCCCCTTTGTACTCGTGTTCTTCTCTATCTCTCTCTGTTTCTTTATCTTCTTAGAGCAGACCCTTTAGCATCTCTTGCATTGCTGGTTTGGTGGAGATGTATTCTTTTAGTCTTCCTTTGTCTGGGAAACTCCTTATTTCGCCTTCCATTTTGAATGAGAGCCTTGCTGGGTAGAGTATTCTTGGTTGTAGGCCTTTGTTTTTCATTGCTTGGAATATTTTTTGCCATTCTCTTCTGGCTTGTAGTGTTTCTGCTGAGAAATCTGAGGATAGCCTTATTGGAGCTCCCTTGTATGTTATTAGTTGTTTCTCTCTTGCTGCTTTTAGGATTCTCTCTTTGTCTTTGAATGTTGTCATTTTAATTATGATGTGTCTTGAGGTGGGCCTGTTGGGGTTCATCTTCATTGGGACCCTCTGTACCTCCTGGATTTGCGTGACTCTTTCTCTCCTCATGTGAGGGAAGTTTTCTGTCATTAGTTTTTCAAAGAGGTTTTCTATCCCTTGCTCTTCTTCTTCTCCTTCTGGAATTCCAATGATACGGATATTGTTACGTTTCATGTTGTCCTGTAGCTGTCTTAGAACCTCTTTAGTCTTGTTCAGTCTTTTTTCATTTTGTTGCATTGTCTGGGAGTTTTTGTGTACGTTGTCCTCCAGCTCGCTGATCCGATTTTCTGCTTCCTCTAGCCTGCTTTTAATTCCTTCTACTGTCTTCTTCAATTCAGAGATCGTATTCTTCATTTCCTCCTGGCTCTTATTGATAGCTTCCATGTCCTTTTTGATGCTGGTATAATTCTCAGTATGTTCCTTATAGTTCTTCTGGAGTTCACTGTAGTTTTTCTGGAGTTCTTTGTAGTTTCCACTGATCTCATTTAGCTTCTCCATAATCCGTGTTTTAAATTCCGTATCTGATATTTTGCTCCCCTCTATTTCATTTAGCACTCTTTCTGGGGATTCTACCTTTCCTTTTGATGGGGGGTTGTTTCTCTGTCTCCCCATTTTTGTGATTCCTTTTGTTTGTTGGTGTTTCTTAGAATGATCAGTTCTTCCTGGATCTGCCTCTGGTAGCGTCAGATCATGTACCAGACTGGCCCTAGGCAGCCTGTTGGAGATTTCCAGGGATCTACTGCCTTTGTCTCTCTTCTTTAGTTGTTACTATTCTGAGGTATTTTTTCTAGGTCTGTGAAATATGTCATTGGTATTTTAATAGGGATTGCATTGAATCGTAAATTGCTTTGGGTAGTATGGACATTTTAATGATGTTGATTCTTCCAATCCATAAACATGGTATGTGCTTCCATTTATTTGTACCTTTCTTAATTTCTTTCTTCAGTGTTATATAGTTTTCCGAATACATGTCTTTTATCTCTTTGGTTAAGTTTATTCCTAGGTATTTTATTTTTCTTGTTGCTATAGTAAATTTTTTTTCTCTAATTTCTATCTCTGATATTTTATTGTTGGTGTACAGAAATGCCTTTGGTTTCTGAATATTGACTTTGTACCATTATTTTCCAAAATTCACTTACTGTGTTAGGCAGGTTTTTAGTGAAGTCTATAGGGCTTTTTATGTACACTATTATATCATCTGCAAATAATGACAGTTTTACTTCCTCTTTTCCAATTTGCATGGCTTTTATTTCTTTTTCTTGTCTGATTGTTGTGGCTGGAACTTCCAACACTATGTTGAATAGGAGCGGAGAGAGTGGACATCCTTGTCTTGTTACATATCTCAGAGGGAATGCTTTCAGTTTATGTCCATTGGGTATGATGTTGGCTTCAGGTTTCTCGTATATGGGCTTTATTACATTGAGGTATGCTCCCTCTATTCCCATTTTGCTGAGTGTTTTCATCATAAATGGATGTTGTACTTTATCAAATGCTTTTTCAGCATCTATTGATATGATCATGTGATTTATGTCTTTTATTTTGTTTATGTAGTGTATTACATTTATTGATCTGCAAATACTAAACCATCCTTGCATCCCTGGGATAAATCAAATTTGATTGTTGTGAATGATCTTTTTTAATGTGTTGCTGGATTTTGTTTGCCAATATTTAGTTGAGGATTTTAGCATCTATGTTTATCAGCAATATTGGCCTGTAGTTTTTTTTTGTTGTTTGTTTGTTTGTTCTGTGTTGACATGGTTTTGGAATTTGGGTAATACTGGCTTCATAGAAAGAGTTTGGGCATCTTCCCTCTTCTTGGATTTCTTGGAATAACTGGAGAAGGGTAGGCATTAGTTCTTCCCTGAATGTCTTGTGTAATTCACCTGTGAAGCCTTCAAGTCCAGGGTTTTCGTGTGCCCGGAGTGTTTTGATCACTGTTTCAGTTTCACTCTTGGTTATTGGTTTCTTCAGGTTTTCTACCTCTTGATTCAGTTTTGGAAGATTATATGTTTCTAGAAATTTTTCCATTTCAACTAGGTTGTCAGATTTCTTGCCATACAGTTGTTTGTAGTAATTTCTTACAATCCTTTGTATTTCTGTGATATTCATTGTGATTTCTCCTCTTTTGTTTCTGACTTTGTTTATTTGGGTCCTCTCTCTCTTTTTCTTGATGAGCCTGGCTAAAGGCTTGTCAATTTTGTTTATTTTTTCAAAGAACCAGCTCCTACTTTTGTTGTACTTTTGAATTATTTGTTTAGTCTCTATGTCATTCAGTTCTGCTCTGATTTGATGATTTTCTTCCTTCTACTCACTCTGGGCTTTGATTGTTGTTGTTGTTCTAGTTCTTGTAGCTGTAGGGTTAGATTTTTTATTTGAGATTCTTCTATCTTTTTCAGGTAAGCCTGTATTGCTATGAACTTTCCTCTCAGGACTGCTTTTGCTGTGTCCCATAGGTTTGGGGCTGTTGTGTGTTCATTATCATTAGTTTCCAGAAACTTCTTGATTTCTTCTTTGATGTCATTGTTAACTCATTCATTATTTAATATCATGTTATTCATTCTCCATTAGTTTGGATGTCTTTGAGTTTTTTTCCTTGAGGTTGATTTCCAGTTTCAAGGCAGTGTGATCTGAAAAGATGCTTGATATTATATCAATTTTCTTGAATTTGTTGAGGCTTGTTTTGTGTCCTACCATATGGTCTATCTTTGAAAATTTTCCGTGTGCATTTGAAAAGAATGTATATTTTGCTTCTTTGGGGTGAAAATTTCTATATATATATATATTAAGCCAATTTGATCTAGAGTGTTGTTCAATGCCTCAATATCCTTGGTGTTTCTTTGCTTCGAAGATCTATCCATTGTTGATGATGGGGTGTTAAAATCCTCTAGTGTGAGTGTGTTGCTGTTGATATTCTTCTTGTAGTCTTCCAATATTTTCCTTATATATTTGGGTGCACCTATGTTGGGTGCATATATATTTACCAGGGTTATATTTACTTGATGAATTGTTCCCTTAAGTATTATAAAATGTCTTTTTTTGTCTCTTTTTATGGTTCTTGCTGTGAAATCTGTTTTGTCTGATATAAATATTGCTGCCCCAGCTTTTTTTCATGTCCTTTTGCTTGGAATACTTTTTTCCACCCCTTCACTTTTAGTCAGTGTAAATCTTTTGTTTTGAGTTGTGTCTCTTGTAGACCGCATATATGTGGGTCATGTTTTCGTATCCATTCAGCTACCCTATGTCTTTTGATTGGTGCATTTAATTCATTTACATTTAAGGTTATTATTGACAGGTATTTATTAAATTCTCTTGTACTTGTGTTCCTCCCTCTCTCTATTTCTTCTTTTCCTTAAAGCATTCTCTTTAGTTTCTCTTGCAATGCTGGTTTGGTGGAGATTTATTCTTTTAGTCTCTCTTTGTCTTGGAAACTCCTTATTTCACCTTCCATTTTGAATGAGAGCCTTGCTGGGTAGGGTAGTCTTGTTTGTAGGCCTTTGTTTTTTATTGCTTGAAATATTTTTTTTCCATTCCCTTCTGGATTGTAGTGTTTCCATTGAGAAACCAGTTGATAGTCTTATCGGAGCTCCCTTGTATGTTACTTGCTGTTTTTCTTTTGCTACCTTTAGGATTGTCTCATTGTCTTTGAATGTTGCCATTTCAATTGTGATGTGCCTTGGAGTGGGCCTTTTTGGGTTCATCTTCATTGGGACCCTCTGTGCTTTCTGGACTTGCCTGACTTTTTCTCTCATCAAGTTAGGAAAATTTTCTGTCATTACTTTTTAAATCAGAGTTTTTATCCTATGCTCCTCTTTTTCTCCTTCTTTTATCCCTATGGTATGGAAATTGTTTTGTTTCATGTTGTTTGCAGTTCTCTTAAACGCTCTTCATTCTTTTTAAATCTTTTTTCATTTTGTTGTTTTGTCTGGAAATTTTTTTCTACGTTATCTTCTAAATCACTGATCTAATCCTGTACTTTGTTTAGCCTGCTTTGATTGCTTCTATTGTGTTCTTCAGTTCAGAAATTTCATTCTTTATTTCTTTCTGGTTCTTATTGATATTTTCTATGTCCTTTTTTCATGCTGGTGTAATTCTCCTTAAGTTCCTTGTAGCTTCCCTGGAGTTCTTTGTAGTTTCCTTGGAGATCATTGTAGTTTTCTCTGAATTTTCCAAGTTCATTGAACTTCCTTATAACCATTCTTTTGAATTCTAAGTCTGATAGTTCACTTGCCTCTGTTTCATCTACCAGTCTTTCTGGGGATTCCTCTTTTCCTTTCATTGGGAGGTTGTTTCTGTGTCTCCCCATGTTGGATGTTTCTTCTTGTTTGTTTTTGTTTCTTAGATTTGTCCGCTTTGATTTCCCACCTTTGTGGTATAAGATTCTGTATAGGAGACCTGGGAAATTCAGTGGTGCAGTCTCTTTGATGTCCTGAGCTTGATGCTCCTGGGACACCCTTTATACTGTTTGTTTAAGCTGTCTGGTTGTATTTCAGTTACCCTTTGGTGGAAACTTCTCTCTGGCTAGTTGACTGAGAGTCACTTTGCCCACCACATCTTGAGTTCTTTTGTGGAGATGCTGTTAAAACATAAACACACAACCCAGGCAAGAAACCCATACCCTCAAAAATATCCCCCCCCCCTACAATTGCACTATCAGCAGCAAATGAGCCAGTATTAATATAGATGTAAAGAGGTTAAGACTATTATACTATAGGAAAAACAGATAAAAGTTGTTTTATTTGAAAGAAAGATGATTTTTGAGAGGGAAGAGGTAGAATAATAATAGTAGCAAGTAGAGTAAAGGCTACATGAGACTAAGTAATATTTAGATTGTATGTTGAAGAAGGAAGGGAAGACTGCAGAATAAAATGAGAAAGTGGAAGTGTATAGTATTAGGTTTATATAGCAGGATAAACAAAACAGACAAACAAAAAAATTAAAGAATAGGAGGGAGAAAAGGTAGGAAACAGATTAAAGAAGGAGCTTTTTCCCCAGTACAACCTTTGGTTGCTGCCCCTGGTCAAAATTCCATGGATTTCAAATCTTCTTTTCTGGTTGACTGGCTGTTAGGAGATTTGGCTGGATTCTGAGGCTGCTATTCTCTCACTCACTTATGGCTTGCTGCAGGTCTCTGCTGTGAGCCACACTGAGTTGAGTCCCCCCCACTGGTCCTGTGGCAGCCTTCAGCACTCCTCAGGCTTGTCTCGCAACATTGTTCTGTTGGTGGGCCAGCTGTTGCATGCCAATAGTCTCTGCCCAGCCTCAGGTCCTTTCTCTGATCCTCCTCCAAAAAAGTATCTGTGTTGCCTCCAAGCTGCAGCACCAGCCTATGTCCCTGCCTGGCAGAGCCTTTTTGCCCACCTGCGTGTACAGTGTTACCTGCCTGGGGTCCCTACTGGGTCTGGGGTTCCACCGCAGCTTTCTCAGGTAAGCCCCTCTCTGCAGCTCAGTTCTGTGTTTCTGTTTGGTGGAGCCTTGATGCGAACGCCCCTGGGAGCAGGTTTGCCAGTCCAGGGGGTCCCCACCAAGACTCAGTTCACACAGTTTCTCACAGTTTGAGCTGTTCTCTGTCTTCCCACGCCTCCAGTTGTTTCAACCAAACCTCCTCATTGATTCCCTCCAGGACTTTGCTGGTCAGGGCACCTATGGCAGTGGGAAGTTTCCAAGCAGGTCCCGGCTAATCAATGTTTAGCATTTTTCATGTCTGTTGGTCATCTGTATGTCCTCTTCAAAGAACATACAGGTTGTCATCCCATTTTTAATTGGATTTATTGTTTGTTTGTTTTTGGTGTCGAGTTATAGGATTTCTTTATAAATTTTGGATGAGAACATTCTCTTATTGAAAGTCACTTATTCTTCTTTCTGATCAGCAACCTTCTTCCAGATGGAATTCGTTTTAGTTGGCTTGAACGCTGCAGTACTTTCTGCCCCTCTATTATTGAAATCTTGTCTCTAAGAACCCAAAACATAAGGGCATGAAATGTGAATCAAATTAAGTAAGTAGATGGATCCCAGTTGTAAAGAGATATGCTTCATGATGCTTGTTTTATGACTCTGCTTTATTGTTCACAGTGGCAAAAAAGTGAAAGAATGATACAACACATGGTGTAGAACTATTACCACTGAAGCAATTTGTATTGCTTTCTGTGAGTACGCTGTCACTGATCTAGTTTTTACTAAATGTTAAGCAGTTTTCTGTGCTAAAAATATATTGAGCTGAAACAGTGGATTAAGAAAGATGTTCTAAATTTCATCTTGTAATTTTTGTTTAATGGATCTAGATTCTTTAAAGTATCAGCCCTTAAAATTGACTTGCAGAGATCTTAAGTTATGGCTCTGAATCTCTTTGGAAGGGGTGCTTATGAATATTAACTGTACCTTAGGATGCACTGTGTTGGTACAAGACTCATTTGAGCACAGAATTAGTGAGAAGTGAATGATGAATAATGGGCTCAGTGTGTGGAGTTTAAATATCGAAAGAACAGACTCTGTACGGTATTGTAAAATGTCTTGTAGCTTCATTTCTGATTTTGAAATGTTACAGTGCTTGCTTATTGTCACAGCATGATCTTCAGCACAGTTGGGTAGTGCTTTTTTAAAGTAATGCAAATGCATGAATGTCAGAAATACCTTCAAATATCAGGGACTGCATCTTTAAGGAGTGCATTTGGCATTAAACAGCCTTTTCCAGCTAATGAATTTCTCAAGTTACAAGAATAATGGCCTTTTTAATCTTAGCAAGAGTAATTAAACAGACATTTGTTATTAATGATGTTGTTAATGGCAGAAGATATTGAATTCTCACTTTAGATATTATATTGCTTGAGAGTGATTATTTTGAATATCAGACATATGATTATATGATGGCTTTAAAAATGCATCTCCTTAAGAGCACTGTAAAGTATTAGTCATTTAAAATAGAGGAAACTGCTTTAACTTTTATTACTATTAAGAAAACTAATATTTCCACACAGTAGCAGAACTAACTCTAGGGACAAAGAACATTTGTTTGATTAGTTTTATTCATCATTTCCAATGCTGTTTTGTTTTTTCTATTGAGATAGGTATGTTGCAGCCCACAGAGTGAGAAAGAACTACTTACTCAAAGTCTGTTTCAAATTAGAAAGGTAGATGATATTGGTTGGCTGTTCTATGTCCATTTCCCTGTCCTAAAAGGTTCCTCAATTTTGTTCAGAAATCCACCCTATTCTCAGCATCAGAAAGGCATCCTAATTAATCAACCAATTCATTCATTTAATAAATATTTACTGAGTGCCAATATTACCAGGTACTGTTCTGTGCACTGTGAATATAACTGTGAAACAAGAATAAAACAAAATAAAACAAGAAAAAATATCACAAATAAACAAGGGAAATATGCAAAGAGACAGAAACGCCTGTGTTGTATGGTTGGAGTTCATGAATGAATCAAGGTAGAGCAGATCAGGCCACAGCAGCCGCGGTGACTCGCATGGATCAGTGCCAGTGGTGGGCCGTGGGCCAAGTGGCTTTCGTCAGACCAGAGAGCAGGAGTTATATCCATCCCTGCTTGTGGGAAAGAAATTTTTTTCTTTTTTTTCCCCCACTAGACATAAACAAAGTAACAACGAGGGCAATTGCCCCTGGCAGCCATTTGTGACTGTGAGGAAATGTAGGATTGGGACAAATAAGAACCTAAGGGTAACCGTGGGGGCTTCTACTGCTTGCTCTAAAAGTATCTAAACAGAGATCATTTTTTAAAAAATTAAAATGAAATACTTTTTGGCATAAATAAATGGCTGTGCTATTTATTATAAGCATATATGTGATAGTTTTATCTTAATGCCATTTAGGTCAAATAAAGGATGCTTTGGAAATTTGAGAATCAGGGTACAGGGCATATTTACAGCAATAATATTGAGGGGCCTGCAAGGTAGAGCTAGTATGTACTCAGAGGAGCTGTGAGATTGGATTTTGAGAGTGCTTGATTAAAAGGGCCAGGATTTAAGCATTATATCTTTGCAAGGGATTTAACATCCCTTCAAGGACCCCAGGGGAAGAGGAAAACTCATGCTAGAGTATCTCTTTGAAGCCTGAAGATAGTGGTGTTTCTCACTGAATAAAGTAAAATGCTTCATTGCTGTGGCAGATGGTAGAGAAATGAATTAAAAGGTTCAGGGAAGTGCGCTTGCTGCAATATGTGTATTAGGTGAGGTTAAAAGACCCACCATCAGGTTACATAGCTGTGAAGACCCAGCAGACACCCTTTTTACCAAGGCCATTAGAAACTCACTGGTGAGAAGAATATCAGCATCTTTGAGAAGGCTTGTGGTGTCTCTTCTCTGAAGACCAGGGCCAATGGCAGGAGTGGCAGTCACTGAGTAGGATCTTCACGAGCTCACGAGAATGACAGGACTCTGAAGCAAAAAATCGAATATGGAAGTGCTGAACCACTAAAAGTGGAGGGGGTGGTCACAATTATTTTAAGAAATGGCAGGGCCAGAGGTATAGCCAAGGAGACTGTCCACAAGGAAGTGTGGTGGTTAATAGAATGTGGTTTTCTTGGGTCAAAATAGATAGATGAGCTACTTTATATACACAATGAAAGGAAGACAAGAATGGATGAGCAGATATCCAAGGGTCGTTGCCTGAAAAGGGAGTTACATTCCCTTGTTCAGTCTTGGGATCAGTGTCAGTTTTTAGATGTAGAATTCAGTGACTGATGGGTTGGCTGGATCCCTCAGAGAACCATTGGCAATACAATGTAACATATATATTGTAATAATTCCCTTGATCTTTTCCTGAGAGCTTTTGTGGATATTTATTTGGATTCCCATGCAAATGGAGGCAGAAGAATGACACACATTTCCAGGGCTATTTTATCTAGGGTTTGAACTGACATTGATACCTGGAGACCTGAATTATTGTCATGTCCCTGTTACAGTGCAGGTAACACATGGGTCAAATAATCAATAGACTCATGGCCAAACTTCAGGTTAGAGAAGGTCCACTGGATTTTTGAGCTCACTAGTTGTTTGCCCAATCCTCAAATGTAAAATTTAGAATTGAGATACTCAGCAGTTGGAATAACAAGAATTGAATATTTGGTCTGTGGCATAAGAGTTATTAGAATAGAGAATGCTAAGTAGAAGCCTTTAAAATTACCTTCTCCACCAATCAAGATGGTGAATCAAAAATAGTATTGCCTTCAGGAGGATGACAGAGATTAGAATCAGGATCTTAATGATGCAGGGGTGGTATTCTCTATTATATCTCTATTATATTATCTGTTATATTAAGAGGTCTGATGGACCTCTTAACTCAGGTCCCTCAGAAATTGAATAGGTCTTTGAGAATGACTGTAGACTACTACAAAGTCAAGTAAGTAATAGTCTCAATTGTATCTGCTATGATGGATATGGTATCTCTGCTTGAATAAATTCATAAATTCTTGAGTATATGGCATGAGGCTTGAAATAGCACTTATACTCTTTTCTATTGTAATAAAAAAAGAAGATCTGAAATAGTTTGCATTTACATGGTATACAGGGGTGGGCAAAAGTAGGTTTACAGTTATAATACAAATAAATCATGCAATAATTGATACATGATAATAAAAGAATAAACTGTTCTGAGTACTCATGACAGTAAACCTACTTTTGCCCACTCCTATCTATGAGCTCTCACACTCTGCCATAATACAGTCAGAAGATTTCTGAACCACCTAGACATCCCACAGATACCATGTTGATAAAGAAGAAAGCTAATTAGCATGCTGAAGATGTTAGTTAGACACATGTACCCCAGAGGGTGAAAGATAAGCCAATTGAAGGGTCAGAGACCTAATATTTCTATAGTTTTTAAGGATCCAGTAGTCAATGGCATGCTGGGAATTTCATCTCAAATAAGAGAAAAATTACTACTTGTATCCGCTACCACAAATCAGGCATAATATTTGGTATGCCCCTTTGTGTTCTGGAAGCAATACATTACATTTTTAGAAATAGTGTTCTAGTTGATGTGCTAAATCATACATGTAAGACTATGCGCTTGTTTGGGACCTGGAGCAGAAACTGTCTTTGCAACATATTAAGGTTATAATGCAAGCAGACATCCTTTTAGGGTATACTATCTAGGTCATATGATGTTGGAGGTGTCAGTGGTGGAAAAAGATGCAGTGTGCAGCTTATGCCAAATCTATTGGGAGAATCCTACCGAAGGGCCTACAGTTTCAGAGCAAGGCCGTGCCATCTGCAGTGGGGAAACAGCCCCTGACATGGTATTGGATCCTGGTAGACACCCATATTAGCTGGGTTCTGCTGGATGCTAAACATTTAAATTGGTTCTAAGCATACTAGAAAGCACAAGAAAACTGTATAAGCAGGGAGCTTAGACCTCTCCACCTTCTATGTTAACCACAGTGGTTGTGCTAGCACCCCTTTTCAGCTCTAATTTTCAGACACAGCCATATGGGGGTGTCTTTTATGATTGCTAAAGGAGGAGAGAAAAGCTGAAGCTTTGATTATGATGGGCCAAATAATTGATAGAATCTTAATTTAAAATATTGGTTCATTATCTGAGTCAAACCAAAGATGGATATGGTTGCATTACAATCTATATTCAGACAGTGGTCAGAGACAACTTTTCTAATGTCAAAGTTTTGTGTGGTGCACCTGGTTTCCACTTTGTGTGAAAGAAGTATTCTGACGTGAGAATATACAGAATCATAAGAAATTCAAATGGCCTAAATGGTTTCTTAGTGACCTGATTGGAGATAAGAATGCTGGATGTACAAGTTATGGATGGGAACTATAAAGACCTTTATATAGCTTGTGACTACTCATCAGAAAGCATTATTGTGGAAGAATCATGGAACTACAAACTAGGTAAGAATGACTCAGTTTCTTCTGTCATCAGCCACTGAACTGGTGTAGTGAACATGTGACTGGAGAGGACCCAGAAGCAGAAATGAAGGCTTCCTATGCTCCCAGCAGGGTGACTATTACTTGCCAAGGCTAATCTAACTATCACCAAAGCTAAACCTCTGATATGTCACTATCCTTAAAGAGACCAACTAACCACTGGAAAGTTGATTACATCGAGTCTCTTCTGTTCTGGAAGGCCTAGTGGTTTGTTCTCACAGAAATAGATGACTGTTCTGAATATGTTTACCTTTATTGCCCTCCAAGTCACCAGCATCCAGAGACTTACAGGGTGCCTTATCCAGAGGTGTGAATTCCCATAGGACATAGAATCCCACCAGTTAACTTACTTCACAAAGAAATGCAAAACCATACCCATGGGGTCTGTGCATTGCATCAAATATTACAATATCCAGAAGCTACCAGGTGGATAGAGTTTTAGAATGGCCTGGAGAATACAGCACTGAATCACCTGCTCAGAGGCAATACTCTGGAAGTATGTGATGCTATGTGTCAGGTGGATCAGAGGCTTCTATATGGCATTATGACTGATAGAGAAATTCATGGGCCTAGGAATTTGGTCTCTATCAAAGTTAGGAAGCAGAAGTGGTACTTACCATTCATGCTGATCTACTGGGGGACTTGGTACTCCCTGTTCTTGCAACTCTGGGCTCTCTAAAGTAGAGATCCTGGTCCCTAAATGTAACATACTCTTCTCAGGGATGCACTCAAGCATGGAAAGAGAAATGCCACCCATATTCCCAGTTTTCTTTTCCCATTTTTTCCTGTGGGATTAGACATAAACACAAAATTGCCTGGCTAGTCATTAATTTTTAGCAACAGTTATATTTTATCTTGTGATACCCCAAAAGTCTCTTTTATGAATTATTGTTTTTTGCATTAGGAATTATGGGGCTATAGTTAGCTGTAAGGAATAAGGGGGAATACTGACTTCATCTTTCTCTGCTCCATGTCATTCATGTCTCTGGATCATCTCTGTGTCCCCAGAAAGTTACCAGTTAGGAAGCTCTGGATCCAACAGCTCTGCTTGTGAGTACAAGTGGCCCAGTTCCCTGAGAAGAAGGCTTGTGGCTTATACTTTTTCAGCAAAAGAATAGTGCTGGGCACATAGAAGGTACCACGCCCACATCTGCTGTATTGACTGAACTAAACTTATAAGGTGGTGTTGCCAAGAAGACATTGCCTTCAAGATTTCAATATATGACTCTGAGCTACTGTTTAGTCTTACAAATATGAATTAAATTGTGGAGTAACTTGACATTTTCAATGAGGTTTCTTTTAAACCAAAGATTCAATGGGAAATTATTATTTTTTTTTGGTGGAAAGAAAGCACTTCAGTCAGGCTTTGGGGCAACTCCCATAATGACTTGTGATAATATGTACTTCCTTTAGCTTTTACATATTTCTTCTGAGAAAAAGTAATTTGAACAAAGGTTTAACAAATCCAGCAAGCTCTAGAGAATAGTTTACAGACAGCTGAATTATGTGCACCTTTGAATCCATGAGTTCAAGCTCTCCTGACTCTGTGGTTTCTAGTTGACACCTTCCGTGAAGTACTGGTCTGAAGTGCATTTTCTCATTAAGAAACTCAGCCATCTTTGTTTCAGGGGCATTTGAATCACATGATTAACCTGATTCTTTTTTCATTTTCCAAAATATCAAAATTAGGGTTTATTTTTTAAGAAGGGAAAAAAAATCTGGCTTCAGTTGTCAATTTCCTCTGTTCTGTCAAGATTAGACTAGTAGTTCTGAATAATTCTGGCTCATTTTCTCAAGGGACTAGGCCTGAAATAATCCAGTGTTTATTTTTATACAAATTCTCACAGTACTACAACATTTCAGTAACTTCCTGGGATGTTTCTAGTTTTTCACAGGCCAAAAGGCCATTCTCAGAGGTAGCTCCTTCATGTAAACCTAAAAATGGCACTTTCCCACATTATAGTTTATCAGGAAGTTTAAAGTTCAATAGTCCTCCTCTCTTTTCTTTCTCGTCACAGAGAAAGGAAAAAATAAGGGGCAGTTCCAGAATTTTAGCTCATTTGTGCATGGTCATTCCATTTCAGTATTTTGGAACCTGGGAAAGAGGCAAGGAGATCGTAGTGTATCTTGGCTGAGAGATGGCTGGACTGGGAAACAGGGCTCTCTGTCATTCCCTGTGTCACTCTCTGTGTGACCCTGACCTCTTCCCAGCATTCCTGACCCCACCTCTATGGTGCGGAAAATGATCGTCATGTAAGCCTCCAGCATTCTCACAAAGTCATGAGATACTGTGCTGAACAAATGGGAATCATGTTTGGACGGCCAACTATATTCTGCACAATTGGGCCTCAACCTGCCTTTCTGGATTTGCCTTTTGCTTTGCATTCTCAAGAACCCCGTTTTCAGCCCTTGTTGTGGACTTCTTATCTCTCTACATAATGCACCATTCTCTACCTCTGTTCATTTTCTCAGTGTTTGCTGCTGCTGCTTCTCTGCCTTTTAATCTAAGATCAAACCCAATCCTTCAGTTCAGCCTCACTCTTCTTCTTCCTCTCAAATCATATGATACTTTTTATTTGATATTACACATGCATACAAATTTCTTACTGCTGCTATATTTGTAGAATGTGTTATACATTTTTGACATCCTTTATTTCTTCTAATAAAGGGTATGTGCTATAAACACTCAAATATCCGTTTGTTTGATTGACCAAACAATCTTTGCATCAGCTCTTTAGCATTTCAAATTGGGTTTAACGATATGCTTCTCCCTGAACATGCACACACCTTGTTGAAGTTACACACAAAAATGTGGTCATGGTATGTGTATGCAGGCTTAAAAAGTGGTAGAAAAATATGAAATTTTTAGCGTGAAGTGTTAAATTCAATCCTAGAAGGCAAAAATCAGTTAGCTGTGCCAGGCCCAGAGCTATATTTAAGTTTATTGTTTCAGAAGTTTGGTCTATTTCAGTGTATTGTTCTCTGTACAAGGTCTCTCTGTAACCATGCACTATAATAGACGGTTGCCAGCATTCTCAAAGTTTCAGAGATGGATTCTTGATTACTTGCTTCCTGCCCCAGGGATTCTTGCTGTTAGGATTGTCATTAAACAAAGCAAGCCTCCCTGGTATTGTATTCTGACAAACAATTTGCACCTTTGTAAACTGATTAACGGAATGAGTTTGTTTTGATAATTGATCCTTGACTTGTATTTTAAAGGACAGCAAAATTTTAGAGGATTTCTATATTTGTTACAAATGCTTTTCCTGGAATTTTAAAAATAATTTAGAAACATCAGTTAAAAAATATCAAGATACAGATTAAGACTACAGACCATTATTTTCGTTATTATGGATGTGAATTAACACAGTGACCAGACCTGTTCAGACTTTATCTTCCTAAATTTATACCCCTCCCCACAACCTAAAGTGAAGGATGGGATCTTTGGCACAGAGGCAATGGCCCATATGCAGTATAGCACACAGCAGATTTTATAGTTTCTAGTATTACTACTGTAACTAGTCTGTATAAAGACCAACATGGGAATCTTTGTTGACTAACTCGGTTAAAAAATGCTTCATATGACAACTGTTTTTCACTTCATGCTCCAAGTTAATAATTCTGTCAGTTGTGCAATATTTGGCAAGTAAGAAGGAAAGTCTTTCCCAATAAATCTATTGTAATCATGGCATAACTTGACAGCATTCCCCTTTTCTTGTATTTAATTACATTTTGTTTGCTACCTTTTTAAAAGAACTTAGGGAAAATTCATACAAATATCAACAGATGTCAAAGAACTTGAAATAAAAAAAGGCTAAAATAAAAAGCAGGGTTAGGGATAGCAACTGTTAGACAAAAGCTCAGGTAGAGAATTTAGGTAACTGGTCATTGTGGTAGTCTCGTGAAATCTAGTTTAGTTGTTATTGTTAAGCAATATTAAATATATATAATCACATGTTAAAAGTGGGAGGGAGATTTTTAAAGCCACTGACAGTTAACAGTGTGACATTAGCCCTTATATTAAAAATGACTGCTCTTTCCATTCTCAAGTGATTATAGGATTGCAACCCTATTTAATAATGTAGGAAAAACATAACTAAACACAATTGTCAGCAGGCTTACAATGACAAACACTGTACCACCCAAACATTTTATTTTCAGTATTTCTTGAGGTAGGAAAAATAGAAAAATAGTAGATTTTCATTCTGTACAGTGTAACGTTTTTATAAGGGCTAGAAAATACATGATTCTGACATCTTGAACTCTTATAATTCCCCTAGGAGATGTCCAGAAATGGATTTTGATAGAAACAAATTGTCATTTAAGCTCTTTATAAGCATTTTTCATATTATTCAGGTAGTAGACCTTTGGGCATTGCTGGAGAAAGCAGAATAAAAATAGTATATGTTCTTAACTGGTTAATGAAAAATTGAGATAAACAGAAGAGTTGCTTAAATATAGATTTTTCTCCTCACATAATTTGTCTCATTAAAATGCTTTTAATATTCTGTATTCTGATTTTCCTTGAAGGAAATATTGTTCTACAAAATTCCAATGAGACATGCTAAAAATAATGTCTGTGACAGAAATGTTAATTTCCTATCTAAATAATTAAATTTAAAACTATTGCATTTTATATTTCAAAAAAGATCATTAGATCCTTTTCCTTAAGGGAAAACTGAGACCCAGAGAGCATAAAAAAACTTGCCCTAAGTCACAGAGCTAATGATTGATAGTAAGGGTTGGATTGAACACGATTCTTATCTCTACTCTAGTTCTCTTTCCATTTTGCTGAGCCATCACTGCTTACTTGAAAGTGGTCCTTCTTTCCTTCCACTGCAAGAGGGAAATCTTAAAGTCTGCACACAGGACATTCAGTGGAGTAACTTGATAGGATATTAGCTGTCATGTAAGAGTATGGTAGGCTAGATTTAGGTGTGGGAGAATTCTGATTCTTATTTAGTAGAAACTTGTTCTATGTAGGTTACAATATTGTATATGAACTAGAAAATAAATGATTAAGATGTCTGTTGTTTTGGGGAATCTCAAAACATGACTGGCTTTATATAAATTATGAAATAAATAAAAATTTTCCGTTGAACCTTCAACTTTCCCACTTAGTGTCATTCATTTTGTCATCTCTACAGTGTCTTTTATCTGGGATCTAATACCTTATTATTTCCATTTGATATGCCACTTTAAAACCTAGATAATATCAATCATTTTAAATTTATTATGAATTTGAATGAATATGTTATCTCTCCTTTAAGCAATGGTTCCCAAACTTTTCGGCACCAGAGACTGGTTTTGTGGAAGATAGGGGTGGGGGTGGAGCTCAGGTGAGCTTCGCTTGCCCCGCTATGGAATGAGGGTGGATTGAGGCAGATCTCAGGTGAGCTCTGCTCACTCACCTGCTCTGGATGGTGGGGCAGGGAGACAGGAAGAGGAGCTCAAGCAAGTTTGCTTGCAGCCCAGTTCTCAAACTTTTGGGACTCAGGAGCTTGTGATATAGCCTTAGAAATTATTGAGGACCAGAAAGGCCTTTTAGTCTTGTGAATAATATATATATATATCAGTATATACCATATTAGAAATTAAAGCTGAGAAAGCTTAAAACTATTTATTTAATAACTTATTTGAAAAATAAAATCAATGCTATTACATCATATAAATATAAAGTAAAAATCCAAACTGGGTGGCTCAATTGGTTGGAATATCCTCCTGCAGACCAAAAAGTTGAGGATTTTATTTCTGGTCAGGGCACATACCCAAACTGCACATTCAATCCAAGGTCAGGGCACACACAGGAAGGCAGCCAGTCAATGTCTCTGTGTCACATATCTTCCTTCCCCCTCTCTAAAAGCAATGGAAAAATGTCCTAAGGTGAGAATAAAACTAATAATAACATAAAATAAATATAAAGAACAATATATTTTTATGAAAATATATATTGTCCAACACATGCATATTTAATGAGAATGACATTATTTTACCTATTTGTAAATACCTTTAATGCTTGGTTTAATTAAAATCATACCTGCTTCTGCATTCAGTTTGTTGTTATGTTGTTATGGTTAAATAATATTAAGAACATTTGGTCTCATGCACACATACAATTATACAAGGGGGATATTTTAATAGCATTTTCAGATAATTATGAATACTATGAATTCTTCTTTGCTACTACACCAAAACTCAACAAGTGGAAATAATTTCTTAAAAGTTATTTGCAATCTAAACTCTGAGAACATGGAAAGATCTTTTACACTTGTTACATAAAATCAGTTACTCTATATAATACTTCACATTTATGTTTTACTTATGCATGATTTTATAAAATCATTACTGATGATTTAGAAAATATTGCAATATCAGTTCACTGTTATGTGCATCTACACATTTATTATGCAATATTAATAAAACACATTCATTAATGTTACCAACAACTCATCAGAAAAGTCTATTAGTCTTGGAAACTGTCATGATGAGAGATACAAATTTTCCAAAATTGTAAGTTGTACCGGAAAGCTTAAATTTTACCTTTGCCAATAAATATTGTCCAGATAGTTTTCCCTTAGGCAATTGAGTCATTTTTGTCATTTCCAAGACAATATCCACAAATTAGGAAAATCTGAATAAACAAAGATCAATGGAAACGTGAACAACCACAGAGTGCGTTGCCTAGAGACAACTCTTATTCTTCAATATGCTGAAGGACTTAAAATGTGCTTTCCATTTTGTCACAAAGAATATTGAAGCTGTGTAGTTGAGACTTGAAATTTAGTGAAACTGACTTTTTAATTTTCTCTATCTTTTATAGTGAATGTGGCCATAAGAAATATAGTGACAAACAGTGACTACAGTTCGGTGCCACTGCCTTGGTTCACTAGAACGTGCCAGAAATTTTTACCCACCATTTATTTTGTCACATCAGTGCAAATGTCAATAGAGTTAATAAAAAAAAAAGAAGCACCTTAAGATTATTAGGAAGCTAGTATGAACTATTAGACCATGACAGAGATGGTTTTCTCAACTGCTGCTAAAGTGGACAGAACATTATATTAGAATGCGGCCTAGTCTGATCTTTTTTAGCTGTTGTGATGATAAAAAAAAAAAGTGTGCTTTTCTGGATCTCAGTTATTTACAAAATGAAAGGGAATTGGAAATCTTTAGCTCTCAAATGCTACTCTTTTCTGATATTCTTTTGTTTCCTTCTGTATTACCACCACATGGCAGGGCAGAGAAATTCTAAGTCCTGAAAACAGTTTTTTCCCTACTGATCAAGCTGTACTTTGTTTCACATAAAGAACTAAGAATGTTAAATTTAAGTATTTTCTTCTTGGTGTGCTATTGGGGATACGAAAGTAATTTATAGTTATTCTTTTACATTTTCAAATAATTTTTAGACTCTTTACTTTTGTGTAATTATAATTTTTTGCTTTTATATTTTTGCATTATTTTAGTTTTTGTACAAGAATCTCAGGCCTGGTGATGTTACCCAGCAAATGGGGGTTCTTTCATGTGGCATCTTGGTATAAGACCCAACAGTTAGTGTTGAGAAAACCAGGTCTTTATTTACAATATTCTAACCTGGGGCAGAGGGGCTGTGAGTACCCCTGCTCAGAGGCCTGTTCACCCATGAGACTCAGCACTTCACTTGGTCTCTAAAAGACTGTAAGCCCAAACCAAACCCAATGGTCTCTCCTTTAGGGCCTGGGGTACTTTGTCATCAGCCTCTATGTAATAGTCCAGAAAAGCATGTGCCATGTTACACTGGATCATCATGAAGTCCCAGGAAGGCATAAGTCCTAACAGAGTGTCCTTTCCGCATGTGCCGAGTTCCAAGAGTCCAGATAGAGTCTGAGTCTGCAAGGTGGAGTCCTTGGTGGCTTCGGAGTCAGCTAGAGCAGGCACAATCAAAGCAGCAGCATGTCTGCTTTCTTACTAGCCCAGGCTGCATGGCTGAATCCTGACTGCAGACTGCATAGCTACTTCGCACATGACTGCTACAACCTGCTGCTCCATCACGCTCCTTTCTTCCACTGTGCTTCTTCAAATGGCGAACTGGAGCCTTCTTTCCATTGGACTTCATGGTGGACTGGTGGGGTACCTCTGCAGTTTTTCAAACCACATGGCCCAGAGCCCAAATAGCTGACACCTTTCATTTAAATCCTAACTGTGGTCTATGATGCAGTGGGTATGGTGACCAGTCATGACCACCTGCAGGAATCTTGCGCAGGCCCTGTGAGCTCTCTACTGCCACTCTATGGTCAAAGTTCATCTCATTTTCCTGGTGCCAGGCAGTGGTCACAACTATTTGCATGACTAAGAAACTAGCTACCAGCCATAGATATGCAAAATATCATAAAAGCTGTATTATTTCCTTTCCCCATCCCCAAAACCAGGGGCTATGGGGAATTTGGGGCTGACCTCATCCTGTTCTGTTATAGTAACAATAGTCATAGCTAGCATTTATTGAGCAATATATATTAAGCACTAGGCTGGCCACTTTATGCTCATTATTTTTATTTAAAATTCTGAATCACTCAATACAATAATCAATTCCTGACTGACAAAAGCAAGTTACTGATAAAAGTGAATTACTAATAATGAGGAGAAATGGAAATTATTTTTTAAAACTATAAAACACAAACCCTTTACATGTACAATTCTAACATGCAATAGGTGATATATTGCAAGATTATTATTCTTATTTATCTTTTGTGACTTTAAAAATATTTTTGATATATATACAAATATATATATGTATAACACAAACACATAAATATACTCTATCTAGGAAAATATCAAGAGCTTTGCAAGATAAACAATAGTGAGTGGGTAGTTCAAGGTAGATAAAAGTCAATATATTGTTCACAAAAGGATCATTATGAACAAATTTCGAAGTAGTTTAAAAACAAAAGTGTGCTGTATTTTCAGTGCATGCAGTTGTGTTTATTGTAGGTCATGATCTTCTTTTCAGTCCCTGAGGAAACTAACATCTGTACTTGATTTAATGAACTTCTGTTTGTTCATAACCCATGCAAAAGAAAAGACCCTAGTACATCTATGAACATACCCAGCTTTTCAACTTTGGTTCCCAGAACTCAAAGCAGGCACTCTGGGAAAGAACTCTTAAGTTTTTACATGCTTTCACAGACTGAGATACTTAGAGTTTGCCCCACTTTGAACTTACATTTATCTTCAGATTGATGAGAATAAAAGTTTTTCAGTGGAATTTTTTATTGTTCTATTACAGTTGTCCCAATTTCCCCCCCATTGCTCTTCACTGCCCCTCCCCCTCCACAGTCAGTCCCCACCCTGTCATCCATGTCCATGGGTCATTTATAGTAGTTTCTTGCCTAGACCTATCAGAATCTTAGCATGATCTTGAATTAAAATATCATTCAAAACTGTTAAGTCCTGTTCTCCATTTTTTGGCCCAAATTCTGAAAATTTAGAAAGAACATTATAACTACAGTGGTATGTCAGGGAATCAAATAAGGTGTAATTAGATTAGATTAAAATTAATCTCATGCAAATACCTGCTATTGAGTGTTATCCTTCTACCTGTAAGGGATAGCTAATGTACTGTTAAAAAGCTCTTTAGTGGGGACACTTAAAAATGTAGTTTCGTGCTGATGCTAAAGTTTAATAACAAAGCCTTTCTGTGTTTTTTAAAAGCCTGACAATAATGGCTTAGTAATTACTGAACTAATGTTATCAATTCCAACAGATATCACATTTATTAAACAGAAAATGCTATGTTGCTCTTCACCAGTTAGAAATGTGTGTAATTGAAATATGAAAATGAAGTCTGTTGGAGTATGTGATTCATCATGAATTCTGCAAGCCCTACACTAACTCTCCTTTTCCTAATTAAACTGTCAAATTGAAATCTTATAATTAATGCAACCACATGTCTTACACTAGGTTTTTCACCCTCATGTAAAGCTCAGTTCTGCAGGAACTTTGCAAGAGCCTTCTCTACAAAGAAAGCAATTCTTTGCTCTTCTGACCTCTTGAGCAGAAATCCTGTCCTCTCCTCTCCCCACTCCCCAATTTTGTGTGGCATGAGGTTTCTGTTCTCAGCATGATTATCAGTGAAGTTGGCAGGTGGGTATTTCAGGGAGCTGGCAATCCCTGCTTTGAGTTTGTACTTGTGAGTCAGCAGAGAGAAAGTTGAGAAAACTGGAATGAGGTCTTCTATATTCCCTCTGGCATTGTGTATTTCTACACCGTGATGAGATTTTTTTCTTTTGTTGCTGAAATTTAAAAACTGAGGTGGATTCTTTCTAGGTTAGAGGTTTGAAGACATAGATTTTCAGTTTTGTTCCATAATACTTGATGGCAGAATGTGATTGACAGGAATTTATTTTATACTCCATATAAACTTTTTGTATAGGCAATTAACCCTCACTCTGGCCAGAGTATAAACACTGAATTTTGCTTTGGCAAGGAGACAGCTTACTTAGAAGGAGCTTATTCCTGCATATTTCTGTCCCAACACTGGGTGGTAAAAAAGATTTCTTCCGTTGTGTTAACTCTGATCCACTGGTAATTGCTGCTTGGGTTGTTATCTCAAGAAGAATTGTAAATTTATTTCTGGCTCAGCTGGGCACAGAGTGCTGAGATCAATTGGTAATGTCTGATAGGGTGAGATGGTTGGTGAGGGCAGCTAAGTGACTCTTAATTTCATCCGTGGGATTGTCAGGTCCTTACAGATGCCTTTGTCAAATGCCTTTTCATCATCTGTGATGTCTCTGGTCTCTTAGGTTTTTATCAGATTCTTTCTCTGGTCAAATTTGGGCTTGTCTTAAGTTGTCCTAAGAAGCAGGTTCTCTACTTAGTTTTCATATTTCATAATCACATACTTCTGATTATCTGGATTCTTTTTATAATTTTTTACAAAACAATAGTTTTTACTAATCTTGGCTTCTATGTAGATGCAGTGTTCCTTATTCTCTGGTTCAGTTGGATCCATAAGTCTGATTACATTTTTAAAATACCTAGTTTTAAAATTTGGTCAATTAATATGTACAATTATACTCATTTTATTTATCTAAATATAGATAGTGAGTATGCCACTTGTTGGTATATCCAAGGCAGGCAGGACTGGTGGGGCAGTTTCTAGAGAATCACAAAGCTTTTACATTAATAATAACAGTTCACCTCAGTGTCTTTATGTATAATGCGAGTATCTAGAACTCTGCAACATGCTAGTGAGTGTGACTGACTAGGAGAGAGCCAGTGAAAAGAGGTTTTCCCTTTTTATTCTATGCATTTTCTACACCAATCTATATTCTTTTTGTAATTGTTTTTGCAGTGAATGCAGTAAACACTATGCCATTACATTCACAGGTTTATGTAAACCTGCATGCCAGCTAAGACATCTTTAGCCTTTATGATCTAGAGAAGATATTCTTGAACCCCTGTTACTGGTCTAGAGAAATGGCATGTCACCTCTGAGATTTCTGAATTTCTGAGAATTACTGATGAGGGTGCATTTTCATGCCTCTGGCTTCTCTTCTTCTTTTGCTTTTTCCCTTATGTTTCTATATCTTCCAGCTGTTTCTTTACCTCTGGCCTGGCTACAACCCAAGCATGGAACTCAGACACTTTACTTGATTTTCACACATACTCATGCATGTGCACAGACATGCATACATGTGTATATACACCAAGTATTTTCTCTCCAAAAATTAAAAATTTTATCTTCAGGAGGGAAAAGAAATCCTCTAATTTTATTATATAGAAACAAACTGAGAATTCAGTTTTTCTTTGCATGTCAGTAGTCTCTCTGCTGTCCAGGCCTCTGTTGAACAACAGGTTTCCTACTCTGGGTTTCATCCTTTCCTTCCCTCATACAGTGTGGGGATTATACTTACCGAGACCTAGGTTTTGGTTTAATGTGAACACATATCTTTGTAAATCATATACCAATACATGTAGACATTTTGTGCATTTGTATGGTGTGATTTCTTTAACCATTCCCATGCTGATTAACATGTAGTTTCACTACTAGCAACCATGATGTGTACATGTAATACTGTGAGGTTTTCTTGGGGAAGGATGCCTGCAAGTGTAGCTAAATTTTTGATAGATAATATTCTGACTCTCAAAATAGATGTTTCAAATTATAATCCAATAATCTAATGTATGAAATTTTCTTTTCACCACAGCATTGCCAACCATCAATATTTTTAAATGAAAACAATTTTTGTTAATGCACTGGGGGAGAAATTGTGTTATTACTGTTCATTTTTTAGTCACTCAATTACTGGAGATGCTGAACATGTAAAAATTTCTTCTATTAGCTATTTGTATTACATCTTGGATTGCCTATTCATATCTTTTGCTTATTTTTCTATGGGTTTTCTCTGTTTTTCTTATTGTTTTGTGGGGTCTTAGTTATATGCTAAGAATGTAAGCTTATTTTTATGCATTTAACATTGTAAATACCTTTTCCAAAAATGTTACATCTTTTGTATTGTTTAAAGTGTTTTTACATCCCAGAAATTTTAGGTTATATTTAGGAACTAGGAGAAATAGTCTATTGCTAATTTCCTAGAAAATGTCAGATATGACTTTTAAAACTTTTTTTTTACTACTTTATTCTAATTCTTTTACAGGTTAATTTTATATGTGTTGATCTTTAATCTTTACCATATTTACTTTGTGAAAGGTGTGAAATATGGATCTGACTTCATTTTTCTAAGTAAATGGTCATTTGGGCACCATTCAATAAAGAACCCAATATCTAAAGCTGATTTTAGGTGCTACTTTTCCCATATATTGAATAACTATATATATTCATACATTTATATTAATTTCTGTACTCTATTCTGTAGTTTTAAAATATTTTGATCTTCTGCATGGCTGATGCCTCTTATTATGTTTCCTTTTCAATTAATTTCTGGCTGTTTTCCAAGTCACTAACATGTATTCAGTGATTTTCTTTGCAGGCACCTTAGCTGATTTTCTGTGCCCGTTCTCTGCCACACAACGATTGCTCAGGTGCTGGCTGTGTCTATACATATTGAATGTTGCATTTTCTCCCCAAATCATGAAGAGATGAAAATAATAAATTTCCATCATTTTAAACTCATGACAAATCTTTCTACTTCTGAACAAATGCCATTTCCTTGGCATACATTTTCATTAAAAGTGTTTGCAACAAATAATATTCTTGTTAGAGAAAAGAGTTTTTACACTTTATGCAAGGTCATTATGGTAGCCTGTTATTTTTTCTTTCAATTTTCTAATAATGAAAGTAATGCATGTCATTTTTGGAAAGCACATGTATGCAAATAATGAAATTGATATACAAGCCCATCATACAGTAATGACTATTATAAATGTTTTGATGCAGACATTTTCTTTTTTATATGTTTATATAAATTTTACTATTTTGCAAAAAATAAGCCCATATGTATGTATTGTCTGTTTATTTTTTATCACATATGAAATTTTTATGGTTATCAATTCTTTTCAACATTACATTAATGCCCTGGTATTGATGTGTCATGACTGATTTACCTCTTAAGTGGGGGTTTGTATTATGTCTTCATTTATTTTCCGTACTATAAAAATCACTGCAATGAGCTTTTTAACTAATTTTTTTGTACATTTATGATTAAGTCCTTTGTGAATTCATTAACAGAATTGTTGGAGCAAACATGTACATTAAAATTGTTCTATCTTTCCATTTTGCTCTCAAGAAGCCCCAACTAAGGTGACATTTATGTCTCCACACAGAATAACAATGCTCTTCCATCTATATGTGTGCATGGGGGAGACTTCATTTGACTATAATCCCAGTTGGGCATCTCAGAGAAAGCAGAGCCAGGGGATGCTGAAAACAGAGCTGGAGACTGTGGGCGTTTCTCCAGTTCACACTCTTGGAACCGCTCTGTGTCTCAGCAGGGTAGTCTGTCCAATATTTAAGTGGAGTGACTTAAAAATACTTGCTGGTTGGTGGCCAGTTTTGGATGATGTTAGTAGATGGGAAGTGATTCTCAAAGGAGAGATTATGGGAGGAAAAAAGGAATACTCATTTTCTCCTGGGACTCAGGAAAATGCTAATGCTCTCTGATAAATGAAAATGCTACCGGTGTATAATGAATTATTGTCTGTTTCTAGTTTTTTTACAACTTGTTCCAGCAGAGCGGTTCAGAAAATACCAATGTATTTGGAGAGGGTGGGTTCTAAGCTCAGCTCTGTGGTGAACTTTCTGTCTGTATCAACTTGAACAAATGATTTTCACCTTTCTGAGTCTCAGTTTCTTCAGCTCATTGTCAGGTTAAAGTGAGGTGATTCACATAAGCCCTTTGCATAGTGCTTGGCAGATAATAAATGTTCAATAACTATTCATTAATACTATTATTAGTTAATGATGAAGTAGAAAATCAGGTTTCCTGGTGTCACAGAGTAGATAAGAGTGGTAAATATCTCTTATACTGCTAGTGGTTTTAAGTTTGACTGGACATTTTTTCCTCTCCTATTCTTCCTTTGGCTTCTTCTGAGTAAACCAAGTAAGAGCGGAGGGAGAAGAGAAATGAGCTATGACAGAATTATGAACTGCTCAGTTTCTACTTGGAAGGTAGACTGCTTATTTGGACAAACAGGTAGAGAATATTAGCTAGATGCAGAAGACTAGAAAAGAGTGAAGCATGTATTTATATACATTTGTATTAATTTGAATTATTTTATGTAAACATATCAATTTGCATTAACTTTATATGGCTCAGCATTCCTTAGCCAAATGAGGCCATCTGGGAAACCCAGCTATGTTCACTTCTCAGACGAGTTATTGTCCATATATACAAAATTGATGTTTTAAATGCTTGCCTCAGACTTTTGGCCCCTAGATTCCAAAATCTTATTATTTTTATTTTTTTTATGGCCCATTCTATTTGCGATCAAGAGTCGTGGGTTCACCCTAATTATCTCCAGCTTTAATTTAAATCTGTTTCCTTTTCTTTCCTCTTCAGAGACAGATAAAAGCTTGACATTTTCATGATATAAATGTCTTCATATATGTGAAGACAATAATTAACTAATCTCTTAGGACTCTGTTTGGTATACTAAAAACTCCATTGCTTTAACCTTTCCTTTCAGTCACTTGTGAAAGAATTGGCTTGAAGTGGTTTCAGGCCTTGTGTCTTCTTCTTTACTCGAACTTTCACCTCTTGAACTTAGCATTTCAGTTGAAATGGTATGACTTTCTTTCTCTAGGCCACAATATGATTTAATAATGATGTTTAACAATAATACAATGATTACAGACAGAAACTCAAGGATATCTCTTTAACATTAATGCCTGTTCATTTATTTAATACACGTTTAATTTTTACTATGTTTCAGGCAAGGTGCCAGGGAAACAATGTTAGCAATGACATAGGTAGTCCCTACCCTCATGAAGATTACATTCTAGTGGGGAAAGAAGATAATAAACAGAAACAAGTAAGATAAATAATATGACGTCAGGTAGTGATAGTGACCTAAATAAAATAAAGCAGAATATAATGATAAAAGATCAGAAAGAGGACATTCAGGGGCTATTTTTAAAAGGATGGTCACATAAAACCTGACACTTTATAGAAAACAAAATTACGTTAAGGAGCTGGCCACATAAAATAAAGATCTGGGGAAGAGTGTTTCAGGGAGCAGAAAGGGATGAAGTTGTGGGACTCGTTCAGTGAGGATGAGGTAGACAGTAGTGGTCCTGAGTTTAGATAGGTGACTGCGGCCAGGTCAGATGGTGCTTGGAAGCTGATGATACTGAGTTTGGATTTTACTCCCCATATAATCAAAAGCCACTGAATACATAAGAGCTGGACAGAGTTGTGAGACTATGTTTTATGAACTCCCCATGGTTTGTGTGGAGATAGACTATTGGAAGAAATAGAAGATGTAGGAAAACATGTTGACAACATAGTTTGTCTCATTCTCTATAAATATCTTTTAAATCAGTATGTCTTTTTTACCTCCACTGGAGAGCATAAAGAGTCCAGAAGAAGACTCCTTTGGAATGCTGTGTTGTTGCAGGTCTTGAATAAAATTGATATGAAGTGTCTCAACATAGTGCATTCTCATGTGTTAGGTGTAAGTTTCAGTGCAAGGTCCAGAAAAGCATAACTTCAGGGATAAGTGTCAAAGTGGCCACAGGACTCTGGTATTTTGTCTGGGAGATCATTTCATTTATCCTGTGCCCAAAGAATGTTGAAAACTGTAATAGGTATGGAGAATGAAATGAAATATTTGGAAGAAATGGTCTAACCTCTTGAAGGAAGAAGGCATATATAAAATACCTACATGTGTTGATTACACAACTTGCAATTTATCAAAATATGATTGGTTAAAGTTTGATACTTTTGTTCTTTGCAGTAACAATACCAAATTCTTAAATTTAGGCTCCTTCTTTCTTATATGGAGGCAATGAGTCTTGGGTACTCAAATCTAGTATTCTTTAATCATTTAGTTTTAGCTTTCCACTTTGAAAAAATAAAAGCAAAACAACAGTATAAATGTTTTTCAGTGGATATAATTGTTACTAGTTTAAGAACATTGAATTCTATACTTTTATCACAAATATGCTTACTTTTTTATATACCTCAAAGTCAATTAAGTACTGTTGGACAGCTTAGAAATCTGACTCCACATATAATATTTTTCCTTATGGTAAGACACATTCTAAGCTAAAAAAGAAAAAATTTACAAGTGTGTTTTTAAATTTCAAGCCATTTGCAAAGATGGGGACTTATTTTCTTCTGTGCACTAGAGAGGAAACTTAAAGTACAGATAAAGAATTGAGTGGGGTTGATTAGGAGCAATGGAGTATGTATGTCTTTAGTAAGAAATGGTTAATGTTTCCTTTGCTTTCACTTGAACCTGATTCATCTGCTGCTTGATATTTACTGGGACTCCAGCAGCTTTTTTTTTTTTTTAACCTTTGAGAAAGTTGGCTCTGTGTGCAATTATGCCCTAAAATGGAGCCCTTAAGCTATGTTTTGAGGGGTAAAAATAATCACAGCAGAACAAAAGTGATTCACCTCTCACTTTGCCAAAGAAAAGCAGATGAAAAGAGCAAAAGAGTGAAAACATATTTTGACCAGTGAGAGACAGGCTTGTTGGAGACAACACACTCAAGATTTTTTTATGCCCCTTACTTCTTCACTTAAACATCAATCTTGTTAGCATGTATCCAGGAACCTGCCTCAGTATTTTCTTATGATGATTTACTTAACTTGTCATCTGTTAGGAAAAAGAAGCCCATATTTTTCTCAGTTCTGGCCATTGGTGGAAGTGACTTCACCATCTTGAACAATATAAGTTTTTTCTTGACATTGCAGAGTCCAGATTCCATAAGCGTTTTGCCTCCCTGGAAAGAGGGGCATTGTTGCTGAGCAGGCCCTACTGAGCATATTAATATGATTATATTGGACGAAATGGCAGTATAGTCACATAATATGTTTACTTGGATGAGGAGGAAAATGCAACTTATGGAGAACTGATTTCCCGAAGGGCTAGCAAAGCAGAGGAAGCTTTTGAATGGTGGAAGCAGAAACGAGGAATGCTTTATTCCACAGTCCTTGGGATAGTTACAATTCCCAGGTGAATGAGAGCATTTTGATTTATACTCTTCAACAAGATGCTACCAGTTTTGAAGTTTACGTTATTCTTTCATTTGTCAGTAAATGATAACAGACCAACTTTTTATTACTATACCTTTTAAAAATAAATACCCTCTTTAGGCCTCACACAATTTTCTCCTTTTTACAACAATCAAAGTGCAGGCACACATTGAATAAATTTCATAAAATAATGCTAGTTACTCCCCAAAGATGCCAACAATACTTATGTTGCTTTTGGGGCTATTATTTCAGAAAACAACTGCGCACACCCACTTTGTCTTCTACCCCTGTGAAGTAGCAAGAAGCAATGTGCTGAGTGCACAAAACTCCTCAATTCCAATTGCTAAAACCAGAAGTACACATCAAAAAAATCAAGGGGTACACTGTGGCATCATGTAGATACAAATCTGTATCCAATATATACTTTGTTTAAATAGCTAATTTCTCCCCAAAGAATTGCCATGGATAATATTTTAGAGTAGGAGTCTTACTTTTCATTATTAGGTTGCTAGATTCAGGAACTATAGTGAGGAAGCTCTGGAAAAAGCCAGAGATGGGATTTTTCACTTTGATTTCTGGCAAAAGTTAACCATGGGGAAATGTTTTCAATTTATATGATCTTACCACTCTATATTCTTTTCCATAGCTTAGAAATGCAGATCTTATTTCTTTAATATTAACTACATTAATTCTGATTATCATTATCTGAAATCAATGTCTTTTGCTTAAATAAAAATCTGCTGTTTCATAGGGAAATGTTTCTGCATTAGAAATTATACTAACTTTAAATATGATGGTACAGAAACTTAAAAAATCAGCTTTCAATGGCAAATCTTTTTGACAGATATATTTTAATGATCTTTGTGCAAATAACTGTTTTATTAGGAAGCAAGGTTCTAAGGAAAAGTGTTGATATCTTCTCTTCAAAAGTTTTCCATGCTAATAAAAGAATTTCTACTTTAAAAAAAATCCGTTCTTTTACTCAATTAGCAGTTTCAGAATTAAGCTCTTTTTCATTTTCTGTAAGTCAAAACACCATATGAGTATGTTTTTGCAGGAAAAGAAAATAAAAAGAAGGAAACAAAGAGACAATAATTTCCTCCTTCAGCACATTCACTTTTTACTTAAACATCTGTGGAAGTGAGAATGTGTCTGTGTTTCGAGCGTCAAGCCTCAGTCATGATGACCTCGTGCTGTAAGAACCTGCTCCCAAACCTGCTCTCTGTGTAGCTTCTCAGGCGGAAGCGCCCAAAGCATGCAATTCGGCTGGCTCAGCTGCAGGCCTGCAGGGCTAAGCACCCACACTGTGCAAGACTTCAGACTAAGAGTGTGAATGCCAATCTTAGGGATCACCAGGTTTCCAAAGACCAATGGCTGTGGTTCCATGCTAGAATTTAAATAATATTTTGGATATGTCACAAAATGTCTTCTCTCTCATTCTTTTCTTCTCTCTTTTTCTCTTACACATACACACACACTTTTTACCTTTCTTGCAAAGTATTATCTTCTGGAAAGAGCATGGGAAATGTTTCAAGATACATTTTAACACTACGAACAGCGACTCAACTTTAATGAAAGGATATTTGCTTTACTGATTCTGTAATTCACGGGTCAGACCTAGATGAGGGACAAAAATGTCTCTGTTTATGTGCTTATAAACAAATTGTAATCAACTAGAGTTTTCTTTGCCTGACATATAAAAGGCAAATTTTTTCCTACAGTAAACATGTTTGACGCTTTAATTTAGGGAGTTTCATGTAGGAGGGGCCTGTTACTGTTATATCAGATCACTGCAGGGCATTTTTGGCTAAATTAAGACTTTCTTCTCAGGTATCAGTGGGATGACAGTCTTGAGATCTACATGAGCTCAGCCCTGACTACAGTGCATGCTGTCTCATGATCCTCATCAATGTAACATGTCCAAGGAGAACTCCTGATCCGCCACTCTCACATGTGAGGGAAGCAGCTTTCTTCATTCTGTCCGATCTCTGCAAAGGCACCACTGTTTGCCACCTTTGATTTTTGCCTTTCCTCAACACTCATATACACACACCACATCAGTGTGCCCTTTTGATTCTATCACAGACGCTATTTAGATATGACCACCCCTTTTGTTTCCATTACCACTGCCTTGGTCCAAGCCTCTGTTGCCTTTCTCCTACACAGAAGCTTTTAACAAATATTCCTATTGTTTTTCTTGCAGTTCTCTTATTTAACTTTTTCAGAGACAAATCAGGCCATTTCACATCCAATGAGCATTCATTACTCCTAAGATATAACCAGCTACTCTCCATGGCCATACAAATCCTGCATCATCTAACTCTTTCCTACCTTTTTCCTCATCTTCCTCCAACACCCTGAGGTCATTTTAATGTTTCACAGCATTTCTTTCTCATCTTGGAATGCTCCTTCCTAGCTTTTTGTGTGGCTGGGTTCCTTCTCTCATCATTTGTGAATCACTTCAAATGGCACTCCTCAATGATCATTTCACGTCCACTTATCTAAAGCCCCGCCCAAAGGGCTCTACCAACCCCTCTTCTTCCAGTGTCAGCCTCTATCACTTCACCTTGTTTTCTCCACCGCCCTCCTACAACTTATTGTTACATATTATTTATTGTCGACCTCCCCCAAATGATGTAAGCTTCATAAGAACAAGGGCTTTGCCCTTTCACCATTGAATATGCCATACAATGAACAATGCCTAACACAAAACAGATGCTCAGTAAGTATCAGTTGGATTAATGCTACTATAATAAAAAAAAGTTTCATATTTTGGTATATGACAATGACATTCATGAAAACATTTGTTCTCTTAGAGTTTTGAAAAAAATCCCACAAAACTGACAACAAATATAATACTTAATAAAAACAAATGAACTATTCCTCTCTGTGTAAGTATGCTGATACCTCTAAATGCAAGTAAAATAGAAAAACTCATCATACTTAATCACTTATTTAATTATGGAATATAAAAATGAATAATTATTTTTTTAGTTTTAAAGAACTTAATTAGTATACAAGCTCATTAAGCCCCCAGTCTTTAGGAGGTAAGACAATAATTTTAAAATGTCAACAAAAGCCAAACAAAGTATGTGAAAACAAAGTTCACTAATCATATTAGTAAAAGCGAATATTCCCTCAATTTTTTCCATATCAGATGTTTAACATCTATCATTTTATTTGCATTTTATAAAAATGCTGTGAATCTGCATTATTATTTCCATTTTGCAGGTGACAAAGCTGAGGCTCAATGAGGTTAGAACCTGATGAAGATGTTACTGCTCATAAGGTGTAGAATCTTGAAAGGATTGAAGACCAACATTCTTATTCAAATGTTTGAGATCTTCATCTGCTCCTTTATTATTTTTTCCCTGCACTTCTTTATGATGTGATAAACATGCTGATAAAATGAAAAACCATATTAAAATATGCTTAAGTTTATACTTAAGATGCAGGAAACAAACTGGTAGCATATCAGAATATACTCCTACCTCATTCATAGCTATGGCTTGTTCCTTCTATTTGGGAGACTGGAATTTTGATCAAATTGCATGATAGGGAAAACATATATCCTTCAATAACTGGTCAGAATAATAAATATCCAGAGCTGGCATAGAACACTGTGAAGGAAGCACCATAAATTTCATGCCGAATCAGCTTAAGAAGGCAAGCTAAGGCCAAAGAATCACAGCTGTCAGTTGGCTGTGGGAAAGAGATCAGAGGTCCCTTCTACTGTTCATTCCCATGAACTTGAGGTTCTCAGAGGGGCACTCCAGGAGGTGACGCTCCATTTTCTGTAGTAATGTGACCCAGAACATGATAGATTGCTAGCAGTTAATCAACAGGTTATGATAAAGACCCAAACCTGATTTATTTCTTTTGCCCTAGGTTGGATGTATTTTTACATGTGTACAATCACATGTATGCAGCTTAACAGATTTAACAGAATCCAGTCCAAACTATAAAATTGACATTTCCAGCTAATAATTTATTCCCTAGAAAATTCATAGAAATTATGAAGCAATTAAATATTTCAAGTTTCTAAGTAGATGTGATCTCTACCCACAAGTGTAATTTTTATTTATGTGGTATAAAATTCATGCTAAGATTTGAAAAATTAATTCAATTTAGGAGAAGTTTCTTTTGTCATGGAAGGATATGACTTAATCCAAATATGGAATATTAAAGATCATCATGAGAATGGATCTCTGCCATATGCTGGGATCTGGTATTATTGTCAAGATTCTTTTTGGATCCCGTGTTCTTAAAATATTTTATTAGTTTAGGAGAGTTATGATTGGCATTTTGTGGTAAAACCTTTCTGTGTTGTGAAATATGATGATGATGAAAGAATAATGATGATAATAAAAATAAAACAATAACTAACAACCCAACGAGCGTTAATGCATGCCAGGCACTCTTCTGAATGCTTTGTATTTATTAATGAAAAAAATTCTTATAACAATTTTATAGCATAGGCACTATAGCTAAGTTGTGATTACAAAAGTTATTTGCTGACAGTTATGATAAAGGATATAGGTTTTACTATTATTCCATCAGGAAAAGAACTTGTGAGAGGACAAAGTTAATGGAGAAAGAAAGTTAAGAATGCTAGTTTTGCCACTAGATTTGCTGAATAGTTGATATATTTTTAGGCCAGACAACATAGTTAACAGAAAATAAAGAAAAAGTAACAAATACTTTTTCACATTTTTATTGCATTTTGGTTAAGTCCTTTAGGTCTTGATATCATATGTCAAGCATGCAAATATACCCCTATTTACGTCCTGTTTTGTGGCCCATTTTGCCATTTGATTTAGCATTTTCAAAAAGTTATCTGATGTGGTAGAATCAAGAATTTATTGAGTTGGGGAGGAATAGAAACCAGAAAGGTGCCAAATTCTCCAGAGCAATGGTTGCTTTATTTTGACTCCTGTCTTCCAATCAGCATACTTTTTTGTACTGTCTCAGAATTGGAACACCAGGGAAATGTTGACTCTTTAATGCTACTGAAATGGAAGAGCATGTAACAGCAAAAAATTAGAGTGTAGTCTTTAGCAAATAGTTTGAAAATCTAATACATTATCAGATGAAAACAAACTTATTGGTCTTTAAATTAGAACAATAGTGAGAGAATCAGAAACAAGTGTGGTACTTCAGGAAGAAGAAAAATAGTTGTTAGTGTGCAAGGTTAATGTTGAAGTATAAGAAAATCGTCATTAAATTTTATTACATGATAGCTAATTAATGATAATGAATCATTTTTTTTCTTTGAACATTTTGAACATATTTCAAGATGAAAAGGCATACTACTTTGTGGGTATATCGGCATCTGAAATAGTTTCTTTTTTCTGTAAAACCCATTATAGGAGAAATTCTCTTCTCTTTAAGCTAGTAATTGGGTTGATTCATATGCTGACTCTTAGCATTATTTTTTAATTCCTCCATTACATAAAACTTTTTTATTTTCCCCCATAATCATCAATAATGCCTGCATTAACTCAGCATGTGGGACCAAAGAATTTAAGTGAAGAAACTTCTAAACTCTATGAGTGGGTAATTATTTTAAAATTTAAATAAATGTTGGCTATATTGTTCCAACCACACATGGCGAACATTATTACTCTCCATCTCTCCAAAGCTAAGAAGCTGCTTTCTGTATTTTATTTGTATGTTTATTTGTATTTTTATATTTATGTCTCTTGTTAAACAGGCCTTGGAACAGCAAATAGTCAATTGGTATTTTGGGAAAGTGTTTATTGAAAATGTCATGGGCTGTTTTCCCTGTATTTCTGTACACACATTGTATATATGGTTGGGAATATATGTGGTTTTCTAATTTCAAAAACCACTTATGGGAGTGTGGGTACTATGGTCAGAGTTTGGGATTTAGATGAGTAGATAGACAACCAAAAGTCATCAATTCTGTACTTCTTTTCTGGTGGGAGTGCTGTACACATGTTTATGATAGAGAAGACATGACTACATTTATTAAAGCTACAGAAAGCTTTTATTTCCCTGGACTTCTCCAGCAAAACCACAATGATACCTTAGAAGGAATCAGCCCCCTTGCCCTCACCTTAGCTGCTCCTGCATTCATCACAGTCTAGGGACACCCTTGATCCCTTCTAATCATTAAGAAAAATGTATACTTGTTCTTGTTTACTTATCTTTTATAAAAACATGAACAAACTCTTCTAAAATAAACAAAACCAAAAGCTAGTCTATAAACACCTCAGAAACATTATAGACACTCTTGGCGAAACAGGTTAAACCAGAACAATATTTGGTATTGAGACTGAGACTGTGACACAGAAAAAGTAACATTTCAGTATTTTGAGGTTGGTGTACAGTAAAGGGTTAAAGGAAAGAAGGAAAGAGTCACCAAAGTGAGGCAGAAGCCAGAGAAAAACAGTAATTGTCCAGTGGTTCCTTTTCCTTTCAACTAACTATCAGGGACAGTGAAGCCTCAAATGGACCAAAAGCACTTTTATATTCCTTTGCCCCTTGGCTTCTGAGGCCAAACACGTCTAAATCTTCACAAGTCCCAAGCTGCAGTCAACTCTGCCAGCTGGTCTCTGAAATAGGAGGTTCATTTCTTCCTTCCTTTCTTGTTTCTTTTCTTTCTTTCTCTCTCTCTCTTTCCCACTCTGTCTCTCTCTCCCTCCCTCCCTCCCTCCCTTCCTTCCTTCTTTTCTTCCTTCCTTCCTTCCTTCCTTCTTTCCTTCCTTCCTTCCTTCCTTCCTTCCTTCCTTCCTTCCTTCCTTCCTTCCTTCCTTCCTTTCTTTCTGATAATCCTGCATCCATGAAAATAAATTCCTATTATCATCGTAATTGGAAAAGACTTTAAAATAGAGAGAAGCTAACATCACTTATTGACAAATATGACACATTAAAGGAAATAACATGTATATGTAGGCTAGAAATGATTTCCATGACTTAATTAAGACTAATAGAATAAAACTTGAAAATTAAAGACATTGCTAAGAATAATAAAGAACCAAAAATATAGCAACAAAATAACTATGATGGTGTTAATAATTAAAACCCACTAATAAGTCCCTGGAAATCAGAAGTGAGGTCAGTTGGGTGGAGACTAAATGATCTCTAATTTTGCTTAGCAAGAGGTAGGATTTACAAATTTTGGAGGTGGATATAGTGTTCACATTGACTAAAAACACAATATTTTTAAGCATACTTATCTATTTAGTAGCATTTTTTAACATAAAATGCATTTGATGTTAATAGTAACTTAGTCCTATCCATTTGTTTAAAAAAAAATCCACAGAGGAAGCTGAATAGATATATGTTAAAATAAGAAATGTGAATTCAGATTCACTTTTTACTGCATAGAGTGATCATTTGTTTGCTAGGGAAAGATTAGACGTTCATTAAAAATAATTTTAATAATTCTGTAGAAAAAGTACTTAAACCAAATGCTGTAAATTTTAGTTGAAAAACTGTCTGAAACATGAGTAGTATAACAAATACAAGGATCTATACTTATCTTTTACAGTGTTCATCTTACTATTTCATATTTAAATTGCTTATATTATAAAATTTTCCCCTGACTTAAAAGAATATGTCTTCACTCTAGAAAAATTGAAAAATAGAAAAGTAGACAGAGAAAATAATTTTAAAATAACCTATTATACCCTCATAGGAGTAATCACTTTTTTACTTGTGAAAGTTTTAGTGTTCTTCCCCTCCTCTGTATGTGTGAGTGCATGTGTGTATCCATAATCCATCTTACATCAATTGTGAAAGATATTCTTTTAAATTATAAGACATTCTCAAACATTTCTTGCATTTTCTTGTCTTAATAAATAAAACCTAGTAAGAACATTTAAGAAAATAATGGCTTTCACAATAGAAGATCATCTATTACTTTTAGGTAGAATTGTAGCACTGCAGACAAGTCAAGGTGGCTAATCTGAAATTATTCTTCAGCAGTTTAACCACAAAGACCAGCACACATAAGACTGAAGAGTTGAAAAGTTTATATTTTTAGGTCAACCTGCCTAACCAGTATATTGTAGTGGATTGCTTTGTCATCCTTGAACACCATTAGTAATGTGTTTCTTGTTCCTCCTTCTTTCTGTGGTGTGGTGTCATTTACATCTTTGACTCTTTAATCATAGAAGACTCTGGATTATAATAAGAGTGGACTACAGTGGAGGTAAGAACAAACAAGTGTAAAGCTGATTTTATAAAGTAACAAAGGTCCTGCTAATTGATATAGTTAGTGTGGTGATAGGGATCATGCTTTTGACCCAGTTATTATTTTTTACTTTTGTCTCTCTCTTTCTCTCTAGCATAAATAATTATCTATAAAAATGAAGTTTTCCATTACCCAATACTACTAGTACTACTTAATAATTTATGGCAAAAATGTGCCCAGTGAGTTTCTGAGTGTTCTCTGTATAGGTATATAGGGATCTAAAAGAAAGGAATATGTCAGTTAAATGGGACAAGAAAGCTACACTCACATGTGAAATAAACCCTATAAATGAGGTTAAGAAATCTGAGGTTTAATAGAATGAAGGTTTGTTTCTCATTTTCACGAAGTCTGATGCAGTTCAGGAGACACTTTACACTATGACTTGGAGATACCAGCTGCTTATGACTATGGCTTTATCATGTTAACATATGGTCTCCAAGGTTGCCACAGAAAAAGCGGAGACAAAGGAGACACACAAGCTTTTACTGCAGCTGTCTCAGTCCACCAGTGACACACTCCCGTTCTCACCTCTTAGTCCCTCTGCCAGTTTAGTAACATGGCTTCAACTTAATTGCAAATTTAAATTTTGCAGGGTATATCACTCAGGATTCAACTAGAAAAGTAGAACCAATAGAAAATATACATGTTAAGAGAATTATTACAAAGAAATTTTTGCACAATTGTCTACCTAGGTTGGTGAGTGTGAAATCCAGAGGGGGCCCACAAGAAAGGGGAAGTCATGAGTAGGCTGGAACTCACTCACATGCAGAGGCTGAAGCTGATATCCACAGGAGAACTTACATTTCTGTCTCCGGGAGGCCTTAGCTCTACTTTTAAGACCCGTCAACTAACTGAATCATGTCCATCCAAATTATCCAGGCTAATCTCCCTCACTTAAAATCAACTGATTATGGCCTTTTAATTACATCTGTGCACTCCCTTCACAGCAACACCTAGCTTAGTATTTGATTGGATTATTGTAACTAGCCAAATTGACACATAAAAAAACAAACAAACAAACAAAAAATTGCAAGGAAACATGTGGAACAATAGGTGAGCTCTGTTGGTCTCTGCCAGGTTATGATATCATTATTCTAGGTCTCATGAGGTATTAACTCTTTAACAGCTACAACAGAAAAGATGCGAAAAAATAATCAGATCAATGACCCTATGAGTTGATGTATGAGAAGGAAGAGAACCATCACTTATAATTACATAATATTTATATTTCATCATCTAGGCTGAATTAAAAGATTATTAAAGAAATTTAATCCAGAAAAATTTTATCCAATTCTTAGAAACTTGTCAAGAGCCAGCAAAGCACCTCATCATACTAATTTATTCTGGCAGAGGTTGTTTTGATATTTTAAGTGTGATATTAACTACATTTTTATACACGTTGTCCTTTTTTTCCACTCCCAGTATTTTGCTATGCTATACTATTGTTGTTAACACCTGAGCACTTGTGCATATTTGTTAAATTATTGGTCAGTCCAAACTGATCTGTCTTTAATTTTAATGCTACAGAATTTAGATTTTACGTGATGTTTAAATGCTGTCTCTTATCTTTTTTTTAATGCCTCTTGGCATTGCCTTTATATTCCTCTTTTGCCTCTCATTAGCAGCCCACTGAGCTGTGTCATCTCTGCACAGTGGCAACGGCAGGGCAGGTAGCTTTCATTTAGGAACTGCACATTATTACCAGTCAGTCCTCCCCTTTGCCCAGGTTACGGCTTCCATCACTGTTGTCAGTGTCACCTGGTGTTTTACCTGTCTGCCTGTGCTCTGAAAAGAATATCTGCCAAGAGCTGGCCAGACACTAAAGTGGACAGAATCAAGCAAGTCTTCCATCTGCTGCCTGCATTTGTTCCTGCATTTGTTGTCTGTATTCACCCTTCTTATTACCTGAGCAGACAGAGACTTACTTCCATAGACATCAGTTCTACCAGGTGAGGAGCCAAAAGCAAGCCCTTTTTGGCTAGGTTGTACTAAACTTTTCTCTGCTGGATGTTGCTCTTTGCCAATTAGGCAATAAGTCAGAACCACAAGCTGCAGGAGGCAGACAAAGCAATGCAAAATTAATGAAATTCTCGTGCCAAGGTACAAAAATAATATTTGGGTAGTAAACATTTTAGTTTTAAGGTCAAAGTTATTCCACCTTGTGACTGCTATTAGATTAGCAAGTGATTTATCAGTCACAGACAGAGCTGTTTCAGGTAGTCCTAAAGTTAAGTGATCGTGCTCAGTAAACCAAAGTGTACAGTTTTCCTTTATTATCTACTGGGTCAAGATCTCACCTTATTGCAACATACCTGAATACAGATTTTCATTGCAGAATGTTATTAAGAGGTGGTCTACTGAGTAAGCAATATGCATTTTTTAAACTGTCTAAACACCTCTTTACATGCCAACTCTGGCGATAATTACCAAATGTCTATATCAAGAAAAACAGGCAATTCAGAAATATTAATCTGTGCTATTATTTATGATACACATGTGTTAGTTTTCTCTAAATACAGATATTTGGTAATTATCACTGGGACTATCTGTTACAATTCCAAAGTAGATACCAATGAAATAGAAACATATATATAAATTTTTTGGTAAAAATTTAAATGTTGAAAAATTCTCATTATGCTTTTGCAGAGTACAGTTCTTAATTTCCTATTCATATTTCATGTATTAATTTGGATTAGCCATCTGGTTTGTTGAGGATTGAAAATCTGTTTAACACCAACGCAGAATTTTTGTTAAAAAATAAAACAAGTCACAAAGAAATAAAAATTGTTTTTCAGGTATTTCACAGTGCTAATAATTAATAACTTTTAGAAGATGGGATGTAAATTTGCATTTTTATCTTTAGCACCTTCCTTCTATTTCATTTGTGCAATGTACATTCACCTGCAGCATGCTTTTGAAACCAATTTTCCAGGAATATGTCAATATGAGTGGTTGAAGTATAACATTTCTTACAAAAAAATTTATGTTGGCCTACCCACATTATTCTAGTACCACTTTTTCCCTTGTTCAAAGGCTTCTTAGCTCAATGAATTAGATAAAACATTTCTCAATGACTCCAAGTCTATATCCCTGAGATTGAATTACCTACTGCCTTTCTGTTCCATGTCTGCAATAGAATCCAACGCTCTGTTACTAGTCTTGGATGGGTGTGTTTCATCCACACCAGGAGACTGGGAAGCACAGAGTGGATTATTCAATAAAGATATATTGCTTATTGAGTGTAAAAAGTATATGTTACATAAAAAAGTGGGTTTGTAGTGTTATTCTTTATTAGGTAGAACGTTCTCACTATTGAGTCTCCTTTCATCTATGGCAGGAAATAGGCTGTTACCTATTGATGTATTTGTCTGTGACTCCAGATCAAACTATTGACCAAGAAACAGCAAAAATGTATTCTGATGTATCTTGTCAAATTATTTTGCATTCATGCATTGTACCCAAGGTGTTGAAACCTCTGGATAAAGCATTCTACCCATCCAAGTATCAATCCGGTAGGTGTGGGTTGACATATCTCTGGTATTGTACTCTGAAGGCTAAACCTTGGCTCCCACAGCTCATCCAAATATGCTGTTAGAAAATATTATTTGAAAAAAAGAATATTTAGTAGCATTTAACACAGGCGTGGATTTCTATTAAGCATTCCTCCAAACAACACCTGTTAGAAATGCAGTTTTGAAGGGAAACTTTTTTTTTTCTTTTATCTTTTGGTTTTTCAATTACAGTTGTTCCATTTTTCCCCCATTGCTCCCCCCCACCCAACTCACCCCTTCTCCTGCAATCATATCCCTCCCCGTTGTCCATGTCCATGAGTCATTTATACATGTTCCTTGACTAGACCCTTCCCTTACTTATCCCCTTTCTCTCCCTCCCCCCTCTCCCCTATGGACTATGGAATTAGAGAAGGATCCTCTCTGTTCCTGTCAGGACTGGACCAAAGCTGAGTAAGATAAACACAATAAGCATGTCTAATTCCCAGAGAAACAAGTGGGAGGGAGCAGCAGGTTGGCTTTTCTTAAAGTTTCATTTTGATAGGGAGAAGAATGATCAGTTTTTCTACATGGTCTCTTATTCAATCATCTAACCTCTGACAAGGACAAGGCCAGGGACTACTTTCCTTACAGAGGTATTCTAAGTTGTAAGGGTACAAGTTTTTAAAAAGTGTGGTTCCATATAAATTTTTGAAATATTTGTTCTAGCTCAGTGAAATACATCATTAGAATCTTGATAGGAATTGTTTTGAATCTATAGAGTGCTTTGCATAGTACAGACATTTTAATAATGTTACTTCTTCCTATCCATGAACATGGTATGTGCTTTCACTTATTTGTGTCTTCTTCAATTTCTTTCTTCAGTGTTTTATAATTTTCCAAGTACAGGTCTTTTACATCCTTGGTTAGATTTATTCTTAGGTATTTTATCCTTTTTGAAGCAATTATAAAGGTGGTTGTTTTCTTAATATCCCTTTCTCTTAGTTCATTATTGGCATATAAAAATGCAACTGATTTCCAATACTAAATTTGTATCCCGCTACTTTTCTTAATTCGTTGGTCATTCTAGTAGTCTTATGGTAGGATCTTTGGGGTTCTCTATATACAGTACCATGTCATCTGCAAATTAAAACAGTTTTACTTCTTCTTTTCCCATTTATATGCCGTTTATTTCTTCCTGTTGTCTGACTGTTGGGGCTAGCACTTCCAGTACTATGTTGAATAAGAGAGGTGAAAGTGGACATCCTTGTCTTGTTCCCAATCTTAAGGGGAATGCTTGTCGTTTTTGCCTGGTGAGTATGATGCTGGCAATAGGTTTGTCATATATGGCCTTTATTATGTTTAGATATGTTCCCTCTATTCCCATGTTGCTGAGAGCTTTTATTATAAATGGGTACTGTATTTTATCAAATACTTTTTCTGGACCTATTGATATGAGATGGTCAATAGACATATGAAAAGATGCTCAACATCACTAATCATTAGAGAAATGTAAATTAAAACCACAATGAGATGCCATCTCACATCTGCCAGAATGGCTATCATCAATAAATCAAACAAGTGCTGGCAAGAATGTGGAGAGAGGGGAACCTATTTTCACTGTTGGTGGGAATGCAGATTGGTGTAGCCACTATGGAAAGCAGCATGGAGATACCTTAAAAAATTAAAAATATATATGCCTTTTGACCCAGTGATCCTACATCTGGGAATATACCTGAAGGAACCCAAAACACTAATTCAAAAGAACATAAGGACGCCTGTGTTCATTACAGCATTATTTACAATGACCAAGATATGGAAGCAGCTCAAGTGTCCATCAGTAGATGAGTGGATAAAACAACTATGGGACATTTACACAATGAAATAATATTTAGCCATAAAAAGGAATAAAATTTTAACCTTTGCAACAGTATGGATGGACCTAGAAAACATTGTGCTAAGAGTAATAAGCCAGTCATAGAAAGACAAATACTATACAATTTCACTCATATATTGAATCTGATGAGCAAACTGAACTAACAAGGAAAACAGAGACAGACACATAGATAGAGAGCAGGATGGCAGCTAAGGATGGGGGGAGGTTAGTAGGTGGAGGGATTAAGGAAAAAAGAAAAAGGACTCATGAACAACTGTGTGGTGATAGCAGGGGGCAGGGGATATAAGGGAACTAAATGGTAATAATAAAAAAAAAACTACAATAAATAAGTAAATAAATAAATAAATTTAAAATGTATAGATAAGTGTGCATTGCATTCAAAAAGAGATTCAGAGTACAAACCTAAGTACCTGTAAGTCTTCCGAATTCTTTTTGCAAACTTTTAAATCTGGAAATAAATGAAAAACAATCCATACTTTACTCACAGGACAACACTTAACAGTGGTCTCAGTGAGAATTCAGTTTTGTTGCTCTCACTGTTTGTTTGGCTAAGGTGGAAAATGAAGAAAGAATATAAATGAGTTAAAAGGCTAATAACAGGATATATGTGTAGATTAAGCATTTCTACCCAGAGCTATGTACTGGTACTGAGGTGTTCCAGATAATACCAGCTATGGTGACAACACAGCATTTAGCACTAAGTTAGTCTCTTACTATAGATAAAGACACATCAAGTTTTATAGACATATCAAACTCACCCAGTCCAATATAGAAGAAAAACACAATGGGATAGACTTGGCCATATCAGAGAGGAATATTCAAAGACCTATAGAATTTTTACATTCTAATCTCTTTCACAAGGAAAATGATTGTTTTTATTGTGTTTGTTGAAGGTAATTATTATCTCTAATTGTTTAAGGGTAGGAAGATAAAAGTAGTTATGAATAATATGATCAAGGCTTATAAAATCTCAGGTGGTGCTTAAATATTTGGCAATGGATCTGAAATGAATTTTACCCTGCATTCTTATCTATTTGTTTCATGGGATTTGGTGTAGATAACATAAAATTTTGCATTTGCTTCTGGCATTCTCTTACCTAAGCGATGGAAGAACTACAGTAGAAGGGGATGTAAATGCCTGGGTGTGAAGCAGATAGCATGTGTGTTCTCAGGCAAGATAATTGGAGTTTGGAACACTATAACATAATTTCCATGGGCACAATAATATCTGAATATTGATTTTAAGGCTGGATTAAAATATCTGGGTTTAAAGGAAGCAATTCAGTGGTTTTTGTCTTCTGGCTGCTCTCTGGCTTATTATATCTGTTTTCTACCCTCTTTTTTGCTAGTCTTAAAAGTGTAGTGGTTTGTACAAAGTAGATACTCTGTACATACTGGTTTAGATTGAGCAACAAGGCAATTAAAACTATTATTTTCAGATTTAAACTTTAGGTCTCTGTTACCAAATCTAGGGTGCTTAATTTTGTGTACTTCTTCTAGTATGAGTCTAATAGGTATCATTTTTCTGGTCAGGTGGTTCTCTGGGGACACAAGACCCTCAGCAAAGTAGTGGCCCCTCCAGGTTCTGCCAGCTTAAGTACAAGAAGTCAGCTCTTAAGATTCTAGCCGAAGAAAATTCTAGAAGTACCTATATGAAATCATATACTTTTAAAACTCATTCTATTTATAATCTATAATCCTTCATTTTAGGGCTGTTAGACACTGACTTTTTTTTTTTAAAGCTGTCCTTTTGTGTGCTGATGTTAGAAGCAAAGTCTCAGAGCATCACAGAAGCCACTCTTTTCCCTAGCTGCAAGCTTCAGGGTTACTTTTAATAGAATGCCAATTGAAAAGCTGCACTAGCTACTGTAGGCTATGACTAATTCGAAACACTAAATAAGATGGGGAACCCCTTTGGTGTGATTATACCATTAAGCCACAGTGATCTACCTTCAAGCACTCCTGTGTTTAGTATCGGTTCTGACAATAGTAAAAATCAATATACTTTTTTAAAAACCAGAAATGCAAAGCTCTTTAAAATAGTCTCATTACAGGTATCTGTGAAGTATTCCTAGAAAATACCTCTGCTTGAATTATCCCAGATGATAACACTGATTTTCACAGAATCAAAATGTGAAGCACATTCCCATAGGCAGAGTTTTAACTCTGGATTAAGGATTCACGCCATGTACAGCAAGTAAAGAAAACTAAATAAAAACACAATCATATAATCCTATTATTCTAATGTTAGAACAACTTCTATATTTCGTTTTTTAAAAAGAAATAGACTCATTTATCTATGGCTACGGGTGGTAAAACTGAAATCTAAGCATATTCTTGAAGCAATAATTAAATACCTAACTTTGAATAATACCGATGTGTTGTTTTAATCAGGTATAAATATCATTCAACTTTATCAATTTTAAAGTTCTACATATTTATCATTGAAATGGTCAATTCTTAAAGCTTCTCAGACAAGTTATAATAAAACATAAAGAAGACTCCTTTGAGGAATGGTCATGTTCTCACCAAATTATCAGAATGCTCTTTATCTGCTATGGCATCTTTAAACTGAGTGTCATTAATGCCTGGAATTAGGAATCACAAGAGACAGCCTGCACTAGATAAGGATTCTGCTCCCAAGGTACTGCATGATTGTGTTGTGAGATATTTGCAGAGAGGTTTATTTTGGGCTCGGTGAAATTAGCATTTTTGTTTACAAGAATACCATCTCACTGATCAAGTTAAAGTACATGCCTAATAGCTAGTGTTTCTTAGGCTTTTATGTTGCCCTTAATTAGGTGCTTCAAAGTTAATTAGGGGAACAAATAGTACTTTTTGTTCTTTTAAGTCCCCTTTAACAGCTTTCTCACACTTAAAATGTTCCCACGTACATAGGTAGTTTGGCTTCTGCTTTCAACCTCCTGGTTAACTGCTCATTGGTTAACTTCCCCTTCATTCACACAGTGCAATCCACTGTGTTGTCTTGGGTGTCTATGATTGTCTCTCTCCCCCCAGTTTTCAACTGGTTAATGTAGTTTATGTTTAGATACAAAATTATTCATTAAATTTTTTTGCTCCTCTTTGGGAACAGTGTTTTGCTCAAGGCTTAGTGACGGGGAAAACTAAATTTGTGGAACATAGCACATACGGGAAGATGAGGACAGTTTTGCCTTAGAAAATTGCACAGAAACACTGAGTTTCCATACCCCACCCCTGGGTGTGGGTTAGTGCTGGCAGTGTGAGCTATAGCACAGTCTTCATCTAAATTAAGGTAAAAATAATTGGCCTTATATTCATACCTGTATAATTTGAATATTTTTTGAAAAAATAATTTTTAATAAAGGACTTACTGAGTACAGAAAGCTGACACTCAACGTAATAAACTAATCCCAGGGTTGTGAAATTTTTAGCCATTGATGTTTGTCTGCTTTGTGCCACTAATGGTAATGTAAGACTATTAGAAGTGAACTGAGTAAATGAGAAATAGTCTTTGCATTAGAGCGGGAGTCTGTCACTCTTCTGGCAACCCTGTCGAGAGCTACACATCAAAGCCACCACACTGTGCTAATAGTGTCACTTATCCCACAGCCTTTACACTGTCCCATATGCAGTTGCTATGCAGGGGGTGTGCACATGAGGGTGAGAGGGGAGTTGACAATGTGTTAGAAGAAACCGTAGGAGATAAGCTGAATGTGATTTATCACCTCTAATCCTTGCAATGGAAAACATTTAGGAAGAACAAATAATTGAGTTCTTTCAGAAATATCTTTTTTATTAAAAACAAACAAACAAAAACAAACCCTCAGTTAATTAAAAACCTAAATATGGAGGAAGGAAAATAATTTTTAAAAAAGTCATGAGAAAATCCTTAATATCTCTATATAACTGGAAGAAATATATTACACTTAAAAAACAATCCTCTAAAATACTTTAGTTTTTAATATATTCCTGAAAGAATGTTTTGAAAAGGCCTTCATTATTGTTTTGGTATATGGCAATCACAGATACCTACGTAACTCAAGTTGCTAAAACAAAGATATTTTTATCAAACTGAAGCAATCAATGGTAACGTATCTATATTCCACTTATTTCCATTTTCCTTGCCAGGCTGCTATTGTTTCTGTCGCGTTTTATTTTTTGTCGCTGTTGTTTGTATATTTAGTGATCACTGACTGGTACCAGGCTGGCAGAGTGAGAGGGTGAGAAGCATGCAGAAAGCCCTGGTGGAGTCAAAGAAGGGCCCTCCCAGCCTGACAAGCTGTGTCTCTCGTTCCCCGTAGGCCAGCTCCACGGAGCGGGACTGGTGCCTGGTCCAGGATCTTTCCCAAGTCTTGGCAAATATGCCAGCCTCATTTCTAGGTCAGTCTTCTCAATCGTTCTCTTAGGAACTGAGCAAGCTGTTAATGCTTCTTTGGAGTCCTTAAACTATCCACAGGGTGTGGGAGAAATGGGAGAAATTGAAATGCCTGAGTTGGACTTTGCCTTTACTTTTCAAATAGACAGAGAGTTGATATAAAAGATTTGCCAACAATGTTTCTGTGATCTGGCAGAATAAAAAAAAAAAAAAGCATTTCATGAAAGAGAAAAAGCCTATAGACAGAAGGATTTCAAACAAATACCCCACTCCTTTAGATGACCTCAAGTCTTGTTTTGCAGATTTTGGCGGTTATAACTTTTATGTGGAGGTCAAATCTTACAGTTCCAGCTGATTGGGATGGAACTTTGAACAACAAAGGAAGAAATCATAGCAGAGCGACCCTGAAGCTTCCACATTTTAACCTTGAGGAGTCTCTGAGTCCATCTTCTGGTCCTAGTTTAATCTTACAGTTATAACATAGAGATTGATTTGATTTCCCATCCACATGGGAGCTTTGAGAATACAAAGATACAATGAGTGGTAATCTCTTAACAAGAACGAGGAAGAGAAGCTTTAAAAAGCAGAAAAGGAAAAACTGCAAAAAGGGTTGTTTCACTGCAAAAGGGGAGAACTCTTTCAGTTCAGGCCAAGAACTCAGGGGTCTTCAGTGTTATTTCAGGAGGGATAGTATCATAGAAATGAAGGGAATTTTGTCAACTTCAGAAAAACTATTTCCCTCCTTGTGTTAGTTGCCAGCATCACAATCTACTGATGCTAGAAAACTCTGAGTCATCCCCAGATCTTCCTCTGCTCTTTATCCTTCTGTACTTACCCAGTTAGCCAGGTCCTACCGAGTCTCTCAAGTTTTCCTTCATTTTGGGATTCTGTCCTCATTGCCACTGCATTATTTTTGGTATGACTCTGTTTGAGACCTTATTTTTCCTTTTTCACATTTTTTATCTAATACTATAAGTTGAAGGCAAGAAATAATGTGCATGTGTAAGCTCTCAATGCTTGATGACAGGGGGCTTATGTTTCATTATTTTCTGGGTCCAACTGCCCTATCACTTGATCTCCCCAGTTCCGGTTTGTTCACACTGCCAGAGATCCTCTCTGACATCACAAGACTGGTGCTACAGTGTGCTTTGCTACCATTATATAACCTCCAGTGTCTCCTGAGAGAACAGCATTTATCATGATCAAAACCTCCCCAGTCATTCCCTCTATAGACCCTGCCACCTTTATCTCTTCTCGTCTCCCACATGCCCCTACGCTGCAGCCATAAGGAACTTCTCACCATTCTCTGAATGTGCCACTCTTTCAAACTGTGTGTTTTTCCATATGCTATTTCTTTTCTTGGAGTGCCCTTCCCTCATTTCTCTGCATGGTAAACTCCCACTCATGTTATAAGGCCCAACTCAAATACCAACTCCTCTCTGAAAACTTCCCTACTCCTGCAAAGAAGAACTGCCATCCAGGGATCCACTGGTCTTTTGTGAACACCTCTTTTAAGATAATGGCAGCTAGTGCCACTCCCAGACCTGGGAAAGAGGAGCCCTAATTTAAAAGTCTCTGATCTTCCTCCAGCTGGGGAGAGCTCCAGATGGGCTACCTGAAGTCCTACCTTCCTCCTTTCTAAATTATGCTCTGTATGCCTGGTACTATAAAACTCCCAACCCAAATTAGTCTGGTTCCGTCCCCAAACTGCTGAGGTTCCTTTCCTGGGTCTTTGCATCTGAGAAGAGTCCATGCATGAGAGCACCACTAGATGTGAAAGACAGGGGGATATAGTTGAGACTTAGACTTGTTGCCTAGAGTGTTCGCATACATGTGCCCAATGCCCCTCATGATAAAAGACAGAGCTGAGGATGGGGTTGTGAAAGAAAGGAGGAGGATTATAGGTCTGGGGCCAGAGGGAAGCCTTTTTGATGATGTGAAATCGTGGCCTGGAATTCTGAGGAATCCAGGAAATCTAAAATTGAACCTGCCATACAAGGAAGAAAATTTAATTCTTGTGATAGCTTGGATGGACCTGGAGAACATTATGCTAAGTGAAATAAGGCAGTTAGAGAAAAAGAAGTACAATATGATTTCACTCATATGTGGAATCTGATTAATAAATAAATAAATACGTACATACATAAACTTGAACCTAGAAGTCCATGTTGTTTAGAAGATATATTTGTGTTGGTAGAAAAACATTTATTCAATTGCTTGTAGCTTTATATATATATGATCTTCTTTCACTATATATTTACCACCCCTTTCCTGTTTTCCTCTGGCAACCACCATAGTATTGTCTGTGTCTCTGAGTTTCAGTTTTGTATTCTACATATGAGTAAAGTCATATAGTTTTTAGTTTTTTATGATGTTTTGCTTAGCATAATATTATCATGATCCATCCTTGTTGTCACATGATAGTATTTCATCTTTTCTTATGGCTGAGTAGTATTCCACTGTATACATGTACCACATCTTCTTTATCCAATCCTCTATAGTGGGGCACTTTGGTTGTCTCCATGTCTTGGGCACTGTGAATAATCTTTTTAAAAATCTTTTTTGCTTCTATATTTCATCATCTTGCTTTACAATGTATTTGTTGATATAAAGAATTATATCCATAATAATTGTTTTGTGAAGGCAGTTACATGTATGACACATTACAAAGAATAGTATCTAAATTGGTTAAAGAAAAATATCAGACTCGGCATGAGAAACAGATTCATGAGCCTTTGGTAATCATCAGACCCTAGCAGGATTAAAAGATGGTAACATAGGAAGCTCCTGAAATCCCTCCTTCTGCAGACATGCTGGATATACAGCTACACACAAAGCAATTCCCTCTGAGAGAAGTTGAGAAATGAGCTGATTCCTACACATGAGCAAATGTGAAAATACGCATGTGGAAACAGGTGGCAAAAGCTGTGACACACTCTTGACATATACCCCAACTGTGGCATAGTGCCAAACAATCAAGAGGAAACTCCCAACTCCCAGCTTCTCCCTAAGGAGCAAAGGGTTTGGGTAGTGCATCTAATGCCCAAACTTTTAAGCTCCCATCCCAGATACAGGCCCCCAAAACACCTACTTCTAAAAGACAATGTTGCTTGCCTCTATCTCTATAAGATCCTCAGGACTATAGAAAACAAAGAAGCAGTTCTCAATGGGTGTATAAGCCCTCCCACGGCTCAGGGGAGAGGAAGCTTGCAAAAATGCCCATCTCACAGAAGTTCTCTGGAAGGGGTTTAAATGCATATTTTATAAGCTACTGCCTGAGGGTATGGCTTCTAATCAGCTTGCATCCATATGCTGACCGAGATCTTCCCCTTTGGGACACTGAAGGGTTTGGGCACACCCTCAACTACTTATCAGTTCAAGATAGACTGTTATAAGACAGCTTATGTAAGTCTCATTCAAGGTAACCACAAAGCAAAAAACCTATTGTAAATACACAGAAGACAAAGAGTAGGAATCTAAGTTCACCTCTACAGAAAATCATCAAATCACAAAGGAAGAGAGCAAGAGAGGAAGAAGGGAACAAAGAAATTACAAAACAGCCTAAAAACAGCAAATAATATGGCAATAATAAGTCTATATCATCGATAATTATTTTCAATGTAAATTGATTAAACTCTCCAAATAAAAAACAAAGTGGCTAACTGGATTTAAAGGCTCGGAAATTAAAGAGGAAGTACTACAAATAATACCACAGAAATATAAAGTATTATAAGACACTACTATGAATAATTATATGCCAACCGAAATGAATAAATTTCTATAAACTTAAAACTACCAAGACTGAACCAAGAAGAAATAGAAAATCTGAACAGAACGATTCCTAGTAAGAAGATTGAATCAGTAATAAAAATCCTCCTGGCCATGTAGCTCAGTTGGTTGGAGTCGTCGTCGGCAGCCGTCCGTCTCGAGAGACGATGGTGTAGCTTCTTAAGAGTCCATCTGCACCGCCGAGAATGGCTGTGCAGTCCGACTCGGGAGTGACATGGTATCTGTCTCCTCCCGTGTTGAATCGACATCTTGCGATGACGCTGAAGCTACAGAGCCTGGGCAGGGTGATATGGAGGGTCTGCTGTTGCCCATGCAGCAGACCCCCCCTCTCTTCGCAGCTGAAGGGTCCAAGGGAAAGACGGAGTCAATACAGCTTGGCTTCAGGTGCGCCGCAGGAGTTGCCGGTGTTGACTACAACGTCAAACCGCCTTAGGGACTCCGGCTCCGGATTTTCTGTCGGGGTTTACTCCCTTAGCCTTTCCCCTGAAGAGGTATGCCGCAAGGCAGCGGAGGTTTTTTGGAGTCAGAGTTTTCCTTCTCTGATGTACCCTGACTGGAAGATCGAACCAGCGACACTTAGCTCGCAGGCCGACGCTCAATCCACTGAGCTAAACCAGCCAGGTGGTTGGAGTATTGTCCTGTATAAGAAAACGTTATGAGTTCAATTTCCAGTCAGGGCACATTCCTAGGTTGTGGGTTTGATCTCCAGTCTGGGTGCATATGGGAAGCAACTGGTCAATGTATCTTTCTCACATTGATGTTTCTCTCTTTCTCTATCACTAAAATCAATGAACATATTCTCAGGTGAGGATAAAAACAACCTAACTAAACCAGAAAACAAAAACAAAATAAAGAAAAAACCTCCCAACAAACAAAAGTCCAGAACTTGATAACTTCACTGGTGAATTCTACCAAGCATTTAAAGAAGAATTAATGCTGCTCCTTCTCAAAGACTTCAAAAGAATAAAAGAGGAGGGAACACTTGCAAACTCATCTTATGAGACCAGTGTTTACCCTGAGACCAAAGCCACACAAAGTCTCTAAAATTCTGAAAACTAAAGGCCAATATACCCGATGAACATAGATGCAAAAATTCTCAACAAAATATTAGCAAACTGAATTCAACAATATACTAACAAGATACTCCACGAACAAGTAGGATTTATTCCAGGGATGCAAAAATGGTCTAATATGTGCAACTCAATCAATATGATACACCATATCAACAAAATGAAGGATAAGATCATATAATTATCTCAATAGATGCAGAAAAGATTTTGAAAAAATTCAATATTGTTGTATGAAAAAGCTCTCAATGACTTAGGCATAGAAAGTCATATATGACAGCTAACAATATGCTCAACTATGAAATGCTAAAAAAATTTTCTTCCAAGATCATAAACAAGACAAGGATGTATACTCATGAAACTTTTGTTCAACCAAGTACTGGAAGTACTAGCCAGTGCAATAAGGGAAGAAAAAAATAAGTGAAGGGAATTCAAGATGGCAGCAGACTATGTGGAAACTACACTCACTACTTCCCAGTACCAAACTGGAATTACAACTGAATTATAGAACAATTATTCTGAATAACCAGCTGAAGACTAGCTAAAGAGAAGCCTTATAACCAAGGATTTATAGAAGAAGCCACATCAAGACTGGTAGGAAGGATGGACACATGAAAACGGCTAGCTCTGTCCCCATGTGCAGTGGCTGAGGTTCCAGAGAGAGATCTCAGCTGTGGGAACTCCTATGAGAAGTGGTGATTCTCAAATCCAAGTTAGGCTCCCCACCCCAGAGCACCAGAGCTGGGAAGAGGATCCCACATAACATCTGGCTGAGAAAAGCATCAGGGTTTCTGTCCATCAGGAAAAGTAGGAGTCTTCTAGAGACACAGATGTCCTCTTAAAGGGCCAACACAAAAAATTTTGTTCACAGCTGCTCACCCTGTGCTGTTGCAGAGGGAGAGTAGAGCTAATTAGAGTTGTATGAGTAGTATTCGGAGTTTGTGATTATAGGAAGAGAGCTGAAGGGACAACCAACAGGGTCCCTGTGCTGAGTCATTCTCCCAAACTGCAGATGCCATCTTTCTTGGGTGGAGCACTCTCCTCCATGCAGCATCAGTCTGGGGAAAAACAATGGCCACACCCTCTCAACCGACCATGTGAAGCCTATGTCCTGCTGAGGAGTCAGTTGCCTTCACCAGGGTGTAGAGATCTGGGCAGACTTTGGGGATATCAGTGACTTAGTTGTGTAGCTTTGGGTCAGAAACCATTTCCCCCACTTTCCTATGAACCTACTGGTGCTTCTGCTCATGGGAGATCCAGTAGCCCACCCTCCAGGCTCCAGTGGCCCCACCTATTTGACTCCTAGTGGCTCTGCCCTATGGGGGTCTGGGGAAAAATCCTGGACAGACTAAGTTGTGTGTCTCTTGGGTGGGGGCCACACTCCCCACCTTCCCCAAAGCTTGACAGGCACCTCCCCATCATGGGAGGTCCACTAGCTCCATCCTCCTGAGTCTCATCAGCCCCACCCTGCTGAGCTCCATCTCCTCCTGGAAGAATCTGAGACAGACTGAGTTGTGTGGCTCTAAGACAGGGGTCATTTTTCCCTCACATGCCCAACTGGAACACAGCCCTTTCTTCACATAACCAAATATTGGTCTCTTTGGACCTGATAAACTATGCTGGCCTTACTCTGAAAGCTCCCTGAAACCCCCTCTCCCCCCAACAAAAAGGTATGGGAGCCTGCAGTGGGTGGCAGCTAGACTTGATATACTCAGAGAAGTTTGTTGATGGGCCTCAAACCCAGCACTGACACTGAGTTTGGACCCTGTAGTAATTTGGTGAATACCACCTGCCCCTACTGCATTCACTGAGAATCTACCTTATGTAACTTGAGTACTGCCAAAGGCTATTGAAAGTGATGAGCCTTTTAAGCAGTCAGCAGGGGGAGGCAGATTTTGGGGTCCCTAGAGAGTTTGGCTGATCTGTTCCTGGGCCCAGTGCTAGTAAAAGCCGGCCTTGGAGCACAGCTTGGTCCTTCCTGCATGTGCTGAAGCCCAGCAGAGGCAGCCACAGACTGTGAATCACTTACAGGTCCAAACAGGTTGTCTAGCAGCCAGTCACAGGTAGCATCTGATACTGGTTTGCACCAAAGTCTGTCCCAAAAGGCCCTGAACAGCACACCCAGCGGTCAGCTTCAGACAACATCAGAGCATGAGCCAATAAGCTTCACAAGTGACATATCCAAAAGAGTATCTTGGCTGGCACCAGACACTGCTGATGTGAATTCTTCTTTGTGTGGTCAATACCTGTATAGCAGCCCACACATCGTGGTTGGGGTTGAGCCTCCAAGTCATCCAGCCTGAGGGTCAGTCCCATACTTGAATAAGCCAATAGCAATCAAGACTCTATTACAGCAGGAGGGGCCACATAACTTATACAAGGGACATTGCTGGAACACCCAGATCAGGTGATTATGGAGACTGCACCCACACTGGATCCCACAGGACACCAAGACTGGTAGTCATAGCAGATCTAGTACACAGAAACAAACACAAGGAGACCACCAAAATGGGGAGAAAATGAAATATTTCCCAAATGAAAGGAAAAATTTACTGATAAAGAGGTAAATGAAATAGGGGCAAGTGATTTCTCAGATATAGAGTTCAAAGCAATGGTTAGAAGAATGGTGAACAGCATGAAGAAGGACATAGGAACCATAAAAAAGAACCAGTTAGAAATGAGAAATACAGTATCTGAAATGAAGAATGCACTGAAAGGAATAAACAGTAGGCTGAATGAAGCAGAGTATTGAATCAACAACTTGGAAGACAAGGTAGAAAAAGAAAACATCCAATCAGATCAGCAAAAAGAAAAAAAAGTTAAAAATATAGAATAGTTTAGGGAACTTTTGGGACAACATGAAGTATAACAACATCCTTATCATAGAGCTACTAGAAGGAGAAGAGCGAGAGTAAGGGATTGAGAATTTATTTGAAAAAATGACAGAACACTTCCCTAATTTGGTGAAGTCCAGGAAACACAGAGAGTTCCAAAAAGGTGAACCTAAAGAGGCCTACATCAAGGCACATCATAATTAAAATGGCAAAAGTTAAAGACAAAAAGAGAATCTTAAAAGCAGCAAGAGAAAGACAGTTAGTTACCTACAAGGGAGTTCCCATAAGACCGTCATCTGATTTCTCCCCAGAAGAGATGGGCATAAAATATTTAAAGTGATGAAAAACAAGGACTTTCAACCAAAGACTACTTACCCAGCATGGCTATCAATTAAAATTGAAGGAGAAATAAATAGCTTCCCAGGCAAGAAAAAGCTACAGGTGTTTGTTACTAACAAAGGATTATTACAAAAATTGTTAAAGAGCTTCCTGAAGAAGAAAGAAAAAAGAAAAGAAAAGATAGTTAAAAGAATAAAATACCAAGAAATACATACCTATCAATAATTACTTTATTTTTTTAATCCTCACCCAAGGACATGCTACTGATATTTTAGAGAGGGAGGAAAGGGGATAGAGATAGAGAAAGAGACACACAGAGAGACATCAATGTGAAAGAGAAGAGAAAAATTGATAGATTGCCTCCCTTACGCCTGTATGCACCTTGATTGGGGATTTAACCTGCAACATCATTTTGGTGTGCAAGACGATGCTCCAACCAACTTAGCCACCCTTCTAGGACACAATAATCACTTTAAATATTAATGGCTTAAATACTTAAATAAAAATAAATAGTATAGCTTAATGGATAAGAAAAGAAGGTCTGTGTGTATTCTGTCTACAAGACCTCCAACCCAGACTAAAAATAAGGGTATGGAAAAAGATATTTCATGCAAATGAAAAGGAAAAAGAGCTGGGTAGTAATACTTCGTTAAAATCCTCAACAAAATTTTAGCAAATAGGATCCAGCAATACAGTAAAAAGATTATACATGATGATCAAGCTGGACTTATTCCAGGCATGCAAGGTTGCTACAATATTTTCAAATCAATAAATGTGCTACACCACATAAACAAAATGTAGGATAAAAACCACATCATCATATCAATAGATGCAGAAAGAGCATTTGATGAAATCCAGCACCCATTTGTGATAAAAACTCTCAGCAAAGCAGGAATAAAGGTAACATACTTCAATGCAATAAAGGCCATATATGACAAAACCAGAGCCAACATCATACTCAATGAGAAAAAACTACAAGTGTTTCCCCTAAGATCAGTAACAAGACAAGAATTTCCATTTTTGCCATTCTTATTCAACATAATACTGGAAGCCCTGCCACAGCAATCAAACATGGAATTTGTAAAGGGTTTGTCAATCTCACTCTCTCAAAGGAAAAAAAAATTCCCTTGGAGTTTAAATTAATTTAATAGATGAGATTTCTGATCTAATGGCTCATTGAACAACATGGCAATGAGCATGTCTTAGCTTGGGCTGCTGTAGCAAAATACCTTAGACAGAGTGGTTTAAACAACCACATTTATCATACTTTCTAACAGTTCCAGAAGCTGAGATGTCCAATATCAAGGAGCAAAAGTTTGGTTTTTGGTGAGGACCTTCTTCTTGGCATGCAGACAGCTTGCCTTCTTATCGTATCATATTCCAAGAGGAAGCTCTGGTCTCTCTTTCTCTTAAAAGGTCACTGAACCCATTACCAAGACTCCACCATCCTGACCTCTTCAGAACCCAATTCCCTTGCAAAGGCCCTGCCTCCTCACATCATTGTACTAGGAGTTAGGGCCTCAACATATTAATTGGGGAGGAACACAATCATTTAGTTCATAGCAGAGCTCAAACCCTGAATTTCATTGACTATGGAATTAGTAATCTCCTGAGAAATAGGTCTCATTTCACAATGGTTTTGCTGTTGCTAGTAATAGGAATTCTTTGCTTCTCTCAGCTTCCAGTGGGTAGTTTGGGCCCTACAGAATTAGATTATTCTATGGATTCTGTTTTTACTTCATTTTCCTATACCTTTTCATTTTATTTATTTATTTTTTGTTTGGGTGGATTTATTTATTTATTTATTTATTTTCATTTTGCTGTTCCTTTTAAATTTATTCTTAGATTGAATCTGTTTTTTATATGGAACAGTTGTCTGTCTTGACCAGTATATCTATTTGATACAGGGTCACTGAAGGATAATAAGTTAAGGATATAGATTTATTATCCAAGAATTTATTTCAAGTCTTCTTTGGATCTACTTAAAGTTCATCAATACAATTTAAAATCTTAAGTGGTTTTTAGAAATCATCAATTTAACATACTCTTCTTGTACAGATGAGGACACTGAGATTCAGAGAAATAAAATAACTTACCAATTATCATATAACAAAACTAGAATTCAGTTCTTCCAGTTCCAGGGCAATATTCTTTGTCTAGTCATTATTGCAGCATCTTCTTTCTCTAAAATTATTTTCTTTTCTAAAATTGGCACCTACTTCCATTAGGAAGCATTGAATTAAGTCTGAGGTTTAGGTGCAATTCTGTGTGGGTAGATCAGGTTGGACTACATTAGTGATGAAAATTAGCACTTGTGTGTTCTGTGAGCTTAAAATAAGTCAAGGCTAATGGAAATCATCCAGTGTACCTAAAAGGAGTTTAGCATTCCTTTCTGTTTTTGCTTTGGTTTTAAAAGGAATCTGCATATGTGGAGAATTTGGAGTAGATCTAAAATAGGCAGGTGCTTATATTTTCTGAAGCCACATTTTAAATATCGAACATGGCTGATAAAATGCAATCAGTCTTACTTTCTATGAGGTGTGGGGGTATGGGGCATACACACAGACATTTCTATTTATGTAGAAAGATGTAGATGAGTGTATATATATGACATACATAGCATGTAGTAATACTTTATATACATATATGTATATGATATAACACACAAACATATGTGTGTACATATATATTTATTTAGGGCCCTGGGCTATGTCTGACTTAACTTGACTCTAATCCTATGGGATACAACACAGAAATAAAGGGTCGAGGAGATATGTGGCTCATGCAACTTCACTGACCTAAATTAAATTTAGGTGGGTCAATTATTATCAGGACAAAGGAATTAACAATCTGGATTAAGTTTAGGTCTCAGTTCCACCCTCCTCACTCCAAATTAGCCCCTTTTCTTTGAATGAGACTAGCTTTAATTTTGTAACAATGGGAATGGGAACTTTGGAGCACAGATAAAACAGCATTGCATTTCAGAATTAAATGAAGAGGAAATTGTAATACAGCAATTATTTAGAACCCCACAGATCTGGTGGCTATTATAGTATGCTGTGCGTATAGATAAATTTCTGATGATAAGAGATAAAGGTCAAAGTGGCTCAGTTATTCATTTAAAAAAAATTATTTCTGACCTCATTTATGCCTATGCCCTTTTTGCATACTGCCCTCCAGATATATTGACCTTTTTACTGTCACATGTTTCCTCGTCTGGGACATGGTTTCCCCCCAAAGTCACATGGTTTATACTCTCAAGTTCTTAGATGTCTACTCAAGAGTTACTTCCTCAGAGAAGCCTTTGTTGGCCAAACTTTCTAAAGCAGCACCCCAACACTATCTTTTCTATGCTTTGTATTTTTCATAGCCCTTTTCACTAACAAGCTTCAATATATTGGTTTGTTCATTTGTTTTTGTCTGTCTTTCCTGTACACTGTAAATTGCATGATAATGGGGAATTTGTTTTGTTTTGTATTTGTCTCCGGGGTTCAGAACAGTGCCTGTACTAAGTCAGCCCTCCAAAAGACATTTTAAATCAAAAGAATGATTTCATGCATTTATATTATCCATTTTGCATTCATAGAGCACCTGCCACCTGCGAGGACATGTGCCTTTGAAGGAGTGATGGTTATAAACTGAGATATCTATTCTTTTCTCTGAAGTTCTTTTTTTTTTTAAAGAAGTTAAATCTGAAGAATTTTGCAACTTTGGATTCAGTTTTTTACTATCAAATTAAAGCTAAAAATGCTGCCAGGAAGGAGGGAAAGCCAGATTGGAGGGGGAGGAGGCGAGAGGTAGAAGAAGGGGAAGCAGAGAGTTGGGGGAGGAGATGGCTGAAAGATCCAGGAAACCTGAGGAGAGGCAACAAAAACCAATTAAAGTTAATGAACTACAGCTAAGCTTTTTATTTTAGTTGTTTCCCCCCCCACCCCGCCCCCCACCCCTCACAGTATACCAGCCTCAACTTGGAACTATTTTTCTTGGAGAGGCACTTTCAAAAAGTAGATTATTTTATCCCTACCCCCACACTCAGGAAAAAAAAAAATGACACTTTAATCAACAAAAGCATGAGGGTATGTTTTGTACAACGAGCTAGTGGATTTGTCACTTGGCCTTCGGCCTTGGTTTCACCACCCACTGAATTCTGGCAAAATCCCAGAATATCACAAGTTTTGTTATCCTCTATCTTCACATAAGCTGAGAGAAAGTCAGCCCTACTGAGTAGTTATCTGGAGACAGGAGGCGGAGGTCCAATTGTAGTATCTAATATTAGAAATAGAGACGCCTCCAATGGTTTTTGGCAGACTGAGCCTAGAAAGAGTGGCTCTGGCTCTCCCACTCAAATGTCTTAAATAGTTTACATATCTGTTTGATTAATTTGGCTGGAAACATGATTGCAGTTAATGTATTAGGTATAAAAGTTTAGAGGAAGATTTTTATGTTAGTTATACCCATTCTCTAGAATAACTTATTCTATCACACCAACTATGTCTAAATGATGAGTACTAATGATAATGAAACAATTATCCTATTTATTGAGGTTCTTCATTGCATGCACACACCCCCAGATATGAATATGATTGAAATATACTTCACTGACGGTTTCTATTCATTCAAAAATTTGGCCAAATGTCACATTAAAATTTAAGATTCTATTCTAGGATGTAAAAAGTAGTATAGACAGATCTAAATTACTTCAGAGACATTTAAAATCTGTACTCCTGACACTTAGGTTTTTCATTTGAAATGTGTTTTTAAATACTCAGCTATTCACAATTCCTTTCTCAACCTATTGCTTTCACCACAGGCTTAAAATTAGAAATTTTATCTGTTTATTTCATTATATTCATTCTGTTTTGGATTTCTAAATAATATATAATACTTGCCTTCTTTCATAGAATTTAGGAGTCATGGAAGTACAAGTGGCCTTATTGAATATTTGCCTGAATGCTGACTCATCTTTCTCTAACCCCAATTCCTTCTTCTCAATGCTTGAAAAGTCCTGGAGTGCTCACTATTCCTTGAGGCAACCTATCATTTTTAATAAAACTTAATCATTATAAAGATAATCCTTATATTGATTAAAAACATACTCCAATATACATAATACTGGAACTTATACTCGTTGACCTTGGCTTATTCGGCAATTGATTTATTCATTTACACACTCACTTATAAATGCATTCAATAATTATTTATTTGTTAAGATTTCACCGTGTATAGAGGCTATATACTAGCTCAGCACCACGAAATCAGTCTATTCTTATACACACTATCTCTCTTTTATACAGTTGGAAAGACAGACTACATTTGTAAACATAAATATCCTCACTTGCACTTTTAATGACAAAGTGTATTTTTAAACTCTATTTTGTTTCTGGTTATTCTCTTCCCAAAAAACCTTTCTATGTGAATATGTCTTTTCAATGTGCACAGAAATATGAGGGGGATTTTTCACCATTTTCTCTATTCGAAACAACAACAACAACAGTGAAAAAATTACCTTCCACATATGAACACATGCTTTCTCTTAATATTTATTTATTTATATATTTCAGTGTTGGTCATTATATACTTATATTATTTGAAAACTTTAGATTTTCAAATCAAGATGAAGTACAATTAGGTCAGGAATTCTCCATCTTGTCCTTCTCTCTGTGTGTGTGTTTGTGTGTCTGTGTGAGAAAGAGAAAGAGAAACTCAACTTTCCTTTTCACATTTTTTCATATTAAAGTTTATCTTGCCAAAAACTATTCTCCTATCTATATAAAAGGCATTTGCAAATAATTAAACAAGATAAACATTCTATTTACCAATAGAAAAAAGGATAAGATAAATAATTCTCCAAAACAGTGAATTAAAATGTCTAATAAACATATTCATCCCTCACTTGTTATAAAAATTAAACTGAATCCTCGATAAAATATATGTTAACGCATAAAATTGCAAAATCTTAGTTTGTTTTCAAATTTTAATTTAAAACTCATGGTAAGGAACTCGCATTCATTTACTACTTGTTTAGCTATAAACAGTTAAATTCTTTGCAGAAATTCATTGAAAACATGAAGGAAAAGTTGAACATTAATAACACATCCTTGATCATATTATAAGGAAGTAAATAAGAAATTTGACTAATGATTTATGCATGAAACTCTTCAGTATTTTTATGGCAAGAAAATTTGAAATTGGTCATCCAACAATAGAGAAATGGTTAAATGACTTGCTATGATTAACAAAACATTGCACATTTGTTACCATTTTCAAAAAATATTTAATGACTTAAAGAACCCTTCGATGTAATTTTAAATGAAGGAAATAAAAGTATTCAATTATATCTAGACTGTAACTTTCATGAGTTCAAGAGCTTCTGTTCCCAATGCCTAGAATATTGCCAGATGGTAGAAGTCATGCTATATATACGTGCTAAATTAAATAATGAAATAATATGCAGTATATTTCCACTTAAAAACACACATACACACATATATACATAATTATTTTTAAATCAGCAGAATACTATAATGTCCATTTCTGTGTGTTGGTCATTACAACACAATTTTAAAAATTTTCAGTAGATTGCAAATTTTCTATATTTTAAAATCAGACAATATTTACTGAACCAATAGCCTTGTTATCTTCAACCGATATTTCCAGCTTGTGGATCTGTTTTTTATTTCTGCTTCTGCAGTTCTATTCTGAAGCCATGCCCAACAAAATGGACATACTTGCCTTTCAAGCATATGCTTTGTGAGCAGGCTGGAATCCTTCGCCGTACAAGATCACTCTCTCCAATTAAGCACGCTTGAAATAATGATGCTAATTATTTTAAATGCACTTTCTATCAACTGGATCAAACTGTGAGATCAGCCCAAACCCCTTCTATTCTGTTCATAATGATTTGTTGTAAAATGTTGCCAGTGGCTTCTCCAGTAGTGAAGTAAGACCTAGATTCATCCTGACCTCAGGGGACAAAATCAACAACCAAGGTTAGTTTGGTTGTTTTGATCTTAGCAATCCTTTCAGTAACTGTCTCTCCTTGTTCTCATGACCCAAATATTTGAAAATCAGTTCCAGTTTTGTCTTTATAATATCAAACTTAAGTTTCTCCTCTCTCTAAGATCTGCGTTGGTGAAGAGGAACAAAACATCTGCTTGTCTCCAGGTAGCACTTGGGTACCTGTCCTTGATACTGTGGTCTTCTAAATTCACCAAGGGTAGATTGACTAAGTTGCTTTTTCCCAAATAATGTAAGAAATGACTTTAAGTTTGCCATGAAGTTGTTCTTTTCAATTTAGATGTTTAAATACATTTTACAAGTCAAGATAGTTTCTTACTAAGCCTTTGCATTTTCCATTTTTGAAATCAGTACTAATTTTACATGTCCCAGTAGAAGATCATTGATAGCAAGGATTAAGGCACCTTGCTTCCCTATGGAAACTGACAATAGCACCACTATCTCCTGAGATTATTCTTTAATCTCAAAGCTGATTTTTTTTATACCATGTTCTACATTTCTACCAAATTGGAGGAACACGTTTTCTTTTAACTTTCAACTTTAAGATAATTTAAGAATTTCAGATATGTTAAAAATAATAACACAAGTAATTAACCTTCATCTAGATTCCCTGAATGGTCATCCTCTCCCATCCTCTTCTCCAGCTGTTTGAGAGTCAGTACAGTTAGGATACCCATTGGTATCTGAATGCTGCTGTGTGAGTTTCTAAAAACAAACAAACAAACAAAAGAAAGAAAACATCCTCACAAAACCAACAGAAAACAGGTTTTTTTTTTACATAACCAGAGTATATACATAAATGAGGAAATCGGCATTGATATTGATGGAGTATGGGGCACACTACCCCAAAATATGGCACCTTGTCATGTTACCTTAAGCTGAAGGAGCTGAGAAAACTGTTCACTTTGAACCCCATCCCCTTCTCCCCTCCCCTTTTCCCTGAAAGGAGAATATGAATGAAACATATTTTACTTTTCTACTTTCCCTGTACCAGCAGGAAGGAAAATATGCTTATCACCAGAGGCAAGGAATTTGGGGCCCAGAAATCTCTACAAATATTTAAAAAAAACTAACCCTTATCTTCCTACCATTTGTTATCCCTAACCCAAAACCCTTTGTTTTGTCAGTTCTTCACAAATGTATTGTTTCTTTGTCTAAGGTTTAAAAGCATCCTTCTCTAATCACTTCATTTCTTCAGGTCCTCAGTCTCTTGAGAGGGCTCCCAGGTGTATGTAAAACTTAAAGTTTGAAGTTAGTTCACTTTTCTTCTATTAATCTGTCCTTGTGAGTTTAATTTTCAGATCCTTCCAGGGACTCCACGAAGGTGGAAGAAACGTACTTCCTTTCCTACAATATGATACAATACAATATTATTGTAATAAAAATATATAAGTAACAATGTATTCAAATGTTACCAGTTATTCTAGTAATGTCATTTATAGTCAAATATTTTTTTTGCTGGTCTAGCATCACATGTTACACTTAGTTGCTATATCTCTTTAGTTTTCTTTGTTCTGGAACAGTTTCTAATATTTCTTTCTCTCTCATGACCTTGACATTTTTGAAGAGTGCAGACTAGTTATTTTGTATCATGTCTTTCAGTTCTGGTTTGTCTACTATTTCTTCATGATTGGATTCAGGTTAGGCATTTTTTTTTTAGCAGAAATACCACAGATGTGATGTTGTGTTCTTCTCAGGAGGTACATCATATCCATTTGTCTCATTACTGGTGAATTAACTGAGATCATTTGGTTAAGGTGGTGTCTGCCAGGTTTCTCCCATAAACTTACTATTTCTCCCTTAATAATTAATAAGTATCTTGTCTCCACAAGATACTCTGAGACTTTGTATATAGCCTGCCTCATCAAATATGCACTCTTTAGGTTAATATCCATTGATGATTTGTGCCCAATCAAATATTACTATAATTATTTCCATATATGAATTTCTAATTTTATAGTATTTTCACATGCATTAGCTATTATTTTTTCCTAATTATTTATTTACTTGTGTATATTAGAAAGGCCTCATGGATTCTCATAGTTATTTAATTCAATGATTTATAAGCTACTATTATTATTATTATTTGCTTTGAAGCACTATTTGCCTCATTTTGGCCAGTGAGAACCCTTCCCAGCTGATTTTGGTTATTTTGACATGTCCTCATTTGAAGCAGGGAGGGGGCAATTTCTTTCTTTCTGGACTCAAAGATATTCCAAAAACAGTTTGCATTTTTCCAGCCACAACCCTGGCATTAGCCAATTTTCCAAGAATCTGGTTCCCTTAATTATAGAATGATGTTTAGGAACCAAGGCATGAATCCTACAAGATATGAATCCTTGGTAGGAGGCCACACACACACACACGCACACACACAGTTATATTTTTATACTTACATGTATAGCTATTTTATTATGTATCTATCATCTGTCATCGATCTCTCCATCTATCTATTTCATATTGATATCTCCAGTTGAAATTAACATCAGAGTTTCTTCCTTTCCAACTCTCTTCTTAAACAATGGGAAATCTGGCTGTCTGTTTATATTTTGATGGGTTATCAAAAGCCTGCTTTCCTCCTTAAAACCTCTGACAAGGGCTTTTAGTTATTAGTTAAATCATTGAGAACAGGAAAAATAAAGAGATAATAGACAATTGTAGATGATTATGGAGAATACTGATTTCCCTGGATATTTTCCCCACTTTATTTTAATATATTGCTCCCCCACCCTGTTGCCATACTCTTTACCCATGGAATTTTTGAAGATCCACATACGTGGATTATCTTAAAGATTATCTTCAGTCCATCAATAGATGAGTGGATAAAACAACTATGGGTCATTTACACAAGAGAATATACTCAGCCTTAAAAAAGGAGAAAATTTTACGCTTTGCAACAGACTATGGATGGACCTGGAGAACATTATGCTAAGTGAAATAAGCCAGTCAGAGAAAAAGAAATACTATATGATTTCATTCATGTGGAATCTAAAGGACAAAATGAACTAACAAGAAAAATGGGGACATACAGACTCATAGATGGAGAGCAGAATGACGGCTAGTTGGGGCTAGGGGAAGGGGTGGAGGGATTGAGCACAAAAGAAAAGGGACTCATGGACATGGGCAACAGTGTGGTGATTGCTGGGGGGAGGGGGATATGAGGGAACTAAATGGTAATAGAAAAAAAAACACGATAAAGATTTAAAAAATTAAATAAAGATTATCTTCAGCTGGTGGTCTTACTTTACCATGAAGGGTCTTAAAGTTTAACTTTGGATGGTGGTCTTACTGTACCAGCAATGGTCTGCCTGCTGAATAGCTGGTCTGAGTCTTTCTATTGAGCAAGTTGTGAAGTCAGCAATGATGTACCACAGGCAGGCTGGTTGAATGGTCCAGCCCAGGCACAAGAAATAAGGGACACATGTCGGTAAAGAATTTAAAAACAAAAATGAAACCAAACAGTCTGATTTACATTATAACCATGCCTTGATAAATGTAAACACATTAGTGATAAAAATACTCTTCCTTGTGGGGATGAAATGCTCCTATGTAGTCCCATTAGTGTATCACTGAGGTTAGACAAGTGATTCAATTGATGAGATTGCATGGAGAGGTAACTAGACCGGGCCATTGTCATTATGTTCTTCTATGTGCTTTCAAATGTATGTTTCATGTTTATTTGAATTTTTAAGTGAAGAATTTGGTTGTTCTTTTTTGTCAGACTGACCAGATTTAGGGCAGTAAATAAACTGCTATAATTATTGTTTCTCAAATGTGAATGAAGAACAGACCCTTTTTAAAAGAAAATGACATTTTCATCACTCTTTTGGACATGCATCCTTGAACCTTAGTTTGAGAAGGAATTACTCAAGAAACATATGTTTAATTTTTAAATAACTTATTTATTCAATTGTGAATGATCATTTCAAAGATTTTTTTTTTTATAACCGATAAAGCATTTTAAGTGTTTTGTCAAAATGACAAATAATATACAAAAATAACCTATGGGCCTTCTAATTCTCTGGAATACATTTTCAAGCTTCAGCTTGAGAAATCCTGGGCTAGATTTTGAAATTGTCCTCCTGTGTCATTCAAAGGAATATCTCACATATATATATTTTTTGTAGAGATGTTACTGGATCTGAGAACATCTGCAACAGCCTGAAACATGTTTTCCCTAGCATTTTGCCTTAATCTTTCTATAGATATCAGACATTCTCACAGATTCTGTGATATATTAGTTTTACTGAAAAACAACAACACTATTTATACCTATGTCTTGTGTAGTGTCAATCTGAATTGAAAATGTGGCAACTTTGTTAACATCCTTTTTTAAAAATATATTTCATTGATTGTGCTATTACAGTTGTCCCTATTTTTCCCTTTGTCCTCCTCCATCCAGTACCCTTATTCCCTCCAGCAATCCCTCTCTTTAGTCCACGTCCATGGGTCATGCAGATGTGTTCTTTGGCTACTCTATTTCCTATACTGTTCTTTACATCCTCCTGTCTATTTCATACCTACTAATTTTTGCTTCTTAATCCCTGCTCCTTCACTCGCCCAGCTGATAACCCTCCAAATGATTTCCATGTCTATGATTCTTTTCCTGTTCTGCTTGCTTGCTTAGTTTGTTATTTAGATTCAATTCTTGATACTTGTGAATTTATTGACATTTTAATGTTTATAGTTTAGATATTCTTTTTATTAAATAAGTCCCTTTAGCATTCCATGGTGATGATGAACTCCTTTAGTTTTACCTTGCTAAATGCTCCTTGCGTAATTATGAAGAGTCCGTACAGAAAGATTGGTCATAATAGAATCCATTTTACAGTATCTGACTGCAATTATTAAAGTTTTGAAAGAGATACTATCAGCTTGTAATAAAAAATGTTCCAAGTTATACCTTCACTCTCACTTCTGAAAGGCACCGTATGAAGAATATCTAGAATCTGCCCTCCAGATAGGAAATAAACATTTCAGGTTGAAGATTTCTTATTTCCTATGCTATAAAATTGAGAATTAATATTAAAAATGATTGAATTTGCATGAATGTAAGCTTCTTTTCTTTATTTTTAAATGAAAACAGAATTCTCCAAGGCCAGCTGGAACTTTAAATTTTTTTTTTTTTTTTTTTTTGGCAACAAGGTAAAAAATGAATGATGGTTCTATACATTGGTAAAAATTTATCAACTAGGACTATGTTACTTTGAGAATTTATTTAATTTGATGTTGATCAGAGATAGAGCTTAATTTGAATCTATTTTTAACACTTTTAAATGCAACTAATTAAAAACATTTAAAGAGTTTATAACATTGTTTGAATGCCAGTGGATGTTGTTAAACAATCTCTACTAATTCTGCTTAACTCTACTCAGTAGCAGCATACATGTTGTGCTGCCTGAAGATCTGGGTACTAATCTAATTCTCCTATTAACTAGGTTTGTAAAGTTGAGGAATTTACTTAACCTCTCTCAAACTCAATTTAATCTTGGAAAATAAAAAAATATGAGTAACCCCAATACATCTCACAATTATATTGAGAGATCAAATGAAATTAATTAATCTGAAAAGGCTTCATAATTTTCAAACAATATATAAGTAATTCAAATATTACTTTTATTATTGAATATACAAAATATTTTGTTTATCTGTCTATATTTGATTTTACTACATTTAAAAAATGATGATCTAGAACAGTGCTTCTCAGACTTGAGTGTACATCAGAATCACGTGGAGGGTTGTTAAACAGTTGTCTGTATTGCAGTTCCAGAGTTTCTGGTTCCAGAGATCTAGGGTGGGACCTGAGAATTTACATTTTCAACAAGTTCCCAGGAGATGTTGCAATTGCTGGTCCAGGAACCACACTTAAGTATCACTAATCTGGAATTCAGCGCTGTGTTTTCTCATATATAATTCTCTTGTAAATAATGCTATGTAAAATATTTAGAATAAATGATATTTACCACTTAAGTACTTTTCCTATGCTTTTCTTCTCAAGTTTTATCTCAATTTCTAGTAATATAATAGCCCCCATTGAATCTGACTCAAGTGTTAATAATGTGTGATAATATGCAGACTATTTTATACTCTAGCTTCTTCATTCTAAGCATGAGACCATTTTCAGTTGAGCAGATTCCATATCTCAGTGCTTGTCTTAATAGTTATGGCCATCTAAACAGAGTAGTGAGTCTGCAAATATGTATTTTACTTCCTGTGTATATAAATTTTTAAATTAAAAATAAAAATCATAAATATTCAGTCTTTTCCTGAAATTCGAATACTCCCCACAGTAAAGGAGAATAGAGGGACTTTGTTACTTATACATGGTTTCCTATCCACGTACAAAGAACACATATGTTCCAAGTTATTTTCAGAATATCTTGCCTTTTCACACTTTGGGCAGGCCACATACACCATAATAAATCTCAGAATAATTATGGTAAATGTCTCTAAAAATAAACCTACCACTGGAATTGAAATTATTAATAAAGGAACATTTGGATGACAAAGGAAAGTGATATATACCTGAGACTATGCAAGGTAATATAGTAGCACCTAGAAGGGATCTACTTAGAGTGTGTAAATTTCATTGACCTTAAAATGAATTGAGTCTACCTTCCATAAAATGATTCTCAACATACTGAGAGCAAGATGACTTGGATAACTTTTGTTTAAGTTTTCTATTTAAAAATCAGACTCTCAGATCAAGGCTTTAAGGAAGTTGGCTAAATGGGATCATTTCTTTTTTGTACTTATTGTTTTACCAGGGACAGATTCCTTCTTAAATTAGACTAGTTCTTTTCATACAGCGTCTTCAGGAAGTATAGTTGGACCAAATGGCAAGAAATATCAGCCAGAGGGTTTATGCAAGCTGAAATGTATGGCTAAAAGAAAAATACGTTTTGGCTATTTTTACGGCTCTGAAGGAAAATCTCTCTTCCGGTTCTCTACCCTTAGCATGAATCATCAAAGGGAACTGAAAAAAAAGTGATGGCTGAAAATATTACAAATATTCACAGAATATGTGATTGTCTCTTGAAGGTTATATCAAGGTTGTCTGGCACTGCCAGAGTGCATGATCATCTCACACAGACATTATGTAAAACACCTGGTACATAAAAAGCACATTTTCAAAGATTGGAGGAATTCAAAGTGATTTTGACCTCCTTTCAGGAATTATATTTCTTAGACAAGAGGCCTACATTATTGTAATTTGGCCCAAACAGAGACCCAACTTTGTTTTTGAGAAACCTGAGACTGTAAAGATTAGAATCTGGTAGCTACAATACTTTCATCCAGGGAGCAATCACTACACTGTAGCAATGCATTACAATCTGAATTGCAAATTCATTCCTTAAAGATTATCCCTCCTCCCTCCAATTTATGAAATAGAAACTAAGTTATTATAGCTGTAAAGCCATAATATCCCTAGATTTCTCTTGCTGATAAAACTACCCCTTATTCCAAGGCATGCAACTTAGTGAAGATCTACAGGTGAAAGTCAGAAAATATTTTGAAACCCAGGAGAGTGAGCCATATTTAGAATGCCAAGCAGAATTACACAAAAGGTACAAACCAAAGTATCCCTGCAGAGTTACAGAGGAGGTGAATCTGGCCTGTGGCTCAGGTTAGAAAATAAAAAGTGAAATAGAAAAACAAATATCATCTGCTATGTGATAATGAAGAAAAGAGTTATGTAAAGGCAGCTGAAGATTGTGTTTATTGTTCTCACTTAGGCATTGGGTCTAAGATTCCTAGTCTGTTCTTGAATGCTTTTTAAAATCAGGTAATTATTAGGACTTGTGACCCCCTTGTTAACAACGTGGCAAGATCTACGAGACATCATTCTCTCCTGGTGGACTCTTGTTTGAATAAAAAAATCTAACTCAAAGTTGTGGTTTACCTAATTTCTTCACATGACTTTGTAAAATATTTGTAATCTCTCTAGGCACTAACCTAGTGTTTAAATATCTCTGGTTTTTCTCCTCTACAAAGAATTGGTTTCATTATATATGTGTGATTAGGTATTATATATTATGACATATCATCATCTGAAATCTCACAGTTTGAGCATATGTCCACTATTATTCTTCTTGGAGTCCCTTTCTTTCCCAAATAATGTCTTTTTTAGTTTGAATTAAATGTACGATTACCTGGTTAACAAACTAGACAAATTAGAAAGGCATCTTTCTTTACTCTATTAAGATGGATAAAAGTAACCGATTCATGCATTTGTATTCTGGTTTAGATGTTGTCAAAAGCCCATTTTTTGCTTCCCTTCCCTTGCACTAATGATGATGGCCATGAACTTTATGCCTTTAAAATTAACCTTCAAGAGAATTCATTAGGGGAATCAGACCTACCCATTACGGAGGCACTATTGACCAAGTCACAACAAAATTGGTTTAGGACCTTAAATTCAGTTACTTTATTGGTAAAATTTTGATTTAAGTCCTTAATGGTTACTTGTTTTTATTATTTAGTAGATACCTATGAAAAACAAAGAAAGTTGAAAAGTTAGTATTTAATACTCTAGTTGTCGGGAGCCTCAAATTTTGCCACGTGGATCGTTAATATTCTAAACATTTATTACATCAAATGTAAATGGGCTTCATTATGTCTATTCTGACTGACTCTGTAATTTTCATTTCTGTCTGTACTAAATTGGGTTGATACATATACCTCTGTTCTCCCTCACATTTAAGTTAAATCCCCTAATTGCAAAATTTAAAATTAGGCCTGTCTTATTTTTTATTTTAAATGTCAGATTCCTGGGAAGATGCTGGCCTAATGGGCCTGTTAGTAATCACTCAATCAATCAGTGCAAGTTTCCCCTTGTTTTTATCTATTGTGTCAGGTTAGTTCAGAATATTAGAACTTATCTCCTTCTTTGAAGTTCAATAGCCCTTGTAGGATGTTCAGTATTGATCTGTGCTTTGCTCACCTTCTTCTTGTGGCTTTTGAGAGGGACCACCAACTAGCAATTATATTGCAACCCCTCAATTGTGGCAAGAATGGATTAGATGTTCACCAATTACTGTTCTCCTGATAATAATTCTCAGAGGGTGGGCTCATCTTGTGAGGTTTTCTCAGATCCTGCCAATCATTGTCAGGAGTTTTTAAATAGAAACACTTTTCAACACTTCAGAAGCTCTTGAAAAAGACTTATACATTTCTCTTTTGTTGTCTCTTTAGGTTTCTCACTGCTAATGACTGCTGCCAAGATGTATAAATGGAATGGTTCAGCTAAGAGAAGAATCTATGTGAGGTTTGAAAAGTTCCTTTCCCCATGACAATTTTTCTCTCATTTTGTGATTGAGGTGGGACAGGAAATGTAAGAGAAGGAAGCAGAGGATCTTTTTCAGCTAATACAGTTGAGCCACCAGAGAGCAGTTGGTTTCTTAGGACAGCTTCCCCGACTGTCTTACAGCTTGAGACCCAGAAACTTATACACTTCAGGAAAGGAAATTTAGATCTGCCAAGATTGAATGTGAATGTCTGGAATTCTTAAGAACAGAGCAGATCTGGACTCCATAATTTATGGAAAAGAAAAACAAAATGAATTCTGAATGAATACCTATATTTTGGATTTTGCAGAGAACTGAGGTTATGTCAATATCTGTGAAGAATGAGATAAAGAGCTAGTTTTAGTTTGGAGGGACTTTCTTGGGTAAGCACTGGAAGTCCCCTGTATTGGGAACCTTAGTCCAGGGCTAATCAGGACAGTTAGTTGGTCACCCAAGAGAAATATGATAATAGTAGAGAAAGTTTTCATTCTCTTTCTTTTATTAGAATTTCTTTGAATTCTATGTTCAGATATGTACATTAGGCATTTTATTATCATATATGTACAGCTATACATATTATATATATTTTTCAGTAATTTTCAGAAATGATTTGGTAGGCATGCCACTGGAGAGACAGAAGGTACAGAATATTCAATACTGTGGACTCCAACAGAAACGTCCATGGGTGAAATGAAACAGTTCCCATTCATAGGAGATTTTTGAAATGTAGGTCAGGACATATTTAAACAGGGGGTCACTGATATTACCACACTTAAGCTTAGACGCATACTTATTTCCTTAAAATCAGTGTTGTATGCTCTAACCTGCTCATGGGCAAAGGCAGGTGTGACTTTGTCTTGAGAAATCCACAGAGGGAATGATCCACCTTGAGAGTTCATTTTCTATCTCTAATGACATGGATGATATGTGGCTATGTTTACAAAAGTTGGCATATATGCAGAAACCAAGATGGGAATTTGAATCTCTGTGGAATTTTGTTCAGATCAATTTAATAAAATATTTATGAAGATACTTTTTTGTGGAGCTCCTGATTGGGCTGAATTGCATTGATGCAGTGTATTGTTATAATGCCAGAGGAACTGAGCAATCAATCGTGGGGGACTATGGAAGCACTGATAGTCAGGAGCCAAATAGCTAGGACTCAGAAGTAAAACTTGCTAAGATGCTGTTTTAGGTGATGCTCTCAGTGTAAGAATTGTGGGGGTGGTAGGCCTCCAAATTCATGTGAATTATGGTGTTCCTAACAGGAGAAGAATTTTCAAATACCTGTGTTGAAGGTAAAGAAGAAAGAAATTGAAGGAGTTGAAGCACAAAGCTCCTTTAGTACAGGAGACTGATTATGATATTTCCATATGCCATTTCATCTTTTTAATTTTTATTTTTATGTTACTTTTTCCACCATATAACATAAATTAATAGTAACTCAAGTAATGCAAAGGTATAACAAAAAGAAATATTTTAACTTGTGCTAAAACCAAAATAGAAATTTGATTAGTACTATAAGAGAGACTCTAATACCAGTTGGTGGGATTTGGAAACATTTTGCTGAAGATCTTGAAGGGTTGATGGACTATCAACGGAAAAATGGGGAGAATATTTTAGCCAAAGGGAATGGTATTAGCAAAACCTCTGGTTTAGAAGAACACAAGAAGAGTGGGCAATCCAATTTTCTGAAATGTGGGATAGCAGTAGCAGAGAAATTAGATACAAACTTAGAAAGATAGGACAGGTTTATAGTGAGGACAATTTTAAATGACAGAATGAAGATGTGCTACATAAGAAATGGTGAAATCTGGTAGATTTTAAGAAAGAAAATGGCATAATTAGCATCTTGATTAAAAAAAAAACACACTAGTTTGGTGGAGGTATGAAGACTGCATTGAGTAAGAAAAGACTACATGCAGGGAGATTAATTCAGCAGCTCTTATGAGGAGCATCCCCTCCCCCAGCTATAAAGGGCTGACTGAGTGTGGAGAAAAAAGATCAGAGGGTTACTGATGCCCATTAGATTCTACCGCACTTGGCGCCTGCCTTATGGCTAATAAGGTGGAGGAAGAACTGCTGAAAGATAATTCGGAATTTTGCACATGGATGAATGGAAGATGGATTGCTGGTTCAGATGAATAGAAATGAAGAGCAAGGATAGATTTTTAGAAGCAGATAAGTGTTGAACAAATTAAATTTGAAAGCACAGTGGGTGGCCATGGGTAGCTCTCTTGCAAGCAGCTGAGGGGTCTACTCTGCAATATTTTTTTTCTGAACAAAGACTGGCTCAGGCAAACAATAAAATAATTTTGTGAGGAATGTATGCATGCATTATGAAAACATTTGCAACTGAATTATACTTAAACATTCTTTTGCTATTTATTATTGCTGGAGGGGTTTTGTTTGTTTTTTTTGACAATTTTTTTCTTTCATTACCTAAACTGGACCATGTATGTGTTGTGTGTGTGTATGTGTGTGTGTGTGCGCGCCTGCGCGCACGCGCCCGTGTATGCACGCATCCGTGTGTATGATGAAAAATAGTAGTTTAGGGACAAAGGATTTTGAAAATTTGAAAATATACAGTTAAGTTGGTATGACACTTTAGTCCCAACCTAAGGCCCAAAATATCAGCCACATTTGAAGAAACCAAGGTACTGGTTCAGGTTCAGAGCAGTGGCGCCATTAAGGCTGCTGGCTGAGAAAGGAGTTCTTTGTTGATTGCAGAAAATGTGACAGCATGAAAGGAGCTTGTGGATTTTAAATATTATGTAAAAGACAGAGCACATTTTTCAGCTGCTGATGAATATATTATCAAGAGGGTACATACATTCTGTATCACTTTCCATAGCGGGGAACAAAGTTGGGGTTCTCTGAAAATCTTTAAAGTCTGTTCCTCTTTCACGTCTTTGCAACATACTGTCTAATGATTTCTAAACAAAGCCCTAAATACATTCTCACTAGCTGTCAGCTCTGTCTATAGCTAAGCCATATAGTGGTGATGTATTTTCTAGCTGTGTCAGTGGTTGTGATGTTGGTGTAACTCTTAAGCTAGAGAACTGTACTGGGAAAGAAGGGCTAGTCCAGGTTGCAGTAACAAATATACCCTACAACCTTAGTGCTTCAACACAACAAAAGCTGATGAAAGGCAGCAGAGGTTCTTTCCCAAGCACTGATGAAAAATTCACGTTCACTCCGTTTTGTGCCTCCACCATCTCAACACATGGCTTTCAAGGGAGCCACCCAAGGGAAAAGGAGACTCAGAGGAGGCACTGTGCTCTAAACTGTGGCAACCTTGAGAGGATTTGTCACTTCTGCTTATAGTCTTATGGGGCCAGAACAAGACCTATAATTTTAATCTAACTATAAGAAAGGCTGGGAAATTTAAATGTTTCTGCCACAATCTACCTTTCCAGTCACACAAAATATCCCCTTGCTCCTTTCATCCCACTCAAAGAACAAACTCAAACCTTCCCCAAGGAGATGATCTAATTTGTTCAATCACTGAATCCTACTCGAAATACAGGAACTGTGTACCCATGATAGCTTCTGAATTAGGTCTAATTGTGTTTTTATTTTTTCCAGAGCACCATAAACTTGAAAGACAAATTATATCTGCCATCTACCCCAAACACAATGTGGGATACTCTAATTAGAAAAAGGAAAGGATTGGAAACAGTCCATAGTCCTTGGTTCATAGCAAATCTGAAACCCCACTGCACAGATAAGGTGAAGGCCCTTACCTTGAGGGGGTGGGGGTGGACAGGGAATGGGTGGGAATTTCCTTAATTAGGTCATGATTCTGCTATTCATTTGTCTATTGTTCTCAGTGGTCCCAGGTGAAGTAGATGCTGAGGAATGTGCCTTCTTTAACCTTAGCACCTTTTTCTCAACTGATTTCCTGCTCTTGGAAGGCTGGGGGCCAAAGAATTGTTTTAAGTCTTGAGCGAACACATGATTTTTAACCAGTCACATGGTTTCTTTGGCAATGCAGTTGCTTTATAAACTTAATAGATTTCAAATTTGTTTCCAGTAAATTTCATGTTCTAGGTGCCCAACCCAAATTTTTTTTAGATAATGTCCTTTAATCTTCTACATGCTTTTGCTATTAATTCCTTTCTCTCTCAACTTTATAGGGGCTATCTTGAGTCTATTAGGTTTGAATTTAAAAGCCATGTTCTTAATTTGATCTTTGAAATGAATTAGTCTATTCACTCAGACTGTTTACAGTATCATAAATTACAGACTGAACATGTGTCCTGATACTGGTTTTGGAAGAGATAATGCATTAACACCATCAAACATCCATAGCTCTCAGTGCTTTCCAGGCGAGATTGTCAATGTCTGGATACATCTAAAAAGATGTTATGGCGGCATGGATGGTGCCAGTGGGCAGAGGCCAGGCAGGGATGCTGCTAAACATTCTGCAATTCACAGGGTAGCACCACACAACAAAGGACAACCTGACCCAAAATGCCAAGAGTGTCATGGTTGAAAACTCAACCTCCCAATGGACATAGACATATTTTAGTAGCTTCCACCTTCAGTAATACAAGAATTTTTCAATAGTTTTTAGATAAAACTGAGAGCTATTCACCTCTTTCAGATGTCTCTGAAATATCTAGGATTGATAATCTGGGATATAAAGCTAATATCCAGTGATAGTTCACCATCTTGGACGAAACCAGCTATACTTATTTTACATTTTTTGATATAGATATATGACATGTGTTCTTAACACAATTTTAAGCTGATAGCAAATATTTAACAATATCTCAGAATATGCTCTTCCCAATGTTTCTTGCCATAAAAGGTGGCTTCTGCAGTATGTCAATGTTAAGTTTATCCTTTAGAAAAATAAGAAGTCTTAAAACTTGGTCAAATATAACCTTTCCAGAGGATAAAAACTTAATTTAAAATTATAGAAATATAACTGACCAAATGTAGTCATGTTTATAAGCAAATTAAGTAACAAAGAAAAAAAAATTAAAAAAAAAGAGAAACAAACAAAAAAACTAGTTTTACTGAGAGGTAATATTAAAATTGTATTCCTGGGAAGTTAAATATTTTTTACCTGTTTTTTTTTCCTCTCTATACTTGAAATGGTTTAAAACAAATGATAATTAATTAACATTTGCTTTAAGAGCTAATATTGTAATGGAAGGTTAACTTGATTTTACAGTGCACTACTTAGCGAAAAAGATCAGGAAAAGACTATACAATTAACTTTTTTCTATTAATAAGCTATTGCTTAAAATTACTAGTCTTATCTGTAAAAAGAAAATGCTTTTTGAGTTAGAGAATTTATATTATCTTGGTCTCTTCATCCATTATCAATACTTTTTTTTCCATTTTTATCACCATATCTGTTACCTTCTGGTGCTCATCTTAGCTGTAGAGAGAAGGAATGTTTGAAGAAAATGAATGCCCCGTGGGTAATGTATCTGCTTCCCAAAGCACACGTCTTCATAATATCACATGCTTACATTGCTCAATAAATATAAGGGGAGCTTCTTACAATCCGCTACATTTCTTGCACTTTTGCCTTTTTTGACAGTTTTAGATATGAGGCACGTGGATTATCACTTATTTTAAATGATATACTTACTTTTGCAGAGAAAGAAAATGAGCTAAAAATTAGAGAAACTGTCCAATTTCTTGTAAATGGGAATGTCACAAGTAGAATGCCAGCTTGTTCACCTTGTCCTTTGCCCTAACATCAAACTTTTCTATGCTTTGTCTTTTCTGTAGTTATGAATAATACCCCAAATATTTTACAGCACAGTGATGACTCACAAAGTAGAGGAACTATAAATACTCTTGTTCTTGAGAAACAAAGAAACTGTCTATTCTTTCACATTCACCCACCTCATCTGCTGTTTTATTTAAGGTTAAGCTTTTTAAAAGAATGACATTTTTTCTACTTTAAACATTTAATCTCCCTACAAGTTTATTTTCTAGTAAACTGTTTCATTTGATTTGATGCTTCCTAAATTTATCTAAATCTAGCTCATCATGCTCTGCTAGCTACACCTAATCATACACACAGGTCTGAATTACTCCTTTCCTATTTAAAGAAAAAGAACAAAAAGTAAGAATGGTAGATGTGTTTATAATTAATATCCTGCTGGGTTAATCAGCAGGTCCCTAGGAATGCATTGAGACTTTGATGTATTCAAAAAAATCACTGCTTTGATTTATAGACCATTCTTTAAACACATACATACATCTGATACAGTTTTTGGAAATGTGATCCTTGTAAATATGGTAGTAAATAACATTAAACTACAATCTTGTCTCTTTGAATAACCTAATTCCATGCTTAATTTTGAATATTTCAGTGAGGCATTTATGTTTAAAATTTATAGCCAATACTATGTTCAACTGTTGCAGTTTACTAACATTGCATTCAAAATCTTTTTTAGTTATTTCAAACAATTTGAAGTGTATCTATTCTAAATCTAACTAACTACAAATGTGTGTTTCAGAATTGTTGAGTACTTATGAATGTGAGAACATGAAAGTCATGGTAATTTACTGAAGGAGAGGAAGAAGAAACAGTGTGATTTACAGGAAAAACACAGGCTTTAGAGTGAGACAACCTGAGCTGAAAGCTGAATCTCCAATTGTGCAATTCCCTCAATTACTTAAGAACTCTGATCTTTAGTTACCTCACCTATAAAGGTGAGATAAAAGTACTTCTGTCTTAGAGTTTGAGGTGTTAAGCAAGATGGAGCAGTGCTAGGGACATTAAAAAGAAAACCACTAAATTTAAAAGTTCAGTTTCATGAGGACTATGGAACTCTACATGTAGAAACACTGCACTTATAAAGAGCTAAGATTTAGTTAAATCATGGTTTGCATTTCACTTTTGGAGTTAATGTATTCATGTATGTGCCTGGCACATGATGGGTACCAATAAATGTTGAATGAGAAAATGCTGGATCAAACAGAAATATTGGGATTAACTAGGAACTCAGTAAAAGACAGAGTGGTAATAGGTTCAACATTTCTTTATTGACTATCTTTATATCCAGGATTGATGCAGTATTTCCTGTAAGCAAAAGAATACATTATATGGTCATTTTAGGTTTATTATTCCTTGATAATTATGTTTCAAGTACTTACATTTTTTATTTGATTAATCAAGGCCTTAACTTTTCCACAACCTAGTTTTTCTATTAAAAATGAAAATATCCAGTTTCTCTAAGTCAGAAAATTCTCACCATCTCTATCTTGAGGGGGGGGGGTGGTCAGAAATGTGGGGAAATGAGGGGTAGGCTGCTAACCCCTGCCATGCTCTGATATGGGGCATGGCTCTGAGTGTCCTGCATGCTTGCCAAGTAAATATCCCTATGCCAGCCAGTGGGAGACAGACTGAAAGAGAAATTGAGGAGGAAAACAAAATGGGTTAGATTTTGATAATTAGGACTTTAAAAAGCATTTCCCCCAGTTCTCTTGAAGAGGGGCTCCCCATCTTCATTTTGCACTGGGTCTCACAGATTATGCAGTTCACACAGGCACATGTGGCTGAACCTTCAGCTGCTTAGTGACGCTGCCTGACCTCCCTGTACCTTCCTCTCTGGCTGCAGCCGGGACCATGTGTCTTCCTCACACTGCTTGGCAGCCTTCCCAACTTTCTGTTTCTTCTACTACGTGTTCCTCTCAGTTTTCTACCTAAGAAACTTGCTGTTGCTTTCTCCCAGTATACCCTTCCTCCTCATACCAGTCAGTTTCTATTACACTTCCCTCCTTTATTTCTCTTATAAAACTTAACCACTATCTCCTTTTTTATTTATTGACCCTTTTTTCTCAATCAAATGTAAAATTTCATGAAGAGATATCATGTTTGTATCCTTCAGAGTGATACATGTATACCAGTGGGTAGAAAAGTTCCAGTTCATAGTAGCTGTGCAATAGTTTTTCCAAAATAAATACATGCTATTTATTCATCCTAAAAATATAAAATATCTAGTGTGACAAAAACACTAGGATTTGAATGGATATTAATATGGGTCTCCTAAGAGCCTTTAATTCAGTTGGGAAGATGGAAGCAGAAACAGAATTAGAAATAGCTTTATAATAACTTGGTAAAAATTAATGTTACAAAATAGAATATTATTTTTTGGGTGGCAGCAGAATAGAGTGGTTTGAAAAAGTTAAGAGCATCCAAGTCTACACGAAATTCAGTTGCTGTATTCACAGCAAGGAGATCAAGTACTCAGAAAAAAATAGATTATGAGAGTCTTAATGACAGTGATGGGGGCTCTAATCACAAGTTAAAAGTAACAAAATCATTAAGAAGGGCTTAGTCTCCCAAAGTGCATTCTGGGAGACAGAAAAGAAAAAGTAAATTGGTCTCCAAAAAAGTGGAAAGGGTTTTAGCTTCCTGATGTGTGAAAAATGGCTCAGTTGTAAAAGGTCACTATTTGTCCCTAGCTCATGGGTGTGTGTTCTCTTGTCAGTGCTCACTGGAATTGCACCAAGCTAAGCCATAAATTTACCTCCTAAAACTCAACTATACAACTCTTTATCCTAATGTAAATTTTCTCCTTTGAAATTTAGTTTTGAAGTTAAGTTATTCAGGTGTATTATTGTCTCTTTGTTGCTGAACCAGCTTCCCATCAAAGGTGTTCCCTTTAATCCGTAGTGTCCATAGGTCCACAAGTCTTGAGGCCCTGAATCTCCATCCTAGCAATAACACCAGCTTCCCTTTCATGCCGAGAGAGCAACAGGTGCACCTAAAAGCTTGCCCAAGACATAGAGAGGTAAACTGGCAATGGTTTTGAATTACTAAGCTGAATTTTGATATCCATTTTTAGCTTCAGTTTGATGAAGCACACAAATGACAGATTTTAGGAGGAACATCCAACAATCCAGAATCTGGGAGTCACACAACCAATAAACTAAGTTATAGCCATCGCGTCCAGAAAAATATAGCCACACACTCTCAGTTTTGGTTTTAGGCATTTTATTAAGTTAGTTTCTCTAGAAGTAGAGTATCCCATAAGACAATGCTTAAAATTAGGAGAGTATATGTTCAGGAGAAGTCTCTATGTGAATGAGAGAGGAGGGTAGGGAAAGGGAAAAAGCTAAGCAAAAACTTGGTTTCGAGTATCAAACTTTAGCCAGATCTCACAGGGAAACATTGGTGTTTAATAGTAGTAGAGAGTCTGTTCAGGGAGTAGGACTTGAGGGAGTAGGGCTTTTGTGTTCACATTAGTTATCATTGGCTCAGGGACACCCATGGGGAGGTTGTTTCTGTCAAGTACCTAAAATTAGGTGATTCCAAGATGTCTAAGGAGGTTGGAGATATAAGATTTAAGCAGTAGAACTAACAGAAGCAGGTCAAGGAGCTTTCTATATGTCTAAAGGGGTCACAAAATAATGTCTACAACAGTCATCCAGCTGGGAGAAGTAGATAAAATGCAGGTAAGCCATTGCAGCCAGAGAGCAGAGTCTTTGTAACCTCTGGTAGTTGTCCATTTCAGAAGAGCCAGAGTACAAGACAGAAATCGAGCAGGGATCACACACATATTAAATTTTTTGGATATGCTAAGGAAAACAAACTAATTGGGCTTGGGTAGGTAGATATTGATATCTTTGGGGACCTACAGGTATATTAGATTTGTAGGCAATAATTGCAGTGCCTTAAGGAGAAAAAAAGTAGTGAAAAATTGAGGTAAGGGAGTAAGACATTCACAGGAATAGTCTTCAGTTATTCACTAATATATTAGGGCACAAATTTATGGAGTAAAAACATATTTGAAATTGCTGTGATCCCATGACACACATGACATATTACTATGAGCAGGAAATTTAGGTTTAATTTTCATCATTTTGCATACACTATTCATCACATTCATGTATATGATGAAATTTCAAAATCTCTTTGAATGCAACACCATGAGAATATGTACACAAAACAAAGGTCACTCCTGAGAAAAACAAAAGGAGTTCACTTCCAAAATTTTGACCATATTTAATACTTAATAAACCAACATTCATTGGTTAAAGAATAAGATGTTTCTTTGTAGCATATATTTAAACCCACCATTTGAGAAATGGCTACATTGGAACTTTCTAAAAAAGTTAAATTATCATAGATAGAGGAACAAGTTTAAAAGATGAATCAGAAGAACATGCATCATTTGATCATTTGATAATAGCCTTGACAAGTATTTGTAATACTGAATACAATGAAGAATACACTTTGGATTAAGACAGAGTTGGTTTTAAATTGTAGCTTGGTTGCATGTGTATCTTATGACCTTGAGTAAGTTACCTAAACTTTCTGGGTCCTTTTTCCTCATCTTATCAATGGCCCTTGACAAGTTATTATGAGGATAGAGTGAAATATATATAGTAACTGACATATAATCAGAAGTTGTCAGAACTTTTTCTCCTACTCCCCAATACTTGATGTCTACAAGGTATATGCCATCTTTTCTAAATTCCATCTTAATTGGTGGCAGAAGGTGTAATTAAATTTCCACCTTAGAATTGGTGGCTATCAAGTGGTGGATGAGCAAGGATAGATTCTGTAGCAGGCCTGGATAGTGTGTGATTGAATGAGCAAAGAAAGGAGCAAGAGGATAGAGGGCACTCAAATGTTAAGAATGTAATAAAAAGCTCTATGATTTCCAATGAAAGAGCCCATCGAATGTGTATGGATTCATACATAATGCATTCCTTAAACACATAGTAGAGTCATAATGTCAAAGTAGAAGAAATAGACTCACATGTTATATAGAGTTTTCTTTTTTCCCTTTAGAGCTAAAATATTATGATATAATATATAATTATATCTTGCCATTTACACACAAACTTCAATAATTTATTTCTAGCATTTTGTATAGGCTCCTTAATTTTGTATTTTTTCTTCATAATTGAACCACTGGGTTTAAATTTAACAAGAGTCTGATTGGGGTTAAGATATGCCATAATAGGAATGCCTAATGATTTCATCTTTGTTTCTACTGTATTAAGCTTTAGAGACCTATGATTTTTATTACTATTATCAGCATTTTCAATGTTCATTTTCTATTCATTTTGGCAAAATAATAAGGGCAAAGAGCAAAAAGTATTCGAATAATTGCATAAAGCCTGCTCTTACAGACAAAGATGGCATGACTGCCCAAACAGAACTCTTGGCTGACAGGCGGTGCCACCACACATTAGTGCAAAATGTTCGTTGATCTGCTGATGTACGAAAGTCTGGATTTGGCATACAAAAGGCACTTTGGAATGTCTATGTATAATGCATGAAAGTGTTGGCTGTTCTGAAGCTGAAAATATGAAAGTCGGGGACAGTCTGTACGTATATGAACAAAGAAAAGGAGACAGATATAATAAACCGTGCCTGACTTTGTCCTGTAGGTGTTAAGGAAGACTTCCAAGTGGAGGTGGCTTTGAGTGCAGTCCTCAGAGATAAGTGGACTTGGATCAGGGATTGGCCCACAATCTAAATGTGAACCCATCTTGGAACTGTCAAAGGAGGTGGCATGAACAGGAAGGATGAGTGCAGAACATAGAGTGTGGAAAGAGACATGAGGAAGCTAGTGTGGGAAGAGTTTGAAGAGCCCTGCATGCTATGTCGAGCAGTTTTACTCTATTTTGTAGGTCAGTGTGTCCTTTTATGGTTTTGGAAATGAATAAAAAATTAGGTGATTTCAATTTAAAAAATCTGGATTTCATGCTTTTCTTAAGAAAGTACAACACTGAGCCTCTGTTCCTATGAGGCAATAGTTGGCTGGAACAGATTTGCTGCTGCCTTTTTTACATAGGGCTTCTGTTCTCCATCTTCTTTTCTTCCTCTTGGCAGGCTTCACTCATCTAAATGACCTGCCTGGACCTGGTATACATTTAAATCTACAGGCTCTGAATTTGATGGGACTATTAGAGGGTTGCAAGAAAACGAATGATTTGAGAAATTTATTTGAAAACTTTATCTTAAATTGGCTACTGTATTAGGCTCTGTACAATAGAAATACAGGTCTGGGAGGCAAAAGCAAGATGGTTGGAATAGGTTTGCTTGAGAGAAAGAGAAAGAGGGGGGAGAGAGAGACAGAGACAGAGAGAGACAAAGTGAGAGACAGAGAGAGAGAGAGAGAGAGAGAGAGAGAGAGAGAGAGAGAGAGAGAGAGACTAGATTATTTAGAAATTCCAAGTGAAAGTAAGAGATCTGAGTATCTTCTGTATTTTTGTGAATTACATAGCACTAGACTTACTGCGTTGCATATAATAGATACTCAATAAATGTTTGTTGAATTAACATATATGCTAATAAACATTTAATCACTGTGTGAATTTTTTCATTCAGGTTTGGGCCCTAGTTTATCACTTACTAAGTGTAACTAAAGAAGTAGAATTCAGGGAGAGCTCCAAATGGAGACTGACACTAGAGATTTTGCTTAAATTGTTTTCAATGTTGACATGGTACAGAGTTATACTGAATCTTCTCCAATTTCAAATTCTGCACTGATTTTTTAAAAGATGACCTTCAAAGTCAATTATATTGAATATGTGAGGGTTAATGAAACTATTCACTTTGTATTAATACTTCTAATTGTTTTATAAAATAATGAGCCAATTCCAAGAAATATTTATAAAATATAGGTAATGAACAAATAATAATTACTCAAGGAATGCTTATGTATGGGTCACAAAATTAAAAAATGTTATTCCTTTGAAATTTCCCATGTTCCCTTTTCTGAATCCATTCCATTCTCATGTAACTCAGAGAAATTCACTAACCTAAATTTGTATTTATCATTTTGCCTTTCTTTATGTATTTAATCATATATTTCTAATACTAAACCATATATTGATTACTTTTGCATGTTCTCTTTAACTTTTCATAAGTGGAATAATACTGCATATATTCAGTGACTTGCTTTTTTCACTCAGTATTGGTTTCAGAGGTTTAGATATCGATGCAGGTAAATGTAATTAATTAACTTTCCATTGTATTATACCCTGATTTATTTGTCTATTATATTTTCAGTGGGCATTTGCTATTATAAATAGAGTTATTATGAGTATTCTCCTGGTGTGAGTATATAAGTGTTTCTTCATGGTTTAAACCTAGAAATGGAATTTTTTAGTCAAAAGTAATATGTGGCTTCAAATATGTTAGATGATCTCAAACTGTTTTCCAAAGTAGTTCATTGATTTACACACTGACCAGCAGTGTATACATGTGTAAATATTTGTGTGTTTCACATGCTCGTCAGCACTTGGTGTTGTCAGACCTGATTCTTTGCACATCTAGTGGGTATATAATGCTATCTTATTGTAGTTTCAATTTACATTTCTTTGAAAAATAATTTAGTTTATTACTTTTTCATTTATTCATTACCCGTTTGGATTTTCTCTTTTTATGAACTGTCTGTTTAATTCTTTGTCCATTTTCTCTTCTGTATTTTCTTGTTTATTAGAAGAAGTTCTTTGAAAATTCTGGACCCTATTCCTTTGTTACATATGTTGATAACATTTCTTTTTTTCTCTGGAAGGTAACTTTTGTTTAATAGAACTGCTTAATTTGAATGTGGTTCAATTTTCAATTTTACAATACCTTGTATGGATTGTACTTTTTGTATGCAAAGAAGTTTTTTTACTAGTGAGTTTATAAAACAGTATACTATATTATCTTATAAAATTTTTACAGTTTTGTTTTTCTTTTTTTTTATAGTTTATTTTTATTGTATTTATTTCCATTACTATTTATCTGCCATATGCCCTCTTCCACCTCCACCTACCCCTTTCTCCTCCAGTCACTACACTGGTGTCCGTGTCCATGAGTCCTTTATTATTTTTGCTCGATCCCTCCCCTCACCTCCAGAGCGGTCAGCCTGCCCTCTATCTATAAGTATGTCTCTGTTTTGCTTGTTAGTTCAGTTTGTTCATTAGATTCCACATATGAGTGAAATCATATGCTGTGTGTCTTTCTCTGATTGGCTTATTTCGCTTAGCATAATGTTCTCCAGGTCTATCCATGCTGTTTCAAAGAGTATAATTTTAGTTCTGTTTTTTTTATACTCAGGACTCTATCACCACTAGATTAATTGTTATGGGGTATGGAGTAAAATCTAGTTCTATTTATTTTTTTCATATTGACAATCAATGCCCCAGCACCATTTATTTTAAAGTCCTTTTTTTTTTCCCATTGGTCTGAAATGTCAACTTTGTCACAAATAAAACTTCCATGAATGTGTTAGTCCTTTTCTAGAGTGTTTTGTTTGACTGGACTATTTTTCAGTCTCTGGAGCAATGTCTTGATTACAATAATTTAAAAATAATTTTTGATATCTAATAAGAGATAACAATCCAACTTGTTATTCAGGGCCGTCTTAGTAATTCTAAGCCCTTTGCTCATCTATTTTTATTTTTGTAATTATATTTTATTGATTATGCTATTATAGTTGACCCACTTTTTCCCCTTTCGCCCCCTCCACCTAGCACCCCCCACACCCTCAGGCAATTCGCACACCATAGTTCATGTCCATGGACCGTGAGTATAAGCTCTTTAGCTACTTAATTTTCTATACTTTATTTTGCATCCCCATGGCTATTCTGTAACTCCCTACTTGTACTTTTTAATCCTCTCACCTCTTCCCCCATTCCCCCACACCCTCTTCCCATCTGGTAACCATCAAAATACTCTCTGTATCCATGATTCTGTCTATTCTTGTTAACTTAGTTTGTATTTTAGATTCAATTGTTGATAGATATGTATTTATTGCCATTTTATTGTCCATAGTTTTTATCTTTTTCTTAAGTAAGTCTTTTTAACATTTCATATAATAATGGTTTGGTGATGATGAACTCCTTTAGTTTTTTCTTGTCTGAAAGGCTGTCTGCCCTTCCATTCTAAATGCTAACTTTACTGGGTAGAGTAATCTTGGTTGTAAGTCCCTGCTTTTCATGACTGAATATTTCCTGCCAATCCCTTCTAGCCTGCAAATTTTCTTTTGAGAAATTAGTTGACAGTTTTATGGGAACTGCCCTGTTGGTAATTAACTGCTTTTCTCTTGCTGCTTAAGATTCTCTCTTTATCTTTAACCTTTGGCATTTAAATTTTATCAGCTTGTCAAGTTCTGCTTAAAATTTTTTATTTAGAGATTATTTAAAATTTTATTGATAAATTTGGGGAGATTTGACATCTTTATGATATCAAATCTTCCAACCTAAGAATTTCTCCATTTGTTTGTTTTCTTTAAATTTTAATACATTTTGTAATGTTCTCTATACAGTTTTTATACAGTTTTGTTTATATTGATTCCTTAGACTGCATGTATTTTTATAAAATATTAAGTAACTTTTATAATATTGTACCTTCTAAATTTGTGGTTGGGTTATAAAAAGTATAATTTAATTTGGTATGCTATTTTGTATCTTTCATGCTTGCTAACATTGTCTTATAATCAATTCTAATTTTATGTACTATATTTTCTTAGCCTTTGTAGATGTAAAATAATATGTCTATACTTAATGAAAGTTTTTATTATTTTTCATTTCTAATGCATATACTTTTATCTATTTTTCTTGCCTTACTGTGCTGGCCATGATAACTAGTACAATTGTGAGTAGAACTGATGATAACAGGCACCATTATCTCATTCCTGATACTGTAGGAACAGTTTTTGTTATTTCACTATTAAGGATGATGTTTCATATAGGTTTTTCCCAAATTACCTTTATCTAGTCAAGGAAGTTGCTTTCTATTTCTTGTGTGCTCAGAGGTGTTGTTTCACTTAAAAAAAAAAAATTATGTGGGCCCTGGCTGGGTAATTCAGTTGATTAGTGTTGTCCAGTTGCACCAAGGTTGGGGGTTCATTGCCCATTCAGAGCACATACAAGAATTAACCAATGAATGCATAAATAAGTCTCTCTCTCTACCCTCCGACTCTGTCTCTCATCAATAAATTTTTTAAAAATGAAAAACATGTGAAGTTCTTGAATTATCAAATTTTCTAAATTTTCTAGACCAATAGACATGATCGTATGGTTTTTCCATTTACTCTGTTATGTAATGAATTATAGTAATTTGGTTTTAAATGGAAAGACAACCACATAGTTCTAGGATAACTTAACTCAGTCATGATTGTTCACACATTGCTAGATTTAATTTGCTTATATATATTTAGATTCATGCATCTGTGATTATAAGATTCTCTTTCTCATATTGTTCTTGTCTGGGTCTATATCTAAGATATTCTACTCTCATAATAGAAATTGGGTAGTATTTTTTTTTCATTGTACCCTATGATAGGTTTTCAGGATTTTAATTATTTGTTTTTTAACTGCTTTGAAGACCTCATTGATAAATGGAGTTTTCAGTATAGGAAAATATTTTATCATCTTTGTAAAGTCTATAGTAATGCAGCTCTGCCTCATCTTTTATTCCTATTTTTTTGGTGACTTATCTACTTTTTATTATTTATACCAGATGATTGGCAATTTTATCATTGTTTTGAAAAGTGAGAAATTTTCTTTATTAACTCATTCTATAATATGTGTATTTCCTTTGACTGTTTATCTTTATAATAACATTTCTTGTTTTTAAAAGTTTATTTTTATATTATTTTTCTATCTTATTTTATTTGATCATCTGACTTCTCTATTAAAATAGACATTTAATGACAAATAATACTGTTTTAATTATAGCCTACAATAATGATACATAACATTCTACTACCATTTGTACTTAAATATGTTATATTTTTATTATGTTTTCTTTTTTTTTTTTAATGTTTTTTATTGATTATATTGTTACAACAGTTCCAATTTTCTCCCCCTTGTTCCCCTCCCCCCAGCACCCCCCTCCCACAGCAATCCCCCCCAAGTCCATACCCCTGGTTCGTAAAAATTAACTATCCCCCCCCTCTCAAATATTAGGACCCTTTGTAATCTTGTAAAGGACAATGGGCGAAGGTCTCAAGCTCCTCTAGCTGCTTCAAGCTGGACATGGTCGTCGTCCTACCTACCCTTAGGTCCAGAATGTTTTCTTTTTGAATCATGATTATTTGGAAGAGTTCTTTTTAAAAATTTAAATATGTGGTTATTCTAGTTATCTTTTTTGTTATTATTTCTAATTTAATTACAGTATGGTCAGTAACATAACATGTACATTTAATATATAACCAAATTGCTCTTAAACAATATCTCTACCTTTCCTCCTACACCATGAAAACCTTGGTATGGTTTAATCCAATAGCTTGTATTTCATACTATTTGATTTTGGTATCATATTTTTTGGGTATATATTATCTAAATCCACAATAAATTGTTACTATTATAAAAATTATAACATTAAATTCATAGAATTCATTGTTCACAATTATTTTTCTAATCACATTGATTATATAATACCATTGAATTCTGGCTTTAATTAAGTCACCTCTCAGCCTATTCTTGACTGGAAAACAATTGACTTTATAATTCCAAGAGTATTTTTCTCTTAATCTTTGGTGTTCTGCAGTTTCACTGTGGTGAATGTGAGTATTTCTTTGGATATTTTGAGTACATGGATTGATGTCTTTCATTTGTATTTGATAATTCTCAGAAATTTTATTTTCAAATATGCCTATTTTTTAGTTTTTCTCCTTTTATTTAGTATATTTTTCTGTAAACTCAAATTTTAGCTTGAGTTTTTCAGACCACTCAAATTGTGTAAATTAAGGCTGGCTATAAAGCAATGTGAAAGTTCTTTTTTGTTTACTTATGCTTTTAACTTTGACTTTACTTCTAAGTTTGGAACTTTGGGGGATCACATATTTTTAGGAATTTTTTGATACTGATGTATCCCTAATCTATTCACTGAAATTATAATTTTAATTATTCCATAAGTACTCTGCTTTTTGTCCAATCTACTTGATTATTCCCTTTTATACTTTATTGATTTTCTACACATATTTTAATATTAACTTTATTTTCAAAATATATTCAGTGTATTTATTTAATATTTTATATTTATAAATCCATTCTTGCTAGTTTTGTGCTTTTTTAAAAAGTATATTTTCTTGATTATATTGTTACAGTAGTTCCAAGTTTTTTCTCCTTTCCTCCCCTCTGCCCAGTACCCCTCTTCCCTCCAGCAATCCCACCCTCCTTAGTTCATGTCCATGGGTCCTGTATATAAGTTCTTTGGCTTCACCCTTTCCTATACTATTCTTAACATCCCCCTGTATATTTTGTACCAACTGATTATTCTTCTTAGTCCCTGCACAATTCCCCCATTTCTCCCACTCATCCCTCCCAGCTGATAACCCTCCAACTGATCCCCATACCTATGATTTTGTTCCTATTCTGGTTTACTTAGTTAGATTTTGTTTCTCTTTTTTAGATTCAATTGTAGATAGTTGTGAGTTTGCTGTGATTTTAGTGTTCATGATTTTGATCTTATTTTTCTTAAGTAAGTCCCTTTGACATTTCATATAATAATGGCTTGCTGATGATGAACTCCTTTAGCTTCACCTTCACTGGGAAGCCCTTCATCTGCCCTTCCAGTCCAAATAATAGCTTTGCTGGATAGAATAGTCTTGGTTGCAGGTTGCCTTTCATCACATTGAATACTGCTTGCCAGTCCCTTCCTGCCTGCAAAGTGTCCTCTGAAAAATCAGCTGATGGTCCTATAGGCACCCCCCTGTAGGCAACTCTCTGCTTCTCTCTTGTTGCCCCCAGAACTCTGTCTTTATCTTTCACAATGGCATCTCAATCATGATGCGTCCTGGTGTGGTTCCCTCTGGGTCCAGTTTGCCCGGGACCGTCCATGCTTCCCAGACCTGTATGTCCATTTCCTTCGCAAAATTTGGGAAGTTTCCCTCATTTTTTTCAATTCTTGCTTCCTTATTCTGCACTGGTTGACTGTTTTTTTCTTCCTTATGTTCCAAATCATTGATTTTAACCCTGGTTTCCTTCCCTTTTCCATTGGTTTTGTGCGGATTTTCCTTCATTTTACTTAGCATAGCCTTCACTTCTTCTCTTATGCATTTGCCATACTCAAGCATATCTGTCAAGCCTGTGAGCATCTTTATCACCAGTGTTTTGAATTCTACATCTGTTAGGTTGTCTATCTCCTCATCTGTTAGATTGGCTATCTCCTCGTTGCTTAGTTTTCCCACTGGAACCTTGATCCATTCCCCGTTTTGGGCCATACTTCTCTGTCTCCTTATTCTGACAGGCCTCTGTGTTTGTTTGCCTTTTTGTCCCAGGTAGAGCTGTCGCTCCTGTTAAGTTGTAAGGGGCGGAGTCTTAGGGATTCGTCAGTACAGGACGACCTGTTTCACCACGTTGTGGTGCTGTATGTGGGGGAGGGGTCTGAGAGGGAACAATGCCACCTGCCCAGTACTTGCCCCCTTTTCAGGCACCTCTCCCACTTCCGCACAGGACTGGCACCCCTTTAGCCGCTGCCCTGGCCATCGTTCCCAGTGTGTGTGGGTCTCTGGATATTCTAGGACCATGAGGGCCCTTTAAACAAGCGGACTCTGCTGAGACTGGCAGTTTCTGCCCCCACCCCAGCCTCCACTGGTCTGCACAGTCAGAAGCAATAAGGCTTGATTTTCCCTGGTGCTGGGACTGTGAGCTGCTAGGTCCATTGAGGAGCTGGGAATGTTTCCCATGTGTCCCTCCTGACTTTAAAACATGTGACTGTGCTTTCCACTGGCCTGCCACTACCACTGCCTCCACTGTTGCTGCCACCACACTAAGTCCTCTCCGTCCTGGCTCTGCCCCTCCTACCTGTCTGGATGAGTATTTCTTCTTTATATCTTTGTTTGCTAGGCTTCCATGCAGTTTGATGTTCTGGAACTTCTGGTTGTTTCTGGTTTTGAGGTAGTTGTATTCCTGAGTTGTGAAGGGAGACACAGTGTGTCTGTCTATGCCTCCATCTTGGCCAGAAGTCCTTGTTTTTTCTTTTGATATCTTTGGGGGTTGGGTGCATTATTTGGAATTATGGCCTTATGTTCCTTAAAAATATTTCAGCCCAGGATGAACATAGGTCCTTAAGAGAGAATTTCTATTTGCCTCTGTATAGATCTATGTGTATTACATAATTTGGGACCAATATAAATTTAATTTTGGCTTGAGATTACTAGAGTACATATAGATGTGAATTTAAGCTAAAAACCCATGTGAAAACTATTTTTTTCTTTTTAAATTTCAGGGTAATACCTTTAACCTCACTTCTGATATGAAGTCTGGACCTCTGGGGTCACAGCTATTTAAGAGTTTTCACATACACTCCCTACCCTGAGCAAGTCCTGATATTTGTCTCATGTCCCTTGAGTCCCTGAAAGCCATGAAAAGGAGTCATCAAATGTACTTTGTTTAGTAAATCCTTCAGGATGAAACCTGAAGGATTAATCAAAGCATTTAAGAAGATATCATTAACTTTTTACAAATTCTTCAATGGGCATGTTTGTGTGTGTGTGTGTGTGTGTGTGTGTGTGTGTGTGTGTGTGATATTGCTAGAAATAGAAATCTGACAATTTACATTTTGACTGGAAAATATCAGTGTAAAACTTAGAAGAGAAAGAAAAAGTTATCCTTAGATTTAATAATTTTCTTATCTTAGTGTGCTTTGTTATCAGAGAAACCCTAGTTCTTCTCGTAAACACAGTAAAGAATTAGAGATCAGCAAGCCTATTAGCAGGCATGCAAAGTTTGTTAGCAAATGGGAGAGCAAAATCAAAGGTGGCCAAAGGCTGGGGTGACAAGCTCGCTCTAGGGTGGCCAAAGCCCAGTAGCAAGAGGGCCAAGAGAGCAAATCCTTTCTTCTGAGGACTTATATAGTTGGAAGGATAAAAATAAAGAAGTTACACATTGATTGACAGATAAAGGTGGAACCAGCTTTCCAGCACTGGGACATGACTACCCAAAGGTGTTAATGGGCTTCTTCCTTTAGGCACTCTTTCCAGCTTTTTAGGCCTTGGGGTAAAAGCAGGGCTTCAAAGGCTTTCTTTCCGAAACAGTGGAGGCTGATACATTGAAGTCCAAGAACTCCCCTCTTCCCTTGTTGGCATGGTGTTTTCTTGTGATGCTGTAACACCTGGCAATATTATCAGGCCAGGCACATGACTGCTGAGTTAGTGGGTGAGACACGTCTTCCTCTGCTACTCACCCTACTGTAACAGTATCAACCAGAGAGAAGAGTCATTCCCAATTGTGCAGAGTCATACAGGACGAGACCAAAGAGTTGCTCCTGTGGATGAGGTTATTCTCAGGGAGGGCTGGCAGGGGATTCATTGTGCAAAATGAGAGGGACAGAGTCAGTTTGTGTATCCCAGTTAGGGTTGCCAGATTAAATACAGGACAGCTGGTTAAACTTGACTATCAGACACACAATGGATTTTTTTAAGCGTATTTACCAAATATTACTTTATATCCAGTCATCTCTCACCCCAAATATCCAAGGTATTTAGATATAGTGCAGTATATGATTTATAAGCACTTGATTGTGACTAACTGATAGCATTTAAAAAAGTATTTTATTAACTTTATTGTGTTATACACATCACCTTGAGAAGGAGGACCTTGTCACACTGTAGATTCTGATTTAGTAGGTCTGAGGTGAGGCCTAAGAGTCTGCATTTCTAACATAGATGGGTTTTGCTTTAAGAATAAACATGGAACCCCCTCTTCGAATAAGAGAAATATTAAACAATAATCTGTTCTCAACAGGCAAAAACTTCCTATTGTTCCCTCCTGGAAACTTCAATGTGGAAATATATATTTTTTTGCAGCTTTTGCACTTTGTTGTTAATCATGCTGGTAAATATAATTGATAAATTTTGACAATGTGTTTAGTAATAGAACAAAAGCCACTTTCTTGGGTCCTCTTTCCCATAACTGGCTGGACCCCATAAAGCATGACTAACCCTAATTTTTTATGAGCCCTTATCCTGAGGACAAAAATATTGAAGGTGCAGAGGCTCTGGAAACTTATGAAATAGGACATATGAGACAGGACACACAACCGCCAGATCAGACCCTGCATCCAAAGATAACATGGAAACAAGTTGCAGACTATGTAAGACCAGCTGAAACATCCTGCTCAACAACCACCCCAATCACCTAATAAAAGTGAAACAGGGAAGGACAGGAATTCCCAAAGTCCTCACAGTTCATGGTTTTGGGGTTGTGGGAAGGAAATACTACATCTTTTAAGGTACTTTACATATCTATGGCAGGCAGGTAGCTAGGGCCAGTAAAAGGGGAATGATATTGTTTAAGTTACTTTGAACATCAATGAAAAGGGGATAGCTGAGCCTTTCCTGAATGGGAGAGCTATAATGAAAGGAGGGAACCATAAGGAAGGGGGCCATACTGTTTGTAAAAATGAAGGAAGGACCCCACCAGCCCACCATGAAGTCTGATGTGAAAGGAGGGTCCCACTGTCTACCGTGAGAATAAGCATGATGGGAGGAGCATGATGGAGCAGCAGGTTGTAGCAGCCATGTGGGAAGAAGCAGCTATGCAGTTTGTAGTCAGAATTCAGCCATGCAGCCTGGGCTACTAAGAAAGCAGACATGCTGCTGCTTTGATCATTCCAGCTCCAGCTGACTCCAAAGACACTAAGGACTCTACCTTGCAGACTCGGACACTGTCTGGACTCTTGGAACTTGGGACATGTGGAGAGGACATTTTCTTAGGACTTTTGCCTTTCCTGGACTTCACCATGATCCAGTGTAACATGGCACATGCTTTGCTGGACTATTATATGTCGGTTGAGGACAACATACCCCAGATCCTGAAGGAGAGAACTGGCAGATAACGAATGGGGAACTGTTGGGTTTGGTTTTGGATTATATAGCCTTTTGGGGAGCAGGGGAAGTGCTGTGTTTCATGGGAGAACAGGGCTTTGCGCTGAAGTGCTCCCAGCCCCTCCAAGGTTGGAATACTGTAAATAAAGACCTGTTTTTCTCAATACTAATTGTTGGGTGTTACACCAAGGCACCACATGAACAAGTCCCCTTTGCTCAGTAACAAAAGCTCAAAGTCCCAACCTGTCAGGACTGGTGCTGTTGAATTTATCTCTGCACCTAGCCCTTTCCCTCTCTTGGGAAAGTAAAATAAATTTTTACTCTCTTCACTTTCTTGTCTTTGTGAATTCTCTCACAGCCCGCATCACCAACCACCCTAACATTTAGCATGCTCAGTTCTTGCAGCTAGCCCTTCCTGAAACATATTCTCAAAATGCCACTATATTACTAAAATTCTGAGTTTTTGGCCCCGTTGCTGTTCTTTAATCCATTAATATAGATATATGTAGTTCAGAATGCTTCACAGACAACCAAATAAATATCAATTTGCCATATCTGCTACTCTTTGGGAAAAGTCAATAAAAAAAGGGAGGAGCAATTTTGAATAAAAGAAATTCCAAATAGGTCACAGCCTTTTCCCTTTATGTCCCTTTGTGTTTGAAGCAGAATCCCTTTATAATTGCTATCTAGAAAACGACATAGGGATTGTATTAAGGGGAGTTTTTATACCTGCTGAATTTTCATATGAACTGTTTGTAGCTGTAAATGAGGAAAGAGTAGAATAACAGAGATAGAATGACAGAGGCATGTGAGAATAATTTTTATATATACTCCGTGTCTCCCTTTACCTCTGGCCACTTCCAGACTAAACTTACGAAAATTGATGTGAATGCCAGGAATAAGTGGAGTAACTCTCTGGAGTTCAATTTTCCAATATTTTAGAAGTATTCTCTTCCTCTCTTGGAAAGCCTGTTCTGTTTTTTTCATTAAATGTGAGGATTATTCAAATTCATGAGAAGTTAAGAATGTTCAAACTAGTACAATATAACATTACTAATGAGTGTGATTTCCATATCACCTTATATCCTGTCTCTTTTTATCTATATGTGAATTTTTGTGAAGTTTCCAGTTTGCTTCTATTCTCATGGTAGTGCAACATTGGTCATTGTTTGCCACTAATCTGAAATTTTGTTTCATTTATTTTCCTATAATTACCATTAAAATAAATACAGACCAAGATATATTTAAAAAGTAACAATGGAAGAACAATATTTTTCCCCTAATTCATCAAATGGCATTGCTTTTGCATGTGAATGGTTATATTTCAATAATGGCTTTGTGATGTGACTCTAATTAATATTTATATAATAGCTATAGTATCAGTTCTTATGGTTAAAAGAATTATATAGTATAAAATTGTTTTAAAGAATTCAAGTAAACCAAAAATATTTCCTCAAAAATGTGTTGAAAAGATGTAACAATCCAGCATGTGATTTTAATTAATGTCCAAGTAACTAAAAATGTATTTAGTTCATAAAGAAAACATATTGACATCTAATTATGGATCATGGAATTTGGTGCAGTGAAGCCGTAGTGCATCTGTTCAGTGAAAACATAATCATGGAGAATACTAAATGGCACAATATAAAATGGAAAATTAAAATAATGTACAAATAAGACCATTAAAAAAAATCACAGTATAAAACCAAATAGAATTGGAATTTAGCAAGAGAGGTCTGGTAGTTGTAGATTCACTAATAACAGAGATTGTCAAATTTATACAAAACTTACTCACTTAGCTAATTTTAATGGTCTTGCAGCAGAATAGTCTCTCTTTTCTCCTGTGATGTGTAGAAGAAAAGGAGCCACATCCTAAACCTGACTAAGCTGAGGGGAGGTCTGTGTGGTGGCCTTACAAACTCAAGAGACCTCAAGTAACCTCATAGGATGGTCTGAAATGAAAACTTTCTAACTAAAAGCAGTGCATGGTGGGAAGTCATGTCCTAGGCAAGTATTTTTCCCTAACAAAGGTCAGTCTTTACTTAACTGAGCCTGAATATTGTCTTTTTGGACATACCATTGGAATGTCAAATTTCCTTTTTCTGGACCCCTCAAAGCACAGGCACTGCACTGGGGAAGACCACAAATCCCCTCATTGTTATTGTTATCATGTTAATTGTTAACTGTTAACTATTTTACACCCCACCTGTGTAAAAGCATGTGTGCATCATTGTGCCTTTTATCCAATCCCACAAGCCCCCTCCCCACTTTGCTTCCTCCCACTTTCCTATTCTATCACCAATGGATTTCTTGTAACCTCTGTTCACCTCCTCTTTATATAATAATGTATAAAATAAAATAAAATGCAAAACTGCCATTCTCAGGAACATTTCTTAATTAATTGAGATTTTGCTTCCTGGCAATTGGCAATTGTCATTAGTTTAGCTCAAATAAAGTCACCAAAAATTCTCTACAGGTTTGAATGTCTCTTACGTTGGTAAATGGAACTAAATTTTTAAAATAGGGGGGGAAATGCCATTAGTCTACTTTCACATTTTCAGACTATAATATGTGTAAATTGAACTAAGAGTTATCATTTTGATAAATCATTTTAAAAATTAATAATGGCAAAGACTAACAAATGTCAAGAATATTGCCTTTATTTTTATAATATCATTGTCTCAACCCCCTTTTTCTATTTCCACTGATTTTGTTCAGGCCCTCACTTCCTGCCATATGAGATTTCAATAATGTCCTCAGTAGTCTGCTAGCAGATTCAATTGGTTCCTGGAGGACGCCAGCCCACCTGATCTCTTTCCCTTTTAATCTATTGTATACCTTACAGCAGTTTACATCTGAATAACCAGGACTTGTTAAAATCACAGACTGTGGGGCTCCATCCCCAGAAGTTTCAATTCGGTTGGCCTTGGAACAGGTCCCAGAATTTGCATTTCTAATGATTCCAAGGTAGGCTGCTGTTATGGGTCCCGAGACCACACTTTGAGAACTACTACCTTGGAGTGTGGCTAATCGCCTTAAAGCCAGTCTTGCCCCAGTACTCCTATTTTCAAAGTCCTTTATTGGCTTTTCATTGTCTTTTGAATCAAGCTCAGATTCAGCATGGCATTTGGGATCTCTAACCATGCAGCCCCCCAGTTTACCTTTTCTGCTCATCTCCAAGTTGTCTTCTCCTGGGTTCTTGATGCTCTAGCTTAGCACACAGAACAATCTGCTGTTTCAGAATGTGCCCAAATACTTTCTACCTTCAAGTTTTGTTATGCTATCCTATTGCACCTGGGAATCCCTTCTCTTTGTCTCCATATTTCAGTCATTCAAGACTCACCACAAATGCCCCCTCTGCCATGAAGCATCTTTGATTTTCTCTCATTTACATAGCTCACAAATAATGTCACCTTCTCTGAACTCTTTCCACATTTCATTTCACCTTCATTGATTTCTACTTTCTTACTTTTATTATTAATACCTGGATACATAATGAAATTCTTCTATCAGCTTGTAACATATTTTGGAACAGAGCTTGAGTTTCGTTATCTTTTCTAGCACCATGTCTTATAAATAGAAGTTACTAATAAATATTTGTGAATTTTGCTATTTATATAACGATCATGAAAATGGCAATGATAAAGGGATGATAACAATAATGATCTAAATTCTCAGTACTGCCTTCCATTTTTTTCTCCCTCTTTGTCTGGCTTTAGCATCAGAAGAACAGGTGGTCATCTTTTGTCAGTTCTTGAATTCTGTTTCTAGGAAGCATTAAGTCTGCATGAGGCTTCACTTGTTGGGCAAAGCTCCTATTAAGGTCAGAAGCTGGGACAATCTTTGAATTTATCAGGTGTGTCTTGATGCCCCAGTTCCCTTTCTTCTCACTTCGAATCTCTTAATAACAACATTTCTTTTTCTTTTCTCCTTCCTATCTTAAACTTATTCACACTGAGGTATAAATGACTGCTAAAGCTTAAAATGTAAGTCATTGAGAGACGATGTCCTAATTTTAACAAAAATCATATTTTTCTCAGATTGAGGTTTTAATTATTGGTTTACAATATCTATAAATTGGATAAAGGAGGATGGAGGATTCCTGTGGAAGTCACCAAAATCTTTCTGTACAAATCAGTTAACATGGTCCATATGTGAGCAGTAGCTCTCTTCATTCATGACCCATTCAACAAGTATTCACTGAGCTTTTCTCTGGGGCAGTGGAAATCTAGCCTGAATTAAACAATGTCTTACAGAACTTTTATTCTTTAGGGGGGCATGGTAGAAAAACAATAAATAAACCACCACCACCAACAACAACAAAGAGAATGCCAGGTGTGAATAATGATTGGGCAGAGAATTACAATAGAGCAGGGTAAGGTGGAGAGAGTGACTGACTGCCTGGCTACTTTAAATTTGGGAATCAGGAAGGAATGTCCTGGGGCAGCTTTGGGGTAACTTCTAAATTGAGATCTGAATGTAAGATAGAGCCAGCCCTAGGCAAAGAGGGAGAATAGCTCCAGGGAGAGGTAAGAGAAAGTGCAAGGTCTCTCCAGATAGGGATAAATTTAGGGTGTTATATCTGGCTCTCCCTGGAAAGAAGGAGTCTAGAGAACAAGGTTGGGGAGAGAGGGAGGCACCAGGTCATGTAGGGTTTTGTATGCCAGTATAGAAACGTAAGACTTTATTTTAAGCAAAGTGGGAAGACTTTTGAGCTGAATCTGATTTACAGTTTTAAATATTACCTACTCTGTTGTGTGTTTTAGTAGAATAGAAGCCAGAAGACTAGTTAGGAGATTGAGTTTTCCAGGTAAGAGGAAATAGTGACTCAGGATAGGATGTGAAGGTAAAAATGCAGAAATAAATTTAAGAGAGAATTTGACAGGGCTTTGCTAATGGTTTGAGTGTGGAGCATGAGTAAAAAAGAAAAAATGGGTCAAGTGTAAAACTTAGGTTTAAGGCTCGACTAATTAACAGGTGATGGTTTCTTTATTTTTATGGAGTAAACTTTGTCAGAACTAGGTCTAGAGGTAAAACCAAGATTTCATAGTGTAATGTGCTATGTAGTAGTTAGGGTCACAGACTCTGAGGTTGGGCATATATGAATCTGGATCCTAGTTTAGGTACTTTCTAGCTCTATTTCTTGAACATAAATGGAGATAGATATTAGCATAAGATTGTGCAAATGAAAAAATAAGCAATCCATATAGAGCACTTAGGTACATCAAAATTATTACTAAATTTGAGATTAGAATTTGAAATATATTTTTTCTATTTTCCAAATTTTAATATTTTAGTTAATATTTTATGCTGTGACTCCAAGTTATCATCCAAATTTGCAGAATTTAATAATTAAAGTTTGTATCTTTATTGTTTTACTAATTCTTTGAATAAAATGTTTAGATTCCTTTAAATATACCACAGTGTTGTTTTAACCATAATAACATGCTACTTTCTAATGATCACTTTGTCTACTAAGACCCCTAGTTGTTTATACCATTGTCCAGTACAAAATTGCTCATTTTTACATCTTTCATTATCCCAAATAGTTTTCTTTATAAATGTTCTCAACCAGCAGTTATCACTTTATTCATATACTTTTAACCTTTAGTTAAAAATGAACTACTGGCCTTGAGCAAATACTACTCTTTTCTTTTTGGCATCTTTATGAAACATGATTCAGGAGTACCTCTTACATTTTTTCAGGATCCTAATACAAATGGAAGCCTGGATTCTGGATTTATTATTATCATGGTCAACTTTTTGAGGGATTAGAAAGACTTTTTCTCCTTTTCTTCTTTTTTTTTTATCCCTGCCTTATGAGAAGTAAATGTAAGCAGTTGGTAAGGACAGAGTTAGGATAATACCAAGGTCATTTTTAAATTACTTGTAGAACAAGCTTTGTATAGAAGAAATCTATTTAAGTTTTGAATACCCAGAATTGATATATGCTATTGATTTCACATAACAACCATAGACTTTCTAAGCAGACAAAGGAAAGCTAATTTTCACTGACCAGTAGGATGCAAGCCTTTCAGTATAAACAGGTGATGACCTAGTATTTTGTGTAGAGAAGTAATTTTTTAAAAAGGTTTATTAATGAAAATGCTCAAAGATAAGTTGCATGTATCTCATTCTCTCAAATAATAATGCTTAAACATGGCCCATTGATTTCTAGCTGGACAATAGTATTGATGATGTAATACCTCTGTGAGAGTAACCTTTGCATTCAACATATTTTACTCATTCACATTTAACTTGTTCACTATAATCAATTTATTGATATGAATGAGAACATCAGAGAGTTTGTTATGAAAATATGCATTACCTGACACCTAATGCATATGCCTCTTTGTTGAGGTAGAAAATGATTTTGGTGGGCTAACTAGAAAAATTCTGAATGAAGGTGCAAAATGAAAATTCCCCAGATAAGCAATAGACATTTAAGGTTAGAAGTATTATAGGGTCCAAAATTCTGAGGAAAAAAATTCCTTCAGAGAGACACTATTTATCTCTGTTGGCCAACATACTTTGAAACAACTATTTGGTTTTAATGGATATATATCTTGCCACTCTGCCATCAGTAATTTGAACAGCTTGAAATACTGTATGTCATCTTACATTGCTTTCTCTTTGAAGCAAACACAATCACTGGATTGTTTTTCATTGATTTAAAAACATTGACTTGCTGAAGTATGAGCCTGTGTGCAGTCATAATTCTTGTCTTTTCTTCCTCGGCAAAGCCTGTGATAATTCTTTGAGTTTCAAGCAGGTGTCATGTATCAGATCCAAGTGCTTAATAAATGCACCAGAAGTATATTTTCCTTAAGGCCTTGTGTTTATCCCATTTCCATTTATCTTGTGAAATATCTTGAAATGCTTTTCTAAAATCCTGGGAAAGAGCAGGTTAGCATTTCTACTTGGCAAGCAGAGCTAGCAAGTGTAAGGCTCCCTGTCTATTTTGACCTTAACCAGCATTGGTGATTCCCAGCCTGTGTGCCAAGGGACTGTAAGGAATGACAAAGTTATTGGATGGAGCCCACCAATCCATATGTGCACCAAGAATTTTTTTGTAATCTGAATAAATATCACTAACATGCAAATGTGCTGTTTTTTTTTTTTTTTTTGTAAATTCATGTAAATGCTGCAGTGATCAATAAGAATACAAATACATTTAAAAGTGATCCTGAATTCATGGTGGCTATTTTTTGTCATTTTATATTTTTTAATTAATAGAAAATATTGGGTTACTTATACTTTTACATTATAATTGATACTACTCAGTTCATTAAATTTTAAGAAAGGATAACATTATTGATCTTAGGTACCATACTGACACCAAATTGAAATAATTTTTTTCATAGCCATACTGTGAGCTGGTCCTCACAATTTCATTCATTTTTATCCACAACATACTAATAAATTAATAATAATATAACTAACAACAACTATAATAGCTTTTGTATTGGAATAGGCAGTCATTTAGTTTTTACTCCAACCCTGTGAAGTAATCATTATAACTGCCATTTTACTAAGAGGAAACCAAAACTCAGAGAACTCAAGGCTATTGACCTAGGATCCCCAGAAAATTTAGTAGGTAATGTGGGCTTTACATCCTAGTTTGACCATGTGATTCTAAACTCCTTGCTCTTCTGACTCCACCACATTGCAGAACAGTCTGACATGTGAGATGTATATATCAAAATTGTACTTGCTTCTAGGAGGCAGAGAACCATAGAAGGAATATGTCTGGACATGCCCTAAGTTATGTTGAATGTAATCAATTATGATTTTTAAATAATTTAATCTAGAAAGATTTATTTGTGAAATCCATGCAATCATATGAATGGTATTTAAACCAAGCAATTATACCAAGTAATTCTTGCCAAAGAATCAGCAACCACCTACTAGATGTGTTCAATTTTGACCTACTATTTCAACTATCAAGAGAGAAACTAAGAAAAAAGGGAGATAAAGCAAGCAATGATGTGGAAATTTAAAATCATAGAGAAGAAAAGGAGGGAAATACTACATGCCGTTAATGGACTTTAAAACTGAAATATCTGGGGCTTTTGCAGTATAAACCCTGAAGGTTTGCAGGTCATTCTTTTAATTTCTAATTCCTTTGGTGAACTAGGTGCTAGCCTCACCTACCCCTTCTCTTCTGCATTATTATTATTATTGTTATTATTATTATTATTATTATTATTATTATTATTATTATTAGCTTCATTATTCCCCCCTCCACTGTGGAAAATCCTACTGTTTGTTTACAATCCAGAGTTTAAGGAGGCTGAACTAAAATTGGCTGCTTCTAGGACATCCCAGCTAATGGATGGGATCCAAATTGGCTCTGCCATGAAGAGGCAGCTATGCCCACATAAGGATATTTTCACTTAGTGCTTCTCTCATCTTGTTGACAGGCAGACAATCATCCAGGAGTGGGAAAATATAGCTGGGGCAAATGCTTATAGCTGGAGTGGTCAGCTGGTTGGAACACTAGTCTGAAGGAAAAGCTATCTCATGTCATAGTTGACTCCTCGTGGGAAGCACTTAGTAAAGTTGGACAGATTACTTAGCTTCTTAGTCCCCAATCTGATGGATAAGGACCACAATATATATACCTACTATCTGCCCTGTGATATTTTAACAAGTACTCAGTTTTTTTTCTTCTAGTCCTGATTATAGAGGAGGTAGCAACTTTATTTTCTAGTACAAGAGCAGGGAAAAAACTCTCTGTGGCTCCTCTGGTGTTACAGTCAAGTTTAGGAGAAAGAACATTTCTCCCAGCCCTGGAAGAAAGACTTCCCTTTCAATGTTTTTTGTGGGCTAATATATATATATATATATATATAGTATTTATGTAAAAATGTCTTTATCTAGACATCCTAGCAGAGCTCCTAGTTAAGCTACAACTTTTGTAATGGGAAAGCAAATCAGATTTGACTACATTGTCTGTTTAACTGAAGGAGCCACACAGATGGGAAAGAAGCACAGACGAATTGCTTTTGGCTCTGCTTTCCTTTATAACAACATCAGATATTTTTAGTTTCTTTTTCTTTCTGTGTTGTGCATGTTTCTGCCTCATGTAGAGTCACTGCACATTGTCTTCATCAGTTTTGCCATTTGCTAGTAACAGGCCCCTTTACTATTGCATTTAACTTAAATTTCTGAGATCTGAAAATACCATGGGAAAGTTCAGTTTTTAGACGTAGATGATGGGCAAATAGAAATAATTTCATGTTCTGGAAAGATTCTAATTAGTAGACAAGAGAATCTATATTTTTGACCTCACGGTGGATATGTATTTCTGGTTAGTGTGAAGTACATTTCCAGTCTGGATAGATCTATACACACCTTGGTTTTGATAATCAGAATTATTTTTTCTATGACAGTTCCTGTGTTCATGGGATAAACTGTGATAGTCATTAAAAATGATTAATTAGATAATGTCCACATGAGCCCTTGATGTGCTGGCCACTTTGTTCTCACTCTTTTGAACTTTCCCTTCTCTGAATGGCAATAGTTGCCATTTTCATATCTAGGTTCATTGTGATGTTACAGGGTCAGATTGGAAAGAGATGAGTATGGTAGAAATTCCATCACGTATTCCAGTAGGCTCTCTCATAATTGTTAGTATGCTGAAAAATTGATCTATAAGCAAGGAATTTAAAATATGGGGCACAAACAATGTGGCAACTTCTTAAAAATTTTATCATAAAGTTACCATATGACCAGGCAGTGTTATTCCTAGATATCTACCCCAGACTTGTGTTTATGTACAGACTTGTCCATTATAGCAACATTATGCACAATAGCCCCAAACTGGAAACAATATAAATGTTATCAACTAGTAGAATAATAAAGAAAATGTGCTATTTCCACATAATAAAATATAATTTAGAAACTGAAAGTAAAAAACTGCTACTAATACATGAAATAACAGAGGAACCTCAGACACATTATGCCAAGGAGCGAGAACAAAGATTACATGATTATGTAGTATGTTTACTATGTATGTTATGATATGTAGTATAATTGCCTTTTATGAAATTTCTAGAAACAGAAAATCTATGAAGAAAAGAATATTTAGATTGCTAGTTGCGTGGGGCTGGAGATAGAAGTGGAGATTAACTGCTAAGGACATGAGGTTTATTTTTGGGGTGATGAAAAGTTTTAAACTGGTTGGTGGTGATAGTTGCACAATTGGACATATTTAATTAAAAATTGTTCAGCTGGGAAAAAATCATTAAGCTGACATTTATAATAGGTGAATTTTATGATATACATACTCACCTCAATAAGGTTATGATTATAAATGCTTCAGTTTCTACAGTGCTATGTCCACTGCATTTTATTTTGCATGTCGTGTATTCCAGGACAACTGAAGGGGTGTAAGTGTGTGGTGTGACAGGTATTCTACTACCTAATATATCCCAGCTGTGATAGAATTTTATGTTTCTTGAATATGCCTAATTTTACTCTGCCACAGGACATTTTTCCGACCAAGGTATGATGTGCTCTCACAGGTGTGCTCTTTCACACCATGCTTCTTGATACCGTCTGCTCGTCTTTCAGGTTGTTACAGAGGGTTCCCCTGCCTGTAACATTGTAACTTTTTCAGGTTATATCCTAAAAATCTCGCATGGCCTGAGAGGCATAGAGACTCCAAATGTATTCGGTAACCTGAAATTACCAGTTGCTAAATATTGTTTTGTGACACCACATCAAGCTCTTTTTAAAAACTATTTTTTAAATTGAACCAGATCTTCCAGTGTGCAAACCATAATAAAAAACTAACGTAAGTTAACTGTGGCCTAAATAATGAGGCTTCCCCAAAACCTAATCTCCCTCCCAGGAAGTAGTTTATATTCTGAAAAAAAATCTCACTCATTACATAATCTGACAAAATAATACAATATCATTTTAATAGCTACAGTTAATACATTTAACATATAGTTTCCTTCAATAATTACTAATTTTTACATCTCTCACTACTAATTATGCTATTAAATCATTTACTCCTTAATTTGTTCTGGCAAAGTTTTTATTTATTCTAGACTGAATGGTGATAGAGTTGAGACTTTTGCACTTCTCCCATTAACTTAACATCATTTACATAAATCCGCTGTGTATTATAATGGTTTATCATATTTTAGTGACTTAATTTTTCTGTAATGATTATCTCAACTTAGCCATTCCAGATATGAAATAGTTTTAAAGGATATTTCAAAAACTTATCTGGACTGTTGTTATTTAATCAACAAACAACAAGTGCTGGTGAGGATGTGGAGAAAAGGGAACCCTAGTGCACTGTTGGTGGGAATGCAGACTGGTGCAGCCACTATGGAAAACATTATGAAATTTCCTCAAAAAACTAAAAATGGAACTGCTTTTGATCCAGCAATTCCATTGCTATGATTATATCTGAAGAATCCCGAAACAGCAATTCAGAAGAACCCATGAACCCCTATGTTCATAGGAGCGCTGTTTATAATAGCCAAGCTCTGGAAACAGCCTAAGTGCCCATCTGTAGATGAGTGGATCAAAAAACTGTGGTACATTTACACAATGGAATACTATGCAGCAGAAAGAAAGAAGGAACTCCTACCATTTGCAACAACATGGATGGAACTAGAGAGAATTATGCTTAGTGACATAAGCCAGTCAGTGAAAGACAAATACTATATGATATCACCTAATACAGGAAACTAATGAGCAAAACAAATGAGCAAAATAGAACCAGAGGCTTGTAAACAAGGAGCAGACTGACAGTGACCAGGGTGTAGAGGGGAAGAGGGAAAGCGAGGGGAAGGGTCTGGTCAGGGAACTAGCATGAATAACCCGTGGACATGGACAACAAGGTGGGGATTGGCTGTGGGAGCAGGGGTGAGCAGGGTCGGGGAGCAATGGGGAAAAAGTGGGAAAACTATAATAGAAAAACAGTAAAATAAAATAAATAAACTGTTGTTATTCATAGTTCTCTATAATTTTAATAGCATTTTGATAACTTCCAGTTACAATTGTCAACCCTTTCCAACTGCCTATTTGCTACAGGATAACTTCACTACTGTAGTTAGTGCAGGTAAACTGAGCAGTTGGCTTGAGATGAGTCAAAAGACCCCTAGGAAAAGCTTTCTGGACTAGCAATTTTCAGCATTTTACATCTCCAGGCATGCTCCTAAAATTCGGCAGCACACCAGAAAATATATTGTATTTTTTGCTGATCTGATAAAATATAGGTATAATGTTGACTCACTCACATCAGACAGCTATTGTTGTGTTGACTGTTATCATTTTTTCATTCGACAATCTAAGGGAAAAGAGGTCAGGGCCCCCGACTATATGGTTAGTTATTGAATGGGTTACAAGTTCTTGGAGCCTACCAGGCAGGGTGCCATGGGCACAACAGTTTTTGACTAAGATAAATTGAAACTGGTAACTGCTTGTTACTTTAAAGTGCATGTATGAGTATTAGGTGTCTGTGTTTCTGCATAAAGCGAGGCAGTGATTTGGGAGCAGACGGACAGTAGTACAGTAATCACTTTCAGAGGCCTTTGACAGACTAGGATTACAGTGAGGTGAGTGATGTATTTGCCCCCAGCACAAAATTTAAGGGAATGTCAAAAACTCAGTAATCAAGTTCAATCGTACTTTAATGCAATATTAAAAAATAAAATAAAATTAGCAAATTGTGACCCATGGGCCAGTGTCTGTGTTTGCAAATAAAATTTATTGGAACTAGGGCCAGGATTAGGGCAAGGTGAGAGAGGCAGGAGCATGCCTGTGGAAGTTCATGTCTTATCTTTAAAATTGTGGTACTTTGTAATGGATTCTACACCTTATTTCTGATTTTAAAAAGTATAATTCATTATTCTTAGTTTTTACTGAGATCTTCCTAAGAATTGCTAGCTAGAGGCACATTTAATAACCCACACTAATTATGAGAGAGATGTAAAATTATTTTGGGCTATATATTGGATTTCTGAAATTCTAGTTTTATTTGAAAAGCCTTTATTAGAGGGGCTGTTTGCAAAGGTCAGTGCAGTAACTACATACTGAAACGAGGCTCTTTACCTAGAGTTGCAAATACTTAGGGTATTATAAAATTCAACATATTTTTAAAACTCTGATCGTGATGTACCGAGACTAGTTGTATCTCAGAGCAGTCATGTCTATGTAAAAATAAATGCCTTGTCCTTTAAATTTTCTCATATATTGATCTTTCTTTTTGATTTGTATAGTTTTTTGCATTCAAACATAAGACATTAAGGAAATATGCATATACATATATTCCTTTAATATATATTTTATATATTTTTTCACAGATAAAATATTTTTATTGAATGATTTATACATTAATACAAAAAATTGGAAGAATCAAGAAAATATAAAACTATATTTAAATGCAATTAGTGACTCATATTTATCCTACCATTGAAGCTTAATTTTAAGACATATCCCATATTTTTTGCACTGTAAGATGCACCTGACCATAAGACACACATAAGTTTAGAGGAGGAAAACAAGAAAAAAAAATTCTGAAAAAAAAACGGTGTACTAAAATATTTAATAAAATATAACAGAATAATATTTCAGCCATGTAAACTGAACAGCAGTCAAGAGCGGTAATAAGAACCATCATCACTGTCATTAACAAATGAGGAGAGACTTTATGTTTCAAGTACTCTTCTAGTTTTTTGGGAACCCCAAGAACTCATCATTGCTAGTGTCAGAATTTATGAAGCTCAGTTGCTCACAATCACTGATATCACTTTCTTTGCTACCTTCATACTGACCAGATGCCCTGAGATTCAGCAGTGAAGTGGGACAATTAAGCGTCCCCAGGGGTTTTGCGTGGCCCCACCGCTTCCTCCTACAACAGCTGTCACCACCACTGACAGGTCAGGTAATATACATCACGGTCTGTGATGCAATATTTGCTCCATAAGATGCACAGACATGCCCCCCCCCCACTTTTTTGGGGGAAAAAGGTGTGTCTTATGGAGTGAAAAATACAGTACTTAGTTGACTACCTTGAATATTTTTTCTGAGGCTATACTTATTGCTGTATCTGCACTTTTTGGTCCCATTATTACATGGGTTAATATTTGACTACAGACTCTCCTGAGGATGCAGTGCAATATGGGATGCGGAATGGTTTTCTAGCAGAGATGAGCAGTTAGTTTATGACCCTGGAACATAACTTTTGAGTCTTAGGAACGTGGATAAAAATGGGGCCACATATTAAACTTGACAAGGTTGGGGAAGGGGTGCATAGCAAGCAGTCTTGCAAACTCAGAAACCTAAAGTAACCATACATGATGATCTGAAAGGAAAACTTTCTAACTAAAAGCAAGTTATGACCAGAAGTCATGTCCTAGGCCTCATCTTCCTTCACAAAAGTCCTCTTACCTTAACTGAGCCTGTCTATTGTCTTTTTGCATCTAAGATAACATCCATTTGGAATGTCAGAGCAATCTCCTTTTTCCAGACTCCTCAGGGCACAATCTCCTACCAGAACAGGAGACTACAGAACCCCTCATTAGTATCTTGTTCTCCTGCATACCATCTCTCTGTACTGTACATGTTAACTATACTATACCCACCACTGTAAAAGACATTTGTGCCTATCCATTTTAATTTTTATTCAATCTCAGAGATTTCACTGTGCTGCCTTCTCCCACCTCCCTAATGTATCACCAATGGATTCATGTAAACACCCTTACATCTTCCTCTTTAGTTCTGATGTATAAAACAAGTGGCAAAATTGCCATTTTCTGGAGAATTTTTTCAATCTGTTTAGGTTATACTGTAACAGAACCCATGGGCTGCCCCTATTGAAAGAGAACCAACCAGCTGTTCAGTTATTAGGGGTCTGATTGCCCACTGCCAGAAGCATAACTCTCAATACCAGAGTTTGGTGAAAAGAAAAATAATTGTTTATTTAATGGTTATATAGATTTAGATTATTTGTGGGTTTCTGCCATTAAGTCTTATTTTCTTTAAAACACCCACAAACACATAGTTCTGCCTCTCCCTATTAAACCAGGGTAGTTTTAGAAAAGTCAGAGATACAGTCTTTCTACTTCCCAGACACAGTTCAGTTTTACCAGCAGCTCCCCATCATTTGATCCTGATTGGGGAGGTTTTGCCTGTGTTGTGGTGCTCTCCAGCTCTCAATGCAGAACCACATGGAGTTTCCAGACTCCTTATAAGCTGCATGGAGTTCTCCCTTTCCTTTCATAGCCAAATGGTGTTCTCCTCTGCCTTCCTTGCAAACACCTGGATCTCCTCTCTTCCTCTCTCCAAAATGGTTGCCACCTTATTTTAAAATCCCTGACTTTGTCCTGTGATGCAGTGGGTGTGGTAACTGGTTCTGACTATTCATAGAACCTTGTGCAGGCCCTATATACTCTTTCTGCACCATTCCGTGGTCAAACCCCCTCCCATCTTCTTGGAGAAACCAAAGCTATTTGCATAACCAACACACTATAGCCACTAGCCATAGTCATGCAAAGGCATCTTTTTTTTTTTTTAATGTGTTTTATTGATTATAATATTACATTTGTGCCAATTTCCCTTCCCTCTGCTCCCCTCCACCCGGTGGCCCCCCTCCCTCCAGTTGTCCCCCCCTTTTAGATTATGTCCATTAGTTGTGCATACAGTTCTTCTCAACCTCTCTGTCTATTCCATTCCCTCCTACCATGATCCTTAATTCCTATATTATCTCCCTCCCTCTCCCCATTCCCCCTCCCTGTTGACCTCCCCCCAATATGTTCCCCGTAACTATAGTTCTTTTTCCAGTCTCGTTGCCTATTTAGTTTGCCTTTGTTTCAATTCCCTAGCTTCTGTTGTTTCTTGTGATGCAGTTTTCATTTTAGATTTCATTGTCTTGATCCTCCTTTTTCTAAACCAGTCCCTTTAACATCTCATATAACAGTGGTTTGGATCTAATGAACTCTTTCAGTTTTATTTTGTCCTGGAAACACTTTCTCTGTCCTTCTATTCTGAATGACAATTTCGCTGGATAGAGTATTTGTGGTTGTAGGTTTTGGATTTTCATTACTTTGAATATTTCTTGCCAGTCCCTTCTTGCCTGCAGGGTCTCCCTTGAGAAGTCAGCTGATAGTCTAATTGGGACCCCTTTGTACATAATTCTTTTCTTCTCTCTTGCTGCTTTTAAGATTCTCTCTTTATCTTTAATTTTTGACATTTTGATTATAATGTGTCTTGGAGTGGTTCTCCCTGGGTCCAGTTTATCTGGAACTCTCTGTGCTTCCTGGATCTGTAAGTCTATTTCCTTCCCCAAGTCTGGGAAGTTCTCCTTTATTATATTTTCACTCAATTTTTCAAGTTCTAGTTCATCTTCCTCGCTCTCTGGCAAACCAATGATTCTTATGTTGGGCCTTTTATAGCTGTCCCAGAGGTTTCTGATCCTCTCATCGTTGCTTCCCATTTCCTCTCGCTGCATTGGTTGACTGCTTGTTCCTTCTCCATATTCCGGTTTGTTGAAATGAACTCTGGATTTTATTTCCTCACCATCTGTCTCGTATGTGGTTTTGTTCCTTTCGTTATGAGTGTTTTTCGCTTCTTTCTCATCTTTTTCCTGCTCTTTTGTTAATTCTGTAAGCCACCTGATAACAATGGCCTAGAACTGATCATCTGACAGGTTTCTTATCTGTTCATCTGTCAGGTTCTCCATCTGTTGCCTGGTGAGCTGTGCCACCGGGATTTCTATAGTTGTCTGCCTCATTTTGACAGATGCGTTTTGTTTTCTTGGGCCGGCTGTAGGGGGCAGTGCCTGTGTACGCGTCACAATTCAGCGACTGGCGCCTGTCCGCGACCTATTTCGCAGCCCTGTGGCGCTTTCTTTGGGGGCGGGGGTCCAAGATGGATTCACACAGTTATTCCGCTAGGAGACCGGGATCCGTCCTCCCGCCCCCCTGGGCCTCACCGTTCAAGGCGATGTGGTGGCTGCTTTCCCCAGCGTTGGGGTCGCAAGCTGCCGGGGTTCGACTGCAGCCGGGGTTGTTCTCCCCGCCGCTGTCCCTGGTGCGACCGCAAACAGCACCGCCCCCTTTCGCTCCCCTTACCTGCCCAAAGAGCGCCGCTGGTTTATAACTTCATATGTTGGGCTTCCGTGTAGTTTTATTTTCTGGAATTTCTAGTTATTCTTTGTTTTGAAGTAGTTGTATTCCTCTCTAGTTGTAGAGGGAGACCTAGCGCGTCCGTCTAAGCCTCCATCTTGGCCGGAAGTGTTGTGCAAAGGCATCTTAAAGGCTGTTCCCATTTCCCCATCCCCTAACCTGCAGGCTCTGAGGATTTTTGGAGACCCCCACTCTGTAACAATACTTCCTGGTAACTATTGTCAGTTGACTCAAAGAAAGACATAAAAAATTCTCTAAAGGTTTAGACATTTCTTATGTTGATAGGAAGCTAGATGGTCTGTATGTGCTCTGCACTCTATCAAGTAGGGAAGATTTTTTTCTCTTGTACTACTAGGCTTCCAGGTAAGGTGGTCTCTTCATTCCTTCCTAAATTCCTCAGTCCTCCTTAGTCCTTCCCTGACTTTGAAGTTCATGTTGGGAGAGTATCCACATTTCTCTCTTTGTTGCAGTCATTTACAGAATCCTGTCATTCCTGGGTATTTTAGCTTCTGTTTCATTGTCATTCTTATCAACATTACTCCTGTCATTCTTAGTGATTTAAATATCCACAGAAATGATATGCAGGCTTTCAGTTTCTTGACCTCTTCTTCATTAATCGATTTCTCTACCTTGTATCAGACAACTAACTGCTTCCAATGTCATATTTTACTTCATTCTTACCATAACATTAGTTTTAGGCATTCTACTTTCAGACCACTTCCTCTCTTTTCAGGTGACTCCAAAACAAAATGAAAATCCCCAAATTGACAGAATCACATTTTAGCATCCTCCTTTATCCCATATCATATTCAACTTACCAATTTAGATTCCATGGTCTGTAATTATAAACATTACTTTGCATATGCCCTCATCTCCCTTGTCTCTCTCTCTTTTACTAACACAAGAGTCAGGATTTAAACCCAATCAGACTAATTCCAGTGTTCAAGTTCTTAATCACTATAGTATACATGTATTATCTCATTTGATTCTTACAATACACCTGTAAAAATAAGTCAGAAAATAGAAGCTTGGAGAAGCAGAGTAAGTCTCACAGGATCATACAACTACTAAGTGGTGGAACAATATTTAAGCTCTGCTACTTTGTGCCTACGCCTAAGCGGCTGAAATTGTCTGAGGAAAACTTTATGCTGACTCATTTACTTTAAATTCATGACCATTTCAAAAGGATCCTTACTCTTATCTTATTTTTCCCAACACCTCTACCCTCTTGTTAAGCCTCAACCCTTTCTCATTCTCAGTGTTTTCTGATAATCCTGATTTGTATTACACGGAGATCATAGAAGCAATCTGAAGAGATTGTATCCAGTTTCCTACAGCCACATCAGCCACCCCGTCTGCATGGAGAACCATATATTTGATATTCCTGTCCATAATGTAGACTAGCTGACTGTGCTTCTACGCATATCCAACAACTCCACTGTTCACAAGATCCAAGATCCTCCCCTGGCAATTGATCCTTGCCTCTGTTATAGCATTAAGTTTTCCCTCTCTGCTGAGTCATGTCCAGTAATGTAATTGGAAAAAAAAAAATGAAAGACTAGAGAAATAGGTCAATGAAACAAACAAAGTCCATAAATAGACCCACATAAATATAGTCAACTGAACTTTGACAGAGGAGGAAAGGCAATACAATGGGGGGAAAAACAGTCTTTTCAATAAATAATGCTGGAACAACTGGACATCCACTTGCAAAACACACACACACAGACACACACACACACACATATATATATATATATATAGAGAGAGAGAGAGAGAGAGTGGGAGAGAGAGATAGATTCTACACCCTTTACAAAAATAACTCAAAATAGATCACAGACTTAAGTATAAAACACAAAACCATCAAACTCCTAGAGGAGAACATAAGAGAATATCCAGATGTTCTTAGACTTGGTGATGACTTTTTAGATGCAATATTAAAGGCACATGCCATGAAAGAAAGAATTGATAATATGGACTTTATTAAAATTTAAAACTTCTGTTCTGAGAAAGACAGTGCCAACAGAATGAGAAAAGAAGTCATAGAATAAGAGAAAATATTTGCAAAGGGCACATCTAATAAAGAACTGTTGCCCAAAATATACAAAGAACTCTTAACAGTAAGAAAACAATCAGATTAAAAAATGGGCTGAAACTTAACAGTCACTCCATCAAAGAAGAAATACAAATGGCAAATAAGTATATGAAAAGATGCTCCACATCATCCGCTGTCAGGGAAATGAACATTAAAACGAGCTACCACTACACACCTATTAGAATGGTCAAGATGTAAAGCACTGACAATACCAAATGTTGGTGAGGGTGTGCATCAACAAGAACTCTCACTCATTGCTGGTGGGAATGCAAAATGGTACAGCCACTTTAGAAGACAGCTTGGTGGTTTCTTACAAAACTAAATATACTTTTAACATATGATCCAGCAATCACGCTCTTAGTATTTACCCAAAGGAACTGAAAACTTATGTCCACACAAAAACCTGCACATGATGTTTACAGTATCTTTATTCATAGCAGCCAAAACTTGGAAGTAACCAAGATGCCCTTCAGTAGGTGAATAGATAAATAAACTGTGGTAGATTGAAACAATGTAATATTATTCAGTGCCAAAAAGAAACCAGGTGTCAAGTCATGAAAAGACATGGAGGAAACAAAATATATTACTATGTGGAAGAAGCCATTATGTAAAGGCAATATACCGTATGACTCCAACTATATAACCTTCTGAAAAAAGCAAAAAAAACAATGGAGACAGCCCCCCCTCCAAAAAAATCAGTGCTCACCAGACATTAAGAGGGAGAGAGAGATAAATAGGCAGAGCACATAGGATTCTTCAGTCAGGGAAATTATTCTATATGATACTATAATGATGGATACATGTCATTATACATTTGTCCAAATTCATTGAATGGACAACACTAAGAGTGACCCCTAATGTAAACTCTGGACATTGGGTGATAATAATGTGTCAATATAGGTTCATCAATTGTGACAAATGCACTGCTCTGGTGGGAAATATTGATAATGAGGGAGTGTAACCATGCAAACCGGAGCCTGTTCTTATGGCACCTTGGTGTATGGCCCAACAATTAGTGTTGAGAGAAACAGGTCTCTATTTACAATATTCCAACCTTGGGAGCACTGGGAGAACTTCAACTTGGAGCCCTGTTCTTCCATGAGACCCAGCACATCCCTTGCTCTTCAAAACGCTATAAGCTACAACCAAACCTAATGGTTCCCCACTTCCTTATCTGTCAGCTCTCTCCTTCAGGGTCTGGGGTACATTGTCCTCAATCTACATATAGTAATCCAGCAAAGCATGTGCCATGTTACACTGGATCATGGTGAAGTCCAGAAAAGGTGTAAGTCCTTAGAGAGTGTCCTCTCCATATCTCTCGAGTTTCAAGAGTCCAGATAGAGTCTGGGTCTGCAAGAGAGAGTCCTTGGTGGCTTCGGAGTCAGCTAGAGTAGGCATGTTCAAAGCATCAGCGTGTCTGCTTTCTTACTAGTCCAAGTCACATGGCTGTGTCATTCCTATGAACTGCATAACTGCTTGCTGCTTCCCATGTGGACGCTACATCATCCTCCTTCTCTTAAGGCTGCTTGCCCTTCTTTTAAATCTTACCCGTGGGCTTCCTACATGACCTCATCTCTGACTCCTCCCACAATGAGCTATCTTTGCCAGTTTCCCCATATTGTTTACATTCTTTCAGCTGCCATTTTTAGTCAGAGCATGAGGTCCCATCACAGGGGCTCCCAGGGAGGACCTTCACCTCCTCTGGCCACATCAGGGGTTGGATACATTCTGAAAGTTAGTTGCACCTTTTGCCCAGGGGCAGTAGCACAGCTATTACCTAGCTCCCAGCTTGCTATAGATATGCAAAGTACCTTAAAAGCTGTAGTACCTCCTTCCCCCACCCCCCAATTCTTGGGGACTTTGGTGATCCCCTCCCTGTTTCAGGGGGTTATATAGGTGGGGGTTAGGAGTACATGAGAAATCTCTGAACCTTCTGTTTAATTTTGCTCTGAATCTAAAACTGCTTTAAAAATAAAGTACTTTAAAAAGTCTTTTTTAAATTTCATGTCTCTCTAGTTTCTTCTCCATTTCTCTGCTTGCTTTCTTTCTTTTTTTAAGCATAACTCTTCAAGAGAGTTGTTGATACCCACTATGTCTAGGTCCTCTCCTCCCATTCCCTTTTGTTCCCATAGCAACAGGCTTTTAACCTCATTTCTCTACCACATGTAGCTCTTAAGTTTACCAATGTTTATCATTTTGCTAAATCATGGATCCTTGATTGTCATCTCATTTGACACATTAAAAAAATGAGTCACTGAGGCCTTCCTTTTCCTTTCTTCTTAAAAGAATTTCTTCACATGATTTTAAGAACAGCCTTCTTCCTTTGTTCTGTTTCTACCTCTCTGGCCTCTCCTAAACATCAGAGTGCTTGATCTCCTACATTGTACTTCTTTGTTCCTTTATACTGCCTCCCTCACTGATATGACTGATATGACTCAGTCTCAAGGCTTGAACTTCATGCTTCTTACTGCTTTAGCCAAAAGCTTTGCATTCATCATTGGTTCTATATTGACTTTACTTTATACATATTGTAAAAATCTAGAATTTGACCACCTCTCACATCCTTCATGAGTGCACACTTATCAAAGTCAACATAATCTCTTGCCTGGATTATTGCGATAACCTCCTACCTACCTTATCTCCTTTTTATATTTTCTTTCCTTGTGCCCTCACAAGTTATTTTCAACATAGCAGCCATGTTAATCCTCTGTGCAAAATCTTTCAGTGGTTCTCTGAGAGATTGAGAGTAAAAGCCAAAAAGTCCTATGAAGTTTCATATGAACCAGCACATTCTAGGAACATTTTGATCACTATCTCATCTGCCTTACTAGTCATTCATTAAACACTTTTATTGTGATTACTCCTCAGGTTAAGAAATTCCCACTGTCTTTTATTTTTTTAAAAACTGTTCTACTTTCCAACCCAAATCACTCACTTTTATTCAATAGACATTTTCTGAGCACCTGTTATAGATATATAAAAATGAATAAAACATTTCCTGCCCTCAAGGAGTTTTATACTTGGAGAAAAGATAAAAATGCAATGAATAATTACAAGATCAGTAACCATTATAGTATTTAATGTGTGCATAAAACACTGCTATAAGGAGCAATCAATTAAAATTACCTGATGCAGACATAGAAGATCTCAGGGAAATAGCATTTGTTCTGGCTGATGTAAAGTTAACCCTATTTTTAAAATTTATTCCCTGTTTTCCATACTCTTTTAGTCGTAATTATGGCCCTAACTAAAGGCAATATGCTGGCATTTATATACAAAGATGATTATCTTTGGTCTCTTTTCCAATAATAGCCCCAGAACTTTTCCAGCTTCAGATGTTCATTGGTCTCACTTATGATAGAATAGTACAAATTTATATTGTGGCTGGTGCTGCTTGTGGTTAGTAATAATAATGATGATGATATATAACCCTGGAATTCTTATTTTTACCCAGAAGGTCTTGCATGACACATGCAAAATCACTGTCCCCCTCTTTACAGTGCACTCTCATTGATGGAAGCAAAGTTCTGTGCAAATGCTGGCCTCAGAGTGACAGGTATTACTGTACAGTTTTTGCGTCCATCCAGGAAAACATACTGGAATACAAGTGAGCTAGTGTATTGGCTCTAAGTCATAGAAAAAGTGGTCATTCATGAACTTTAGTACATTATTATTATTAATAATATTATAATATCACTCAAGTAATGAAGATAAGTTACTAGGCTACAATACAATGCTTTTAAACAACTGTTTTATTCAGTAGATCTACTGATTCTCCAGAAAACATAAGGCTCTTTTATGATTTAGGAATTCATGTTTACCTTTTAAAAGTAGCATGATGTATTGACAAGAACATAACATTTGAGACTCAAAGGACTTCTATTGTGTTATATGCTGTAAGATGTACAGATTATATAATATTGAACAACTCACTTAGAAATACTGCATCTCAGTTTATGTGTACCATGGAATTGTACACAAAATACACATCAGTTTTGCATTAATATTATTGTAACAACACTATCAATGCACAGTGCTTGTCTTTTTCTATTCTGCCCTCATCTCTTTCATTTTCTTACCTGAATAGAGGCAGCTCCATAGTACTTTGACAGTTTACTTCTTCTAGTTCATTGTGAGCATCTGGAGTGATTAGAAAATTTACAATTGGATAGTTAGGATACATCGTACAATCAAGGGACTGTTGATCATACTGAATTACCTAGGGAAGTTGGCAGTGTAGAGTTACTCATTATTTTAAGAGGATTTTCTATGTTTTAAATCTTTTGGGTGTGGTAGGTGAGAAGAAGTGTAATGGGGGTCTGGCTGAATCACTAGGCAGAGGGGAGTGGGGACCCCAGAAACAGAGAGGCTGCACTGCACCCCAAAGTTGGGGGAGAGGTTGGGAAGCACCCAAGACTGCACATGAACATTTGCCCTGGCAACTGGGCAGGAGGCAGGCTGAAGGAAAATACCCTCCTTCATGCTTCGGCTGGGAAGAGGATTTGGGGATGAACTATATAGAGCAGAGAGTACGAAAACGCCGCTGTCTTTGTTCTGTTCTCTTTCTCAGCCACTGGGGGCTTGAGTTCCTGGGCCATCATGCCCTGGAGATTGATGGTCTAGGAATATTCCCGGTGCCCCTCCCTGAGTGCTGCATGGGCCTGGCTGGCCGGGATCACAGCAGGTGCTGGGCCAGTAGGACAGAAGGGGAGGAAGCACGGGATGGCAGGCTCTGGAAGCCTGGTGGCCAGGCAACAAGAGACAAGCTCCGTGCCTCTCTCTCGCGTGGGAAGCCGTGGCAGCACTGGTGACTGGAGCTGCACTGCACAGGTCTGGGCTGGCCAGACACACAGACACACTGGAGGGTAGTGACTGCAGGAAGAGGGCGGTGCCACTGTGCATAGGACACCTGGATGCACAGACTCCAAAAGGTGCTTGAGGCCAGAGAGCAACTGGATAGCAGCTAAGCCACCAGCCTTTCTTAAAGGGCAGTACTTTTGGGTGAGAGAAGAGGTTCCTGGCACAGCCTTGAACAGAGCTAGTAGAGGGTGGTGGGGTGATTTTCTTTGGGTGTCTTAGAGGTAATGGGTTTTGAGGCAGAAACCTACCATTATTTCAAACTGTGTAGCCTTTGAATAAAAGGTTCCTTTCCCTTTCCACCAAATTCTGCCTCCAGAGTTTTTGCCTATTGGCGGTGAGTGGCAGGACCCCACTGGTTGTTCAATTACAGAATGACCAGGATGATTGTGTTTTCTAAAGAGAAATAGAAAAGAAGGCAGCAGGAAAAATAAAATGTCTTTAGACAGTGCAGAAAAATGAGGAAAACTCTGAATGCTTGGTGTGTATTTGAGATTAGAGGGGTCCACTCTGCTCCTATGGAGAAGGGGGTCCAGATCTACCCTTGCTACTGGGGCCTGAGGGGAATCAATGCTGAAGACCTGAGACTTGCACACGGCTGCCTCTGGTTTCAGAGAGAGCTGCTCCATGGACAGCCGCTTTAAGAACAGAGTTTGCAGAGTTTGAGCATCAGGTAGAGACTGATGGTTTTATGAGACTAATTTGTTTATTAATTCCACAAATATTTTTAGTGTCTAATTTATGACAGGAATAGCAGTAGACACAACACACAACAATCCTACCCTCTCAGATTGTATGTTACAGAAAAGTATCAGCCTTTCTTGTGAATAAACATCTCGACTGGTTCACTGGATTATCACTCTCCATTCCCCTGAACATTCTCATTGTATTTTTATGGATACAGGTTGCAGGCAAAGGAGAGGAAGTTCTCTCTTCCTGAATTATCTTCAGCATAAAATCATGCCTCCTTCTGTAGCTTGCTCTCATTTCTCTGCAGCATGAATGGCGGGCCCAGATAAGTTTCCGGCTTCCATGATACCTCGAGCCTTTTCAGTCAGACCTTCTTGGACTTGAGATCAGGATGAGCTGCTCTAAGAATAGTCTGTCAGATAATTAAAACAAAAGCCTATTTAACACCTCCCAGGGTGGACTGCTCCTCCATGGTTCGGATCAAGTGTTTTGGCTAATAAAAGACAAAGCATTTTCTGCTCCTTCCAGTAACGGCAAAACTAAACTTGGTTTAAATACTAAAAATTGTTCAAAGCCTGACAGACACTTGTAGATATCCCTAACACCTATTTCTCCTTCTTCTTTTATAGATTGGTATGTGACTATTCTAAATCAAGGTAACATTGTTCAATCTCTCTTGCAGCTTTGAGTGGCTTGGTGAGCAAGGCCTGGCTAAAGGTATGTTATGTGAACACTTCTTATTGTGCCTTTAACAAATGGGCACAGTTTTGTGTACATGCCACCACCCCCAACTTTCCCATGCTGAAATGAGGGCACAGTGGACATGGGGTGAGCCATCTTCAACTGCAGTCAGGCAAAGCTCTAAGTGACATTAGTGACATTAAAGGAGGATTTGGGATCTCTACTTATGTGGAACTGCCATCCTAACCTGAACTATCTCTTCAGATCTTGATGTCTTTCTTAAACCATTGAATATTATGGCCTCTTTGTTTCTTAAACCATTGAACATTACAGCCTAGCATATATCCCAATTAATACAAAGATAAATAACTTGGGTAATTAATAGATGTAAAAATATTACATTATCAGAAATTTTCCTTGACATATTCTAAACAGATGACTGAGTCCATTCAGCAATACTCTATGTGAAAACTATCTGTTTATCTGGAAGATAGTGAGCATTTTAGAGATGATCTATAAGAGTGTATTTTGAATATATTCATGCCTTCTTCTCATTACTCTTATTTGGAGTAAAAGTTGAAAAATGAAGCATCTGGTTGAACATGAAATTCACATTACTTTACAAATCCTCAGTTGTGGTTCTGTTATCAATAAAAACTTTGTTATCATCCATGATCATTGAAAGTCAAACTGAAATAGAGAACGCGTGAAAAAGGCATAGAGAAGGTGAAAATTATTGTGTTGTGGATACTCTAATATGGAATTTCCTGATTTACACATTAATCTTCTCAGCAATAATAATATATACATGTTTGCATTTAGTTGCCAAATTTGTATGTAAAAAAGTTGCTTATAAACAAATAAAAGTAATTAAACTACTCAATATTAACTAAATATCTTGATTAAGATTTTAAAACAGTTTGGCTAGCATTTTTTTTCTGCTTTAGTAGAATGTTGCTGTGAAATGTGAGGATAACACTTCATGTGTTACTATTTGTTGTGAAGAGATTTAATAAATGTTTAAACAAGTCATTACCACATTGACAGCATTGCTTATCATGGAGCTGTAATTTTGATATTATCATGCTAGGCTTCCCACTCCCTTCCTCTGCCCTGAAAATGTGAGGCCAGATAAGCATGATTCTCAGAGAATGTTAACAGGCTGTACTAGATAGTTATGGGTGTCTGTTCTTGAGTATTTCTCTCTCCTGTGTAAAATAAGGAAAGAAAATCAGCCCTCCTTTCCATAGTGAGCTGGTAGCATGTGTGGAAAGAGTAAATTGTGTGTACTGTATACTCATTTGTTAGGAAAGTACCAGGTTCGCATCGTTGGAAGATACCGTGGCTCATACACAAGTAACCTCAGTAGCAGCTGAAGCCAAGAAGCCCCTTCTCAGCTTGTCTAATAGGATTCAAACTTGCAATGAGTAAAAGTATAGGTTAGCCTTCTGGCTCCTCTGACTGAAGGTCATGGGCTTACTTTCATCTATAAGTAGAATTAAATTAGATCTGTGACATTCATTCATTCAGTAATAATTATTGAACTACTATGTGCCAGAAAAATAATGAGCTAAACAGGTGCTCTTTCTGTCCTCTTGAAGCTTTTAATCAAGTAGTGAATCTGTATCCTTGGTTTTAGCTTCCTGTCGTCTGTGCATTTACTGAGTGGGCTTCCATTTCTCAATGATCCTCAGATTGCTCCACCAAGAAGACTTCCCCATGAGTTTCATCAATGAGAAAAGAAGGCATGACCTGAGTGTGGTGTAGTCACTTCAGTTACACAGTCTTAGAGATGGAAGGTTTCCTAGCTGTTTGGCTGCATATTTTTTCCTAAAAAAAGATTCAGGTGGATGGCCATTTGGTTTCTGCTCCACTGCATTTTAAAAGGGTATTGTGCCAGATTTCATCTAATGTCTTGCAATATAAATTCAGAATTTTCCAATTTATTTATATGATCATAAGGGATATGAGGTCAGTATGGCACAATTTGACTTTAATAGGCCCATGTTTAATCCTAGTGATCACCTATTGTTAAATTCTCAAAACTTAAGCAAATATTTAAAAACTTGTTCAGACAGATTTTCAGACACAGATTTTTGGTATCTACCTTTTTTCCCTATTGAAAATCAGTACAGCTGCTCATTTTGAGTTTTATGTGGTCTTTCCTATCCTCTCTGTAACTGTGAGACTGCACTGTATTTTTTTCTATATCACTGATGTTATTCTTCCCATCAGAGTTTTTCTATTATATCTTGGCCTTTTTCTTCATTCTCTTTGAGTAACAGGTAAATGCATTGCTTTTTCTTGTATAGTCCAATAAAATAGTTTTACATTAAAATAGTCGTTTGCAACCAGGGGTGCTCCCCCCAACCCCTAGTAGTCATTGAACAATGTCTGAAGACATGTTTGGTTGTCACACAAAAGGAAGGAGTGTGACTGATATCTAGTGAACAGAGGCCCAAAACACTTGTTAAACATCTTAAAATGCAGAAGATATCCCCCTCAACAAAGAATTATTTGCCCCAAAGTCAATAATGTTGAGCTTGAGATAATTTGTTTTAAACTGTTCAAACATTTGTTTTTATTCATATGCTTTTTAAGAGTATTTTTATTATGTCCCCTCTGATAGTCAGAGCAGCTACTGGTTATGGAAGTATTTTAGTATGCTTTCTTTCTTCACTGATTCATTTTTCTACAAGCATTGGAATATTTTTGCCTCTAATAAGCACTCTGAAGATAAGTAAGATAAATGTCTTTTTCTCTGACTTTATTATTTGAAAATCAGTATCTGTGAATTAAGACAGTTATAATTACAGATAAAGTTAATCATTCACATGAGAGCAGATAGAAAGTACCAGAAGGAAGTTGGAGGGATTGGTTGTTTTTAGTTGAAGGGATATAGAAGATATAATGGAGTAGATAGTGGTGGAGCTGGACCTCAAAGTGTAATCATGAATCAACCATGCGAAGGTGAGAAAATAGGAAATGAGAAAGGAAGAAGGTACATGGAACCAGGGCAGGCTCAAGGGACTGATGTGCCACACTCATCTTGAGGTGGAGTGCATGGAACAATGTGGTGGGAAAGTTCTTTGTTCCCTTACCTGGATGTTAATGGTACAGGCCAATTTGTTGTGTCTTGAAAATATGTACATCAAGATCATTCTAATGGTTTTACTTTTCTGACTATAAACTATATATTTTAAAATAACAATTTTATTTTATATTGAATAAATAATAATTTTAATTGCAATATGAGTTTGGCACTGTCCTGAGATTCCATGAGTATTTTTACTGCTTTTACATCAACTGATGTTTTTTTATAATCATCAGAAAAAAAAACCCTCTTTTTTCTTTCATTATTGAGTCTGAAAACTTACTTTGAACATGTACATTCTCACAGATTGGGTGTCAAAATAACCTGAAAATTCATAATTTAGAAGATGGGTCAGTGATTCACTCCTACAGTTTGGAGTGAAAATAAATTATAGTCTGAGATAATAAAATATGATAAAGAATATCTTTGAAAACATCTATAAAAGTGTTCCATTGCAATGGAGGGGCAATACTGTACACAACTTTCTTCCTATGGCGTGTGTGTGTGTGTGTGTGTGTGTTGGGGGTGGGGAACTTGATTTAAACTGCTGATTCCTAGGTCCCTGTCTATATTAACTATATTGAATGAGAAATGGGAAGAATACAGAGAAAAATGTTCTTTCTTTTTTTTCTATACTATTTTTATTCTTAAGTATATTTTATTCATTATGTTGTTATAGTAGTCCCAGTTTTTATTTCATTTGCTCCCCTCTGCCCAGTACCCCTTTCCATCCAGCAATGCCACTCCTCGTAGTTCATGTTCATTGTCATGCATATAAGTTCTTTGGCTTCACCCTTTCCTATATTATTCTTAACTTCCCTCTGTCTATTTTGTACCAACCAATTGTGCTTCTTAATCCCTGCACCATTTCCCCATTGCTCCCCCTTTCCCCTCCCAGCTGATAACCCTCCAAATGATCCCCATACCTATGATTCTGTTCTTATTCTGATTTGCTTAGTTGGATTTTGTTTTTAGTTTTTATATTCAATTGTTGATAGTTGTGAGTTTGTTGTCATTTTAGTGTTCATAATTTTGATCTTCTTTTGCTTAAGTAAGTCCCTTTGACATTTCATATAGTAATAGCTTGGTGATGTTGAACTCCTTTAGCTTTACCTTGTCTGGGAAGCACTTTATCTGCCCTTACATTTTAAATGATAGCTTTGCTGGGTAGTGTAATCTTGGTTGTAAGTCCTTGTTTTCCACCACTTTGAATACTTCTTGCCAGTCCCTTCTTGCCTGCAAAGTTTCTTTTGAGAAATTAGCTGATGTCTTATGGGAATTCCCCTGTAGGTAACTAACTGCTTTTCTCTTACTGCTTTTAAGATTCTCTCTTTATCTTGAAACTTTGACATTTTAATTATGATGTGTCTTGGTGTGATCCTTTTAAGAGTCTAGCTTTTTTGGGACTCTGTGCTTCCTGGACTTGTATGTCTATTTCCTTTGCCAAATTTGGGGAGTTTTCCTTCATTGTTTTCTCACGTAAGCTTTCAATTTCTTGCTCTTCCTTTTCTCCTTCTGGCACCTCTATGGTTCGGATGTTGGAATGTTTAAAGTTGTCCCAGAGGTTCCTAAGCCTCTCCTCATTTTTTTCAATTCTTGTTTCCTCATTCTGCACTGGTTGAGTACTTTTTTCTTCCTTATGTTTCAAATCACTAATTTGAACCCCAGTTTCCTCCCCTTCACCATTGGTTTTGTGTAGATTTTTCTTCATTTCATTTAGCACAGCCTTCACTTCTTCCCTTATACATTTGCCATACTTAAGCATATCTGTCAAGCCTGTGAGCATCTTTATCACCAGTGTTTTGAATTCTGCATCTGTTAGGTTGGCTATCTCCTCATTTGTTAGGTTGTCTATCCTGTCGTCACTTATTTCTCCCACTGGAATCTCTTCTGGGCCATACTTCTCTGTCTCCTCATCTTGACAGGCTTCTGTTTTTGTTTGCCTCTGTGTCTTAGGTAGAGCTATTGCACCCAATATATTTTAAGGAGCTGAACCTTAGGTATTTGTCAGTATGGGCGACCCGTTTCACCACATTGTGACGCTGTATGTGGGGGGAAGGTCTGAGAGGGAATAATGCCACCTGCTCTGCACTTGCCCCTTTTCCAGGCACTTGTCCCACTTCCCATATGGGACTGGCACCTCTCTAGCTGTTGTCCTGGATGTCGTTCCCAGGGTGGGTGAGTCTGTGGATGTTTTAGGACCACAGGGACCCTTTAAACAAGCAGACTCTGCTGAGAGACTGGAATTTTTTTCCTCTACCCCAGCCCCCACTGGTTTGCACAGTTGAAGCAAGAGGCTTTATTTTCCCCAATGCTGGGACAGTGAACTGCATGGTCTGGTCTGGTGCTGGGAGCACTCCCCAGGTGTCCCTCCTGACTTTCTAAAACATGTGACTGCACTTTCTGCCAGTCTGCCGCTGCCACCACTGCTGCCGCCATCACACTGCATTCTCTCCACCCTGGCTCCACCCCTCCTACCTGTCTGGATGAGTATTTCTTCTTTATATCTTTGTTTGCTGGACTTCCATGCAGCTCGATTTTCTGGAATTTCTGGTTGTCTCTAGTTTTGAGGTAGTTGTATTCCTTCTTAGCTGTGGAGGGAGACACAGCATGTTGGTCTAGGCCTCCATCTTGGCTGGAAGTCGAAAATGTTCTTTTTTCCCCTCTTTTCTTCTTACACGTGTTTTACGTCATACTTGTGAAACTAAAGTATAAAAACCACTGTTCTAATAGATAAAAGAGTCAGGCAACTCAGACTGTAGTTAAACATATTGTCAATGTGATAATCAAAAGTGAAAGTAATGAATGAGCTTCTAGAAATGTTTTGGCTGTGTGTGGATAAGTGAGGCCTAGGGGAATGGATTGAATTATGCACACAGAAAGGCTGGAAAGGGAAGAAATAAAAATATTTGTCTGTGATTAGTATTACTGAGAGAGAATTTCCATAGTTTAAAAAATATAAATGTATTGATTCTGTTGTAAAAGGAGAGATGTATATGTCCAATCATGAATTACCAAATCAGTTTTGGGGATGCACCTGCACATGATTATAAAAATACATTGTTGTCTTAGGATTCTCAGAACAAGTAAAGTTGGGTACATAAATGCTACTTCTTTCCCTTTTATTGAGCTAGTAAATATATTAAGAAATCATTTGTTTTCATAGACAGTCTGCCTACCTTTGTTTTCTAATGGTATATAACTTTAAGGTAATAGTAGCTAAATGAATTTTCTTCTATTTTTCTTATTCTCTATGCATAAATTTTATAAATAATTAACTTGTTTCATGTAGTATAAATATTTTTTCATTGGCTCAAGTATTAAATTCATGTTTTATTCTGTTCTGTGTTTCTAAGATTGTCAACTCTAAAGGAGCTATATCTATGTGGTTCTTATCATATATAGATGAATTTTTAATTAATGCTCTTTATATGATGAGGATGGCTCTTGATACAGCTGGTTTAAAGGACCAAATTTACCTGAAATCTGGTATGGTAAGGACTTTATCATAATATTATTTGTTTTTAGTGTGGTTATTTCTTCTTCTGTAAAATCAGGCTGCTGAGATGTGTTGAGACAATTCTATGGCTTAATTATGTAAAGCACTTAGCCTGGTGAGTGCCCAATAACTATCACTCCTTTCCTTCATGACCCATGTAATAAATTGACTAAAGTAATTCCTGGCCTCCGCTACTTTTTGTGAAGTAAGAGTGGAGATTACTTTGATTTAATGGAAAAGGTTGGAACACTTTTCACTCTATTCAGTGCTTCTCCCTGTGGTCCAACCTGGAGGAGGACTATACAGCCCTGCACTGTACAACTTAGGCAATGTAATGTGACTAGCATTGTTATCAGTGAAAAATGAGCTTTTTCTGTGTTCCTAGGAAAAGAATTTCCTGAGACCCACATGGGAAAATGAGGTTTCATGGTAAATTTTATTGGTGATATAAAATTAAGAGTGTTCTCCTCCTGACTTCCCAAGGTCCCACATCTGTGTATATTATCATGGAAAAGGTCCAGTCTTGTCATCAGTAGGGTCAATGTGAAGGCCACTGCCCAAAGTTTCTGCTCCATGTTTAAATACAATATAGTCCAGCATCTGGCTACCTTAGTGTGTGTTTCCAGCTGCAATCCATTTGTGTGCTATGGTGTTCAAGCTCCTTCCTACAGCCTGTGTGAGGAGTCTGAACAGCCATGGGCCATGCAACTGCTAAGGCCCCTTGGCTATGGAGAGAGGATGTGTGAGTGTATGGAGCCATTGCAGGTCCTGAGCAAGAGAAAGAGAGAAAAGGAGCTTCTTTGTTCCCCTGGGGTTATATATCTTGGGCTTAGAAAAGACCAGAAGTTTTTCAAACTGACCAATGAACTTCCAAAATGGGCTTTTGATAGGTCCATCCCTAGTTAGACTAATAGGTCAGCACCTCCTGCTGTATCCTCCAACAATCTGGTACCAGAGGAGGGAAGGGAGGAGTGTTAATCCCATTGGTGGAGCAATGATATGATCCCCTCTGGTGCAAAGCTATAGCTTCCTGGTGAAGCAAACAGGCTTATGCTTCCCAAATTATTAAATTCAATATCTAGTTCCCTTGCTCCCTTTTTCTTATTTATAATTAATTACCTAAATACCGACAGTAACAACATTAGCAAATGAAATGTAAGTGAAGTGCTGAATCATTTCCTAGCAGAGGATTCAGAGCCTCTGAACCTGTTCTTTTTTCCCTATGCCACAAGGACATGCACTGCTTCTTAGAAAGACTTCTCCATCAGCCTGAATCCAGGGAGAATGCTCTCTGAGCCTGGAGCAGAGGTATAACAGACTTAGAGTGAATAGAAGTCATAAATGAGAAATAAATATTTGTTGTTGGAAAACCCAAAGACTTTGTGATCATTTTATGTCACATAAATAATACCCAAAAGGAATTTTGTGAGGAATAAATAGCAAGAACGCTCGATCAGAGCCAATTTGAAGTACCACCTTTGATCTTAAGCCTTCCTCACCCAAGGGAAGAAGTCATAGAGGTCCCTTTTGCCTTTCAATTCTTGTCTGGCCTTCTAACTAGCTCTAAGATATTATAAATTGTTGTAGAGAATGTGTGCTCCTTTATAATCTCCACAGAGAGGGTATACACAAGTTTCTTCAAACAGAACTGTAAAATGTTGAGTAGAGGTATTTTACATTTGAATGTAAAGCAAGTTTTGGTGGGTCAGTTTGCCACTGGCAAATGGTTGTGGCTTGATGTCAATATGAATGGGAAATGAAGAAGTTGCTCGTAAGTCAGGGCCTAAAAGTTCTGCAGAAAGACTGTTATTCCAAGAGTCCAGGAGAAGTCATTCTGCTTGTGTATGATTCCATCAATAATGTCAGGTTCAGATGCTGTTTTAAAGGAGAAAATGTTTTCATAATTTTAACATTTTCTGAATTGTTCTCTCAATGAGTTATAGCCTTTAACCTAAGCCATTTGGGTTATGGCAATAGAAGAACTCTTCTGAGAATTTCAAGAAAGCATAAATGGATTTTGAGCCTACTTATTTGTCAAAATAGGCCCCTATTCTGAGATATCAGTTTGATTCAAAGAAGGCCCTTAAGAAATATTTATTAGCTTGTTAAACTGAGCTGTTTTTATTCCTAGAACAAGTGTCATAAAAATATTCAAAATTTTACAGAGTTCTACTATCTAACCACTCAGCATGAATAATTAGAATACTTATTATCTGTTTCTTTTCATAAAACAAGGGTTTCCTCCTAGCACCAATACATCTGAAATAGTTCTCCATATCATTAAGTATGAATGAACATAAGAGGACTCAGATATTTCTCATGTTAGACTTTTGTGAGGAACTACCTGGCCAAATGGATGTATTTTATGTTAATTTCACAGAGACTGATGAATACTATCCTAATATATTCTTGAAGATTTGTCTTTCACCATTTTTCACTCAGAAATATAGATTGCATTCTGATTGTCGTATAGTGTGTGCATTGTGTGGCATTATAGTAGAAGAGCAGCTTATTCTCGGGAATATATTCAGCTTTTGTCATTTGTGATAAAATATCTTGAAAGATTTTTCAACTTGGAAAGCTTATTTTAAAGTGGTAACCTAGCCAAATAACAGTGAACAACAACAACAAAAACACAAACTGTATATTTTAATTAGGCAGGCCAGGAAGCTTTCATTGCCTAAAGATGTTATTGATCTAAGTTATTAAATTAAAGTCAGCTGTACTAGTTTATGGATAGTGAACCCCCCAACAAACAGAATGTTAAAGTAGCAGCAATATGAACAAAAAAACTAGAATAAATTTTTGGATATGTTTAAGTCTCAAATGAAAGAGATAAAAACTAGTCTGCATTAATCTCTCCCTCAGATTTGCTGGAAGTGATATTTTATGATGTGGTCAATAAGGGCTAATAAAATCTATAAGAAGATATGTATCACATCACTCTGGTGACGTCAGGAATCAATTCTTGGTAGAATTCCAAGTTCCAGAAACTCTGTTGATATTTCATTCCCACTGCATGTTTGTTTTTTGCTGATTTATAGTTTCCACTTTCCTTGATGGGAGGGTGTATATTACTAGGCATGATCTATCCAATATTCTAGTTTTAAGATAATTCACTTATATCTCATATGGATATTTTTATTTAATAAACTTTTTATTGAAGTGCAATGGCAAAGTCCAGAAATCAAAAGTGTACAAATTTGATAAATGTTCTCTAAGTGGACACACCCAGAGAATGACCACAGGAGCCAAGAAATAATCTTACCAGCATCCGACTGGTCCATCCTTGTCAGTAATCTTCTCTTCTCCTCTCAAGGTAGCCAACAATCTGACTTCAAATATCATAGATTTCCCTGTTTTGAACATATATGTCTGGCAACTTTTGAACAATATTATGTTTCTGGAATTCACCTATGCCATAGTGTATAATACTAGTTTATTCTTTCCATTGCTTTATAAATTTCCATTTATGAATATTATAATTTATCTATCCACTTTACAATTGATGGGTATTTAGGTTCTTTCCACTTTTGGCTATTGTTAATAATGCTGCTATAAATATTCTTAAACATGTCTTTCAGTGCACCAAATCATACATTCAGTTAGAATATACTTGAGTGGAGTTATTGTATCATACAATATATGTATATTGTTAATTCTAGTAGATACAGCTAAATAATTCTCCAAAATGGTTGAGCCAACCTCAAATTCCAAAGTTGTTACACATTCTTACTAACAATGGCAATTGTTCATTTTTTAAAAAAAAATATGCTTTATTGATTATGCTGTTACAGTTGTCCCAATTTCTTTTCCTTTTGTTCCCCTCCACCCAGTGACACCCCTCCCTCAAGTTGTTCCCCCCACTTTGTCCATGCCCATTGGTTGTGCATATAGTTCTTCTCAACATCTTCCTGTACACTCCACTCCCTCCTACTATGCTTCTTAATTCCTGTACCATCTCCCTCCCTTTTCCCCTATCCCCCTCTCTGCTGACCTCCCCTTGTATGTTCCCCATACCTATAATTCTTTTCCCACTCTCATTGCCTATTTAGTTTGCCTTTGTTTTCATTCCCTAGCTTCTGTTGTTGGATGTTGTGATACAGTTTTCATTTTTTTAAGTATATTTTATTGATTATATTGTTACAATAGTTCCAATTTTTTCCCCTTTGCTCCCCTCCACCCAGCACCCCCCACTCCCAGCAATTCCTCCCCAAGTCCATGCCCATGGGTTGTACATACAAGCTCTCCCACTTCACCCTTTCATATATTCTTTTTCTTTTTTTAATAAATAAATGATTAATCAATTATTTTAACAATAAAAAATATCAATCCCTCCCTCTCAGACTTAAGACCCTTTATAATCTTATATAGGACAATGGGCGACGGTCTTGAGCTCCTCTAGCTGCTTCAAGCTGGACATTGTCATCGTCCTACCTACCCTTGGGTCCAGAAATCCCTAATAAGAGTAGGGGTGCGGAGGGGAGGGTGGCCTTCCCACATGGGGAAGGATCGTGATGAATCCAGGTCAGTTGGCTGTCTCCAGACAACAGCGTGCTTGGTTTAACAGGCTGGCATCTTTGTTGTATTCTGGAGGCAACAGATTTGGCAACAGGTTTAAAAGACATCATTCAATTTATAACCACTAGATAACAGAAGGCAGGGATTAATTTTTCAATGTCCCACATAAGGGAAAAAAAGGGCTTCTTTGGAGGAAGGTGTGCCAGGCACGTCTCACCTGTCCAAAACCCTTTTGCCCATTATACTTAGTTTGGGCTGAGGGAAATATTTTAGGTTTCCCCCTCTCAGACCTCTGGACTTTTCTGTCCAAGCCATTAGTATAGAAAAGAGAAACTGGTTTTTTAAAGCAAAGTTCACAGACCACCCCATACTTCACCAACCCAGTCACTTAGTTCAGCCAAACCATTGAGTCTCAGGAGGCAGCACTGCAGACAGGATTAAGTGAGGCCTATATGTACAGACAGTCACTCAGGTAATGAGGTCATAGGCTTATGCCCTTTGAAAACAGAAAACACAAGTTGATTTCTGTAGCATAACCCACAAACAAGTCTCTAAATCTGTAAGACTGTCTTATTGGAAAGACATCCAGTTGCAAGACATTTGACATTCTTCTTGCCTGTAAATTAAACAACTTTGACAGTACCACAGACATAGTTTAACTTTCAAATGAAAACATATTTTAAATGAAAAGAAACTTTAAAGACAATTAGCTGCACTACTTTATAGTCTGCCACTGATCATTGTGATTTTCCTGGAATAACAATTTTTCTCCCTAAGATTACCATCCTTGTCATTAAAGGGACTGCATTAAGTCCATTTTTAATTTATCCTGTTCATTTGCATAAACACAACAAGAGCAGGAAATGATCATTTATGATCTTTAGTTCTGCTTTGCTGGAATTTACGCAAGGAACATTTAGGGTGACCTTCAGTGTGCCCTTCAGGGCACAGAAGCTGAGCCACACAGCTGGCATTCAGCCTTGCCTGTACACACCTGTTTTTTCCAAGTTCTTTTGGTTTTCCATTGTGCCTTAAGGTCCCTTCTAGCCATCTTTCAGGAAAACAACCTTCATTCCTTCCCTGGAAAGATTGCTGTGGACTGCACAACCAACCACAGTACCAGGCCTTTTATCACCTGGGCTTTTATTTCCTTTGAAAGTTATTCCCAGTTCCTCAGGGCTTTATGGTAACAACCAGAGCCCACGCATGTCTCCTTTAGGCATGACATTCCAGTCAATGTCTTGGTAAAAAAAAACCTCTATTAACAACTGTTCTTATTAGTTTTATGCAAAGAAACTTATGTCATTTCTTACTTCTTTAGAATGCCAAACTCTGGAGGGATCAGATAGGGAGAAAAATATACAGTGTGAAGGAAAATCCTTGTCATTCTAATATTCACAGAACTGGCGTTTCCATTCTTCATATTTTCATTTTTCCCCCACTAAAATTTTTTTTGTTTGTTTTCCCATTATAGTTGTCCCACTTTTTTCCCCCCTCTTGCTTCCCTGCATCCTGCCCCTCTCTTCTCCCACATTCAGTCCCCACTCAGTTGTCCATGTCCATGGGTCATTTATACATGTTCTTTGACTAGACCCTTCCTTATCTTACCCTCTTCTCTTCCTCCCACCTCCCCCCCTTTTACTGTTAGTCTACTCCTTGTTTACATACCTCTGGTTCAATTTTGCTCATTTGTTTGTGTTGTTCATTAGTTTCCTGTAATAGGTGACAGCATACGGTATTTTCCTTTCGTTGCCTGGCTTATTTCGCTAAATAATTGGTAGAAGTTCCTTCTTTTTTCTGCTACAGAGTACTCCATTGTGTAAATGTACCACAGTTTTTGACCCACTCATCTACAGATGGGCATTTAGGTTGTTTCCAGCACTTGGCTAATGTAAATAGTGCTGCTATGAACAGAGGGGTGCATAGGTTCTTTTGAATTGGTGTTTCAGGATTTTTTGGATATAATACTAGCAATGGAATTGCTGGTTCAAAAGGCAGTTCCACTTTTAGTTTTTTGAGGAAATTCCAAACTGTTTTCCATAGTGGCTGCACCAGTCTGCATTCCCACCAGCAATACACCAGGGTTCCCATTTCTCCACATCCTCTCCAGCACAAGTTGTTTATTGATTTATTGATAATGGCCATTCTGACTGGTGTGAGGTAGTTTCTTATTGTGGTTTTTACTTGCATCTCTCTGATGGCTAGTGGTGTTGACCGTTCTTTCATATGTCGATGGACCCTCTGTATATCTTCTTTGGAGAAGTGTTTGTTCAGGTCCTTTGCCCATTTTTTAATTGGGTTGTCTGTCTTCTTGGTGTTGAGTTGTATGAGTTCTTTATATATTTTGGAGTTCAATATCTTGTCTGAGATATCATTGGCAAATATATTTTCCCATATGGTTGGTTTTCTTTTCATCTTGCTGATGTTTTCTTTAGCTGAGCAGAAACTTTTTAGTTTGATGTAGTCCCATTTGTTTATTCTTTGCTTTATTTCCCTTACCTTAGGAGATATATCAGTGAAAATGTTGCTATGTGGGATATCTGAAAATTTCCTGCCTAATTTTTCCTCTAGGACTTTTATGGTATCACGGCTTACATTTAAGTCTTTTTTATCCATTTTGAGTTTATTCTGATGTATGGTGTAAGTTGGTGGTCTAGTTTCATTTTTTTTGCACGTCCCTGTCCAGTTCTCCCAACACCATTTGTTGAAGAGGCTCTTTTTACTCCATTTGATGTTTATTCCTCCTTTGTCAAATATTAGTTGACCATATAGACCTGGGTTTATTTATAGGCTCTCTATTTTGTTCCACTGATCTATATGTCTGTTCTTATGCCAGTACCAGACTGTTTTGATTACCATGCCCTTGTAGTATAGTTTGATATCAGGTATTGTGATTCCTCCTACTGTGTTCTTCTTCCTCAAAATTGCTGTCGATAGTTGGGCTCTTTTTTGGTTCCATATAAAATTTTGAAGTATTTGTTCTAGGTCTGTGAAAAATGTCATTGGTTTTTAAATAGGGATTGCATTGAATCTATAAATTGCTTTGGGTTGTATGGACAGTTTAATGATGTTGATTCTTCCCATCCATGAACATGGTATATGCTTCCATTTATTTGTATTGTCCTTAATTACTTTCTTCAGTGTTATGTAGTTTTCTGAGTACAAGTCTTTTACCTCCTTGATTAAATTTATTCCTAGGTACTTTATTTTTCTTGTTTCTATGGTAAATGGGATTTTTCTTTTAGTTTCTATCTCTGAGATTTTATTGTTGGTGTACAGAAATGCCTTCCACTTCTGAATATTGACTTTGTACCCTGCTATTTTGCCGAATTCACTTATGAAGTCGAGAAGTTTTTTTGTGGAGTCTGTAGGGTTTTCTATGTACATTATCATGTCATCTGCAAATAATGACAGTTTTACTTCCTCTTTTCCAATTTGGATGCCTTTTATTTCTCTTTCTTGTCTGATTGCTATGGCTAGAACTTCCAAGACTATGCTGAATAGGAGTTCCTGACCTCAGGGGAATGCTCTCTGTTTTTGCCCATTGAGTATGATGTTGGCTTCAGGTTTCTCGTATATGGCCTTTATTATGTTGAGGTATGCCCCCTCTATTCCCATTTTGCTGAGAGTTTTCATCATAAATAGATGTTGTACTTTATCAAATGCTTTTTCTGCATCTATTGATATGATCATGTGGTTTTTGTCTTTCATTTTGTTTATGTGGTGTATTATGTTTTTTGATTTGTGAATATTAAACCATCCTTGCATCCCTGGGATGAATCCCACTTGATCGTGGTGTATGATCTTTCTAATGTGTTGCTGGATCCTGTTTGCCAATATTTAGTTGAGGATTTTAGCATCTATGTTCATCAGCGATATTGGTCTGTAGTTTTCTTTATTTGTTGTGTCTTGACCTGGTTTTGGAATTAGGGTTATACTGGCTTCATACAATGAGTTTGGGAGTCTTCCCTCTTCCTGGATCTTTTGGAATAGTCTGAGGAGGATAGGAGTTAGTTCTTTTCTAAATGTTTTGTAGAATTCACCTGTGAAGCCATCTGGTCCAGGGCTTTTGTGTGCTGGGAGTTTTTTGATTACTGCTTCAATTTCACTAGTTGTTATTGGTCTATTCAGGCTTTCTGCTTCCTCTTGATTCAGTTTTGGAAGTCTATATGTTTCCAGGAATTTGTCCATGTCCTCTAGGTTGTCAAATTTTTTGCCATACAGTTGTTCGTAATAATTTCTTACAATCCTTTGTATTTCTGTGGTATCAGTTGTGATTTCTCCTCTTTCATTTCTGATTTTATTTACTTGGGTCCTCTCTCTTTTTTTCTTGATGAGCCTGGTTAAAGGCTTGTCAATTTTGTTTATCTTTTCAAAGAATCAGCTCCTACTTTTGTTGATCTTTTGAATTATTAGCTTAGTCTCTATGTCATTTAATTCTGCTCTGATCTTGATGATTTCCTTCCTTCTACTTGATCTTGGCTTTGCTCGTTGTTCTTCCTCTAGTTCTTGTAGCTGTAGGGTAAAATTTTTTATTAGAGATTCTTCTAGCTTTTTTAGGTAGGCCTGTATTGCTATGAACTTTCCTCTCAGGACTGCTTTTGTTGTATCCCATAGGTTTTGGGTTGTTGTGTGTTCATTATCATTAGTTTCCAGAAACTTTTTGATTTCTTCCTTGATGTCATTTTTAACCCATTCATTATTTAATAGCATGTTATTCATTCTCCATGAGTTTGAGTGTTTTTGAGTTTTTTCATTGAGGTTGATTTCCAATTTTAAGCCATTGTGATCTGAGAAGATGCTTGATATAATTTCAAATATCTTAAATTTCTTGAGGCTTGTTCTGTGTCCTACCATGTGTTCTATCTTTGAAAATGTTCCATGTGCACTTGAGAAGAATGTATATTTTGCTTCTTTTGGGTAAAAAGTTCTATATGTATAGACTAAGTCCATTTGATCTAGAATGCTGTTCAGTGCCTTAATATCTTTGGTGTTTCTTTGCTTCGAAGATCTGTCCATTGTTGACAATGGGGTGTAAGTCCCCTACTATGATTGTGTTGCTATCTATATCTTTCTTGAAGTCTTTCAAAAATTTCCTTACATATTTGGGTGCTCCTAAGTTGGGTGCATATATATATATTTATAAGGGTTATATCTTCTTGATGGATTTTTCCCTTAAGTATTATGAAATATCCTTCTTTGTCTCTTTTTATGGCCTTTGCTGTGAAATCTGTTTTATCTGATATAAGTATTGCTACCCCGGCTTTTTTCCATGTCCATTTGCTTGAAATACTTTTTTCCATCCCTTCACTTTCAGTCTGTGTAGAGCTTTTGTTCTAAGGTGGGCCTCCTGTAGACAGCATATATGTGGGTCATGCCTTCTAATCCATTCAGCTACCCTATGTCTTTTGATTGGGGTATTTAATCCATTTACATTTAAGGTTATTACTGATAAGTACTTATTCATTGTCATTTTCCCCCTTTGTACTCATGTTTCTCTCTGTCGCTCTCTGTTTCTTCATCTTCTTAAAGCAGACCCTTTAGCATCTTTTGCAATGCTGGTTTGGTGGAGATGTATTCTTTTAGCCTTCTTTTGTCTTGGAAACTCCTTATTTCACCTTCCATTTTGAATGAGAGCCTTGCTTGGTAGGGTATTTTTGGTTGTAAGCCTTTGTTTTTCATTGCTTGGAATATTTTTTGCCATTCCCTTTGGCTTGTAGTGTTTCTGCTGAGAAATCTGATGATAGCCTTATTGGAGCTCCCTTGTATGTTATTTGTTGTTTCTCTCTTGCTGCTCTTAGGATTCTCTCTTTGTCTTTGAATGTTGCCATTTTTTATGATGTGTCTTGAGGTGGGCCTGTTGGGGTTCATCTTCTTTGGGACCCTCTGTCCTTCCTGGACTTGAGTGATTCTTTCTCTCCTCATGTTAGGGAAGGTTTCTGTCATTAGTTTTTCAAAGAGGTTTTCTATTCCTTTGTCTTCTTCTCCTTCTGGAATTCCTATGATATGGATATTATTACATTTCATGTTGTCCTGTAGCTGTCTTAGAACCTCTTCAGTCTTGTTCAGTCTTTTTTCATTTTGTTGCACTGTCTGGGAGTTTTTGTTTATGTTGTCCTCCAGCTCACTGATCCGATCTTCTGCTTCATCTACCCTGCTTTTAATTCCTTCTACTGTGTTCTTCAATTCAGAGATTGCATTCATTTCCTTCTTGCTCTTATTGACAGCTTCCATGTCCTTTTTCATGCTGGTGTAATTCTCAGTAAGTTCCTTGTAGTTTTTCTGGAGTTCCTTGTTGTTTCCGCTGAGCTCATTGAGCTTCTCCATAATCCATGTTTTGAATTCCATATCTGATAATTTGCTCCCCTCCATTTCATTTCGCACTCTTTCTGGGGATTCCTTTCGATGGGGGGTTGTTTCTCTGTCTCTCCATTTTTGTGACTCCTATTGTTTTTTGGTGCTTCTTAGAATGATCTGCACTTCCTGGATCTGCCCCTGGTGGCATCAGATCCTGTACCAGTCTGGGCCTAGGCAGCCTGTTGGAGACTTCCAGGGATCTACTGCCTTTGTCTGTTTCCTTTAGTTGTTAATCTATTTAATTTGTGATTAGCCATCAGGCTGAAGGTCCATGGGTGTGGCAGCTTAATTCCTGTAGGCAGGGCTTTTGCTTCCCCTCAGGCTGACACCACTTGGAGGAGAATGGTCTGCCTGCAGTCCTGGGGATGAGACAGCACTGGGACTTGGTCGGCTGCACCCCCAGTTCTCCTCTCAAAGCCACCACGCCAAACTCTCCCCAAGTGTCTCCAGTCCTCTCTGCCTTCCCTCTGCTTGAGCCCAGGGTAGTGGTGGCCAAAATATTTTCATATGTGATCCACTTAAGAGCTTTTTTTCTCCCACTGTTTCTCTCTGGCTAGCAAGAAATCCTGTGGCTTTTCACTTTTCACAGCTGGATACTATTTTACTTTCCACTCTGTAGCTGTAGCCTGGGAAGCCCAGCTGGGGGTTTAGACCCTGCCCTTCTCAGGGGGAACCCCCGGATGCTGAGCTGTTTCTCATTCCCTTCAGCTGCCACCCGTGGGAGCCCAGCCAACCCTTCCACGTCTCTGCACTCCCTCCCAGTCACGTTGTGATGTAGCGGCCTTTTCTGTCTCCGTGGTTATAAGACTTCTCTCTAGCTAGTGTTCTTTTGGTTATTCCAGATGATTTCTCCAAAATTAAGTTGTAAATCCAGACTGGTCCTGGGAGGATGTTAGTGTAGCTTCCACTTACTCCTCCGCCATCTTTGATCTCCAGTTTTCATTTTAATATTTATAGTTTTGATTCTTTCTCCTAAGCAAGTCCCTTTAACACTTCATATAACAGTGGTTTGGATCTGATCAACTCCTGCAGTTTTACTTTTTCCTGGAAGCACTTTCTCTGCCCTTCTATTCTGAATGACAGCTTCGCTGAATAGCATAATCATGGTTGTAGGTTTTTGCTTTTCATTACTTTGAATATTTCTTGCTAGTCTTTTCTTGCCTGCAGAGTTTCTTTTGAGAAATTGGCTGATAGTCTTATTGGGACCCCTTTGTACATAATTCTTTTCTTCTCTCTTACTGCTTTTAAGATTCTCTCTTTATCTTTAATTTTTGATATTTTGATTATACTGTGTCTTGGTGTGGTTCTCTCTGGTTCCAGTTTTCTTGGAACTATCTGTGCTTTTTGGATCTGTAAGTCTATTTCCTTCCCCAAGTTAGGGAAATTCGGCTTTATTATTTTTTCACATAATTTTTCAATGTATAGTATTTCTTCTTCACCTTCAGGCAACCCTATAATTCAGATGTTGGCCTGCTTATAGCTGTCCGATAAGTTTCTGAACCTCTCCTCGTTTTCCTCAGTTTTTGTTTCCTCTTTCTGCACTGGTTGACTGTTACTTCCCTATGTTCTGATTTGTTGATTTGATTCCTGGTTTTCTTTCCCTCACCACTAGTTTTGTATGTGTTCTTATTCATTTCAGCAGGACTAGCCTTCACTCCTTCACCATCTTGTTTGTTTAAGATTTGCTGTTAGGTCTGTAAGTATTTTTATAACCAAAGCTCTGAACTGAGCCTCAGAAAGATTATCTATTGACTGGTCCATTAGATTAGAAATTTTCTGTCTGGTTAGCTGCATCACCGGAATCTCTATCATGATCTGTACCATCTTGATAGTTTTTTTGTTTATCTTTGTTTCCTGGGCAGGGCAGTCACACCTCCTCTGTGATAGGGGGCAGAGCCCCATGCACTGGTCACAACCGGGCAACCCTTCTCACCACGCTGCGGCATTTTCTGTGGGGGTGGGGTCCAAGATAGGTTTCTATTGTTCACTCTCTGCTGAGAGACTGGGAGCCTCCTCCTCCATCCCCACCCACTCTGATCCTCACAGTCCAAGGCAATGGAGGTCTGCCTTCCCTGGCTTTGGAATTGCAAGCTGACGGATCTGGTCTGCAGCTGAGGGTACTCCCTAGGTTTTTCTCACCTCCCCTTAAATATGGGTGTCTGTGCTTTCCACCATCCCGCCACCATCACTGCTGCTGCCACCAACAGCACAGCTTGACCTCTCCACCCCGGCTTTGCCCCCCACCCCCCACCTGTCTGGATGAGCACAACTTCTTTATAACGTCATATGTTGGACTTCAATTTGTTTTCTGGAACTTCTGGTTATTTCTTTCTGGTTTTGTGGTAGTTGTATTCCTTCTTATTTGTAGAAGGACATGGAGCGTGTCAGTCTAGGCCTCCATCTAGGCTGGAAATCTTTGTTCATTCTTTCAACTGTAGTTTTCTGTGGTTTAAATTTGCTTTTCCCCAAAGATTGATAAGAATGAACATAAATTTCTATTTGATTATCCTCCTTTGTGAAGTGTATACTTCCTATTTTTAAATTGAGTTGTTTGTTTTATTTGTATTAATTTGTGAAAATTTTATGTATTCTGTTTTGAAGCTCTTTGTCATTTATATGAATTGCAAATATTTCACCTGCTTTGTGGCTTGCTCTTTCATTCTCAATGATGTATTTGGATAAAAAAGTTCTTAATGTTTATGTAGTCCAATTTCTACATAACTTTATTATAGTTAAGGTTTTTCAGTCCTTTTCAAGAAATCTCTGTTCAAAATGGTGAAGATATTCTTATATTATATTCCAGATTCTTTATTCCCTTTTACATTTAGATCCATGATTTGAAAGTGATTTTGTTCATGGACTAAGACAGGGATCAATATTTGCTTTTTATTATATAGATATACAATTGGAACAGCACTATTTATTAATAATGCTATTCTTTCCCCACAGTGCTATAGTGCCATCTTTGTCATGTGCTTATATTTGTGAGTTTACTTCTAGACTCTTTAATCTGTTCCAATATTCTAATTTTCTATCATTGCATCCACACAACACTCCTTTAATTATTGTATTTTAAAAGGCTTGAGATCTGCTTGTATATTTGACTATTTATATGAATTCAAGGATTCTGGTGAAATTTTATAGAGTCAAAACTTTATAAAATGCTATATTCACCTTTTATTTTTGCTATGACATCATTTTTACTTGTGTAACAGTAGATTTCTGAGTTATAATATTTCTTAAGATTATTATGATATATGTTTATTTTTATAAATACTATGACTACTACTACTAGAACCTAGAACTATTTCTAATGTCATCACGAAATAGGGTTTTATAACCACTTTAAGAGCAAATAATGGGAGAAATTTTGCCAAATTCTTAAATGTGTCAATTTTTTTTTCATTCAAATATGAGCTAAAAATATTTATTGCATGCTAGTCAATCTGAATTTTTTCATTTCTACTTAATATATATTTCATGAAAGTACTGAAAATTTATAAAGAGTATGAAGGATTTATTTGTCAGTTTAATAGACATATTATAACAGTATCTCAAGATTGTGACCAAAATCTCAACTAGCTATTTTTCTTTTATCAAAATGTTGCAAAGAAAAAAAAATTCATTATGTTCCGTCTAGCTGTTTGAAAAAGTTCAACCTTCTCTGTGCTTGATTTCTCTGCATAACACTTGGGAGAATTGTAATGCTTTTACTGTTACCTTTAAATATCATTACACCTTAGAGAATCTGCAGAGTTATATAACACTGTGATTAAACAGAATCACACCTTTCATAGCACAGACTCCAAGTTTTGCTGATTTAGAAAACACAGAATCTTAAGATTTTTAGGTGCCTTACCTAAAGCTTATGGAAAGGAAGAAAGAAGAACCAACAGCTGAGAAGAAATTAAGAAAAATCCCTCCTGCAGAACAACTAAGGGAGAAAGGACAAAAATAAATCAGGTTCCCCCTAGCTTCATATGTGTGTGTGTGTGTGTGTGTGTGTGTGTGTGTGTATAAAATATGTATAATTTATTCTTGTTTGTTCTTGGCTTACAGTCATGAAGAAATTCAGAATTTGAATGAAAATTGGTTATTAAAAAGATACTTCATTTGGAAATGAACAAGGTAATTAAGAAGGAAAAAGTAATGTATAATCCCTTAGATTTTCAGGGGAATGAACTAAACCAGAAACCAAAATCATATGGTTGTGGAAAAAAATACACAGCAGAAAAAATTATTCTTTGTTTCAGGGATAAAACTGTTATGTTTTTCATAGCTGACATTTCTGTCACACTGAGTTACAGAGGCAAACTCCTTTCTTTATTAACAATAAAAGGAGTTAGCATCAGAGCTCAACTATTTAAGCAATGCAACAGACTTCGTTTATACAAGTCAATTACAATTTCTAATAATTAAAGGCAAGGAGGAAAAATGTTCAGTCTCACATGACACTATCTAATGTGGTGTTTCTCACACATTTCAAAACTGAGACTTGAGGCTGAGTGCAAAGAGTATACAGGCTTGGCTGACACATCCGGAGGTTCTGTGAATGCTGCAGAGAAGTCACTACCCTTCACCCTGGAGCTGACCCCCTACTTCCTTGGAGAGCAAGCTCACCTTCTACCTGCATTGCAGACTGTTGTCTGTCATGATTATGTCTGTAATGTTTGATGCCTATTCTTATTTCACATTAGAGAATCAAGGAGCATTTAATAAATTATTTGCCCATTTTTAAACTCCATTTGCAAGTTTCTACTTTTACTTCCTAAACTTTCGTAGTTCTCTACTAAGCACGTAGGCCATCTAATGCTCTAACAGGGCAGGCAGTGACAGGTCTGCTCCTAGTTCAGGTGAACTCCTCAAAAATATTCCTCAAGAACACAGAACTGCAGCAGCTCAATGTTTCAATCATAAGAGTGTTTAGGAACTCATTGAGAAATGTTATCAGCTAATATTTCTATTTAGAGTTGACCTTCATTATTAATTTCATTCTATTTATTCCCCTGCATGTGTGTATGTGCTTTTTTCATGTATGTATTTTATTGCTTATAAGGCAATCGATTTGTTCATTCATCCCTTGAACCCAGCAGAGATAGAGTAAGGGATGGCAATGTCTGGATGAGCCCAAGTTATGTTTTCTCAGTTGGACAGATTACCAAAGCTTGATTGAGAAATCACAACTTTTTTTCTTATTCATTTGCAAGAAGTGTTCCTGTTACATACTTTTTACCCTTTATCCTGACATTGCTGTCTTAGAAAGGTCAGTTTAACTTCTCATGTACTAGATTTCTTTGATAATGCTGTATTTTATTTTTTTGGTACCTTCCATCACTGACAATTTTTGATTGCTGTTAATTATCTCAGAAGCTATGAATATACACTTCACCAATGGGAATCAGTTTTCTAGCATGTACTTCTTGTGCTTATGTGAAGCCTCCCACAAAAGCACTTAACTTTAACTTTTTATTCCTATAATAGGTAAAGTTGTGATTTCCTTGTATTCATGATTTAAGAAAAGCCAAAGACAGTAAACTAAGATTTAAGTGACTACTATGTGCTTGCACTTTCTCATGTGATATCTGATGAACATAACCAACTAGAGATGCTAGTTCACATATTTAAATAGATCATTTTACTATATCATTAAATAGCTTAGAAAACTGAAGTTCAGAAAGGGAACATTATTTGTGTGACATCACACAATGAAGTATGTGTTTAGTACAGAATTCTTCACCACCACAGCCTGCATTAGTAGCATTTCTTCCTCCACCACCAGATGTAATTGTCATCAGTGCTTACTGTGTGTCAGGGCTTGTGTTAACAGCATTACATACTTGATTTTATTCAATCATCACAGCTATGTGAGGGTGAAATTCCCATTATATATATTAAAAGTCCAAAAATCAAAAAACAAAAACAAAAACAAAAAACCAACCTTTTATTCTGAGAGCTTAAGAGTCTTGAGCAAACTTACTAGTAAGAGACTCTGCAGGATTCAAACTTGGGCCCATGAGGCCACAGTCTGTACTCTTTCTCACTGTGCTAGAGGACTCCACATCAGTCAGAAAAAAGTGAGAAATTTTCAGAATTGATTTGAACTCTAGACCATGGTTCTCAGCCCTGGCCTCATATTAGAATCATCTGAGGTGTGGACTGAGTATGTTTTTAAAAGTCAGTAGGTGAATATAAGAATGAACAATCAGGCTGACAACTATTGCTCTGGTTGTATTTGAGTTCTGTCTCATTTTTCTCCTTTGCCATCAACTGGTGAGTTCTTTCTAAAGACACACTTCTGTTCCAGTTCTGTGCCAACCACAATGCACTCAAGGGTCTCAAACTCAGTGTTCAGCAAGGAGACTTAAGTGTATTTATCTAAGTTACAAGTGATAGGAGATCTGGCTTATACTGGCTTAAGTAAAATAGTTATTTAGTGGATCTTGAAAACTTTCTAACATCAAATGTAGCTTATGTGGTTCACATCATGTGACATGTGTTCATCTTTGGTCTTCACTTCCTCTAGAGTGGCACATTCTTAGGACTACTATTCAATGCTCTAGTCCAGTAAAAGAGATGCTCCCAGCAGCTGAAATACAAATCCTAGCATTGAGCCTCTTGGGCTCCGATTGGCTTGATTAGAGTCCTGTGTCCATCCCTGCAACACCCTCTATAGACAAAGGATTCTCTGCATGGGAGTTGACTTATCCTAAGTCACGAACTCTATCTTTGCATCCAGAGGGGAGAATTAGCTTTAACATAGCAGGGAGGTAGGGGGAGTGATGATTGGTGCTTACAAAAAAATATTATCATGTAATTTCCTTAAAAAAGATAAAAGAATTCCTTCAAGCTGCTCTTCAATGTGCACATTATATTTACCGAAGGACATTAAACAATATACCTAGCTCCCATCTGAGAAATTCTGGCTGAACCCTAGGTCTCTGATTTAACCGAGACTTGGATTGACACCATCCCCTATTTCTCTCTGCATCATCCATCTGCTTTCTAGAATTGACTCCCAACAATAAAGTCCAAGATGCTTACCTGGAAATTTTGTTTCTTGCTTAGATTTTGTTAGCTTGTTATAATGAAAAGCAAAACAGAGTAAAACAAAAAGTACTGTACTTAATTATCTTTTGAAGATCATTTGTAATAGAACTGCCAAACCAGGTCACTCTGGCCCATCTACCTACCAGGTTTAGAAACTGATTTATCATTAAAATTTGATTACATCATTTCAGCTTTGTGGGCCTCAGATTTCCTGTCTGTAAAATATTGAAATGAGGCTATATGAATATGAACTCTCTCCTAGCTATAAAGTTCTATTTCTACTTAGTCTATTTTTTCTTGAATAATTCAAATATACCTAATGAGATTTAAGTATCAAGGAAGGTGACTATGTATCCCTGTTTCCCTGGGACTGTCCAGGTTTTCACCTTTGTCCCCATGAAATTATTATTTGTGCCATGGTTATTCTCAGAAGTTTCCTGGTTTGGATGATAAATTATTTGGTCACTGTAGGACCATGTTATATGAGAAAACACAACATCTTGCTTATGCTACCAATAATTAATATTTATCAAGAAGTTACCATGTGCTAGACCTTATTGTGAATGTTCTAAATATTTTAATTTACTTAGTCCTCATAACAACCCTATGATTCAGACACTATTATCTACCCCATTTTATAGACAAGAATGAACTTCAGAGACATTAAGCTTGCAAAAATCACAGAGCAAATAATTGATAGAACACTAGATTCCCCTCCCTTTCACATTTGTTTGTTAACTGAATTAATTAATTAAACTGAACAAAAATAACATTAATGGAAGCACCAGATCAAAATATTTATAAAAGTTTTAGAACTCAAATAATACCTATGATTACCAATTATAACCAAAACTGCAAACTAGAAGGTGTCAATTATGAAAACTCGATGTAGGCAAAATACTATACAGATTAGTACAAGAAATTTTATGATACCACACATTCTATGTGTTTCCTGGGAGATACCATTTGTAATATGGGCTCTGCTATCCCAAATCATACAGTTTTGTTGATAAAATTAGATTTTAGAATAGATGCACATAGTAGATATATATTATATAAATTACATGTATAATTATATATAATATATAATATATATACATATATTATATAAATTGCACATATAAATTTATAATTTATATATACTTTATCAGTAAAACTAATTTAATTTTATTACTAAAACAGTATATATATATATATAATTAAATTATTACAGTACTTTCGGTACAAGATGTGTTATTTACATACATAACATACATATTTTGTATCAAATTTACCTAATAAAACATAAGCAGCTTGTATGTTTAATGGAGACTTTCTTTTCCTTTCTGTTTTTCACTGGATTTGTAAACTCCTCATTTTTTCTTTATTTCTTGCTTGAAAAAAATAAGTTATGAAAATATTTCAGTTACTATAAAGCTACTATTTATTTTCTGTTTCTTTTAATTTTCTGTTTTGACATATATCTCTTTTCTCTTAGTTGTCCTCAAGTTTAAGTGCTAAAGATTATTATGATTGTGTATAAATTAATGTCTTAGAAAAATCCACTACCCCCCCCTTTTTTAGAGCACTGCGTGACAAACTTATCTGATTCTACTTATTGCCTGGGAGCTTCAATCCAAATCTGTTGCTTTGACTTTCTAGGAGAGAGGTCTAGTAATTGCTATTTTTGACAAGTATCACAGATGAAATTAAGATCAAGATCTTCAGAACATGAATATCTGGGAAGCACTGTTTTACACTAGTAATGATTTTTGTAGTACTGAATAGAATACAAAGTCTGAAAGAAACCTAGTTATAAAGATGTTGAATAAAATTCTAAATTACACACTAAAATAAGTTATGGTATTGGCCAATTTCTACCTTTGAACTGTGTGAGTAGATTTATATTTTGGGGGACTAGGTTTACTAAAAAATAAACTTGCAAATCAAGAACACAGTTATTGATTTTGATCATTTAAATTTATTGTCATTAATTCGCATGGTAAGAAATAGGAGCAGTAACAGATATGTATGTTTTTCTCTAGCGATTTACATAAAAATTACTAGAATTATATTTATCTACTTTTTGGGTTTTTCTAATATTAAGTATGATAATATACATTCATTTTCATTAGACTTGTTAGAAAACAATTTGGAGCATCTTTGTATATTTTAACAACACAAATAATTTTGTTATTGACGTGATTCTCTCAAACTGTAAATTTTGTCACTTTTGCCACAAACTCACAAGTCTGTCACATTTCTCTGTGATAGATAAAGAGCCCTTGATTCAAGCCAGCTGTTTGAGTGCTGTGCACTTACTGCTAAAGCTTTCTGGAGGCCTTGGCTATCACGTTTTCATCAAATGTGAATTCCTTTTTTACGTGTTCATATTGTACAGAGAACAGAAGAGCTCACAGCAGTCCCTAAACGGCATCTGTTCTTTATAGTGAGATGAAGAAGCTGCAGAAGGTTTGTGGAAACTTGCTGAAGCTTGTTGTCACTTAGCAAGAAGTGTTTAGAAGTTTGCAAAGAACAGAATTACAATTTGTCAAATGTTGCAAACTTCACATTGAGCACAATGGTTGATTTTCACTGTTGCTCTAAAAAATTGTATTTTATGCACTTTCAAAATGACCAACTTTCTGTTTTGGTAAAATACTGAAAATTCCGTTGCAGTAATTCAGTTACTCAGGTGTGACTCATTTTTTACTTTTTTTTTTTTTTTTAGTATGGTACAAGTTGAGGGATGGTAGGAAGTGGAGGGAGCGGGGGCAGTGAGGTGTTGGCAACATTGTACAAGTCACAGAAGTCCTAGCACCTACCTTTCTGTGTGTGTGCACGCGTGCATGTGTTTTAAATCACATATTTTACTTTCAGTCATACAAGAAATTCTTGAATAAGCCAATGGGATGCTGGAGTCAATACTTGCTTTACCAATCTTCACATAAGAACCTTTTGTTTAAAACTCTTCACACTTACTCAGAGTTCATCCTTCTATCATTATATATACTGAAATAGCTAGGGTTTGTTAAGGAATACATTGAGCTCCAAAGGTGTTAACATTTTTATTATGGTAACACTACCTTCTGTCCCCTATCTATGTGTATTTTGTTCATTTCTTATCATTCTTTCTTTTACTCCATATACAACGCACTTTTTAATCTTTGAAGAGGGGAAATGTTCTCCTCTTTCTGTGGTTTGGCTGATTTGGTTTGGTTAGAGAAAGATTGTGTTGCTTGGGTAAAGATGAATTTAATAAGTGTTTGGAGATCACCAGAGATAAGTTATTACAATAAAACCCTTTACCTCAAGCAAATGAGTTAGGACTGTGAGGCATACAAAAATTGGGTTGCAAATACCCTTTTTTGCCCAAAATTTAAAAAAACAAACAAACAGAAACAACTTTCAGTTTCTAAATCAGAATCATACAGTAGTTAGAAACACTGTTAGGACAAAAATATTGCAGAAAACATGATTTTATTGTAAACATATCTAAGTACCATAATGAACTACATAAGCCTTGAGTCTTTCTTCACTTCTACAGGTAAGAGTAAGTGCAAAAAGAATTTAACAGAAACATTTGAGAAGTTACCTGTTGACTTAAAGGCCTCTGGAGTTTAGAAGAATTTCTTTTCTTTATTTGTTTTTTCCTATTGGTACATGTTGGCCCTTTCAAAAAAACCTGGATGATCTAATAAATTCTGGACTTTCTTTACCTTAAATTCTATGATTTCCTATTCAAAATACTGAGACTTTCTCCTGAAATGAGAAAATAATATTTTCTATTATTTTTATCTCTTCTCTGAAATACTGTCATAATTTAGCTGTCTTACTCTTGGATTCGTCGGTCGTCGTCGGCAGCCGTCCATCTCGAGAGACGATGGTGTAGCTTCTTAAGAGTCTATCTGCACCGCTGAGAATGGCTGTGCAGTCCGACTCGGGAGTGACACGGTATCTGTCTCCTCCCATGTTGAATCGACATCTTGCGATGACGCTGGAGTGTCCTCTCCAGTGAAGCTGAAGCTACAGAGCCTGGGCAAGGTGATATGGAGGGTCTGCTGTTGCCCATGCAGCAGACACCCCCTCTCTTCGCAGCTGAAGGGTCCAAGGGAAAGACGGAGTCAATACAGCTTGGCTTCAGGTGCACCGCAGGAGTTGCCGGTGTTGACTACAACGTCAAACCGCCTTAGGGACTCCGGCTCCGGATTTTCTGTCGGGGTTTACTCCCTTAGCCTTTCCCCTGAAGAGGTATGCCGCAAGGCAGCGGAGGTTTTTTGGAGTCAGAGTTTTCCTTCTCTGATGTGCCCTGACTGGAAGATCGAACCAGCGACACTTAGCTCGCAGGCCGACGTTCAATCCACTGAGCCAAACCAGCCAGGGCCATACTCTTGGATTAATCCTCAAATATATGTTTCTAAAAGTCCATGCCATCAGGTTTAGAGAGAGACAGTCTTTGGTCTTTCAGGAATGGACTTTTGGCAAACACGATGGAATGTGCTGGAATGTGCTGGAGCTGGTTGTTGCAGCATCCTCCCATCACCGTGGGCCTGTTTCCACAGTGAAGGCCTCTCAAATGGCACTGGGCTCTGGTGTGACTTACCATGTTAAGAGAGGTCTTTCCTAACAGGGTTCCTAACATGCAATGTTACAATTTTAAAAACATATTTTCCCAAAGGGACCTTCCCTGACTACTCCCCAGAAGAATCTTAATTTTGAAACTTGGTTGAAAATATGAATTCATTCTAGGTTCAACTAGGCCTGCTCTGTTGTTTACACGGGGCAAACTGGAAAGGGGAGAGGATAGTTTCTGCAGGTCTCTGGCATACTCATTCCAGACTGGGTAGAAATGACCATTTGCTGAGTTGTTTCAAGGGGACTTTATCAGTACCCCAGGAACTGATGAAGAAACTCATTAATTCCCTGGGAACATTACCTCCCTTAATGAAAGGAAACCAGCCTATTGGCTCTGTAAAAGTAATCAAGTGAAATGCACATCGCCATTTATTTTCAATCACCATTTATAGGAGGCCCCACTTTTCACCATTAAGTTTAACCAGAATCTATTACAAAGCAGTTTAATTGTACCATGGATTCTCTTTTCCTATAAAGATTTTATTCCAATCTGGGATTATCTTATCAAATAACTATGAAATTATACCAACGATCTATCATAAAAGTAATCTTTCAAACTACCAACATCATGTCACTGAATGAGGAATTGGGAAGAGCAGATAATTGTCATTTGCACCATACATATAGAATAGACATAAAAAATCTCAAGAGCATAGCTATAGAAAAATGTAAAATAATTAGAAAGTCATGCATTTTGAATATCTGTTATCTTTGTTTATAATATAATTTATTTATGTAATTTAACTTTTAATAATGGCTACTTAACAACAAGCTGCAAGATCTCTGAAAATTTAACAAATGTTCTCACAAATCTATACAATTCAGCTCTAGTCAGCTCTACCACTGTTGAGTCTTTTTAAAGCTGCTATTTTCAACTTCAAGCATTTCTTTTATGATGAGATCCTTGTATTTATTGATGGTCTCGCTAACTAGATAAAGCTCCAGTGTCTTGTTTATTCCACTTGAAATAACAAAACCTCAGAGAATTTATTATAGTTCTGTTAAAACTAATGTGTCAAATACAAGATCAGATTTACCATTTGCATCCTTTTTATTCCCCCACTTACCCAATACTAGTTCTCTTTTATTTTTTCACCAATTTGTATTTAACTTTGTCATCTTTCTTCCCATTCTAGAATACTTAGCTTTGAAAAATGTAAGAATATTAAAATTGCAACTTGCTCAGCTTTACCAAAACAAACAAAACCTGGTTGTCACTTTAAAAGAAACACCAGCCTTTTCTTAAAACCTTAAGTGATTATGTAAATTTTTAATGTCCTTAACCTACAATATACCAGGAGGGAAGAGTCATCACAATTTACAATCTGTGTCCAATTGACCCTTCTTATTTATTTTTGTAATTTTATAAAATATTTACTGAAATAAGAACAGAGGAATAGTAAAAAAATATTAGAAATTTTAATAAGAATTAAAATAAAATAAAACTTTTGTCTAGTTAATGTTGACATTCAGACATCAGAATTGATGAAAGCATACTGTCATGTCTTCTTAGCTAAATTGGATAAGCCAGATTTTTATTGCAAGTGTGAGATGATCAGGTCCTTTCTGTTGAATGATTAATTAGATGAGAATAATATATTTCCTTTTAGTCTTTAGAAATACATTTTTTCATTGATAATATTATCATTTAAAGTCTCATATTTTGAAATTTCACCATTGCCATTAAAGTCCTGAGCGCTATTTATCTAGGTATTCATCTTCTGATTCATTTAATAACTGTGATATGTCTTCCTCTATAAATGTTCTCTTTACCAGGAACAGAACATGAAAAATTCTAAATTTTTAACTGTGCTCAAGGAAAGCTAAAAACATACCACAGAGGTGGGTATCTCTGGTTTTCTTCAAACTTTTTTGAAAGCTAATGCTATATCTCATATATTGGCCAGTGCAGAAAGAAACTAAAATTATGATTGATTTCTCTGTTGCATTAGGTTTCTAGTTGATTCTGTCATTCTTTTGTTTTCTTTTTATTTTAGTCTTTCCTTAAGCATCATTGAGAATAATTGATGAGTAATAATGAAATAATTACTTAGATGCTAAGCTAGCAAACTGTTTTAAACCATAGGAAAATAAAACCACTGAGTTCTCATAATTTATCTTCTAAAAGGGTCCAATTAGGCAATAAGTTTTATTCTCTCTATGTTTTTAAAATAAGTTTACCTTTGTTCATTGTGCAAATTAATGAGTCACATAATACTGATCCTGTCTAAAAAAAGAACCTCAAAAACTATGTCGAGTCTAATGGATCCTAAGGTATCTTTAAGGTAAAGTTTTCGTTAAAGTATAATAAACTTCCTCTATAAGTGTTTTATATAAGCAGTTTCCCTGAAACCCCATTTGTACAGTTATCTCCCTTGTCTTCCACTCATAGCTGCTTCTAAAACCTTTCTTCTCTTTTCATTCGTGCAGACATCCTGTTCAATTCTTCTTTTCTTGAATCCATTTTCAGCCTGCTGCAGGTACAAGACCCTCCACTTCCCCTGAGCAAACAAAGCTCATTTTTGTATCTTCTTTCTTTGGAAAATCCTAGCTCACCACATCCCATCACCTAAACACACATAGCCACACACATACAATTCTAGTCAATCTAAGTATTTATCAGAATGTCTGTTTTCTCATATGTATATTAATTCCATCCTCCATTCTTCCAAACTTGCCTCTACCTTTTCATCTTCACAATCTCTTCCTCCTTCAGGTCTCTTTCCTTCCTGATAAGAAGTTTGTAATTGTCCCTGGAGCATTGACTTGCTCTTTTCCATTCTCTTCAGCTCCACCTCTTCTGGATCTATTGATATGGTATCATCTACACACTGTTGTGGGTTTATTTTACCAAGACATCACTTTTAGCAAGTTACTCTACCACTTGAACATGCATGAAGGTTTTAATATGAACCACAGGTTTAGCACAGGGTCAGGTTCATGGCTGTGTGGCCTGTGCAGTCACACAGAACCTGTACTGAGAAGGACCCCATGTTTGGTTTAATGTTCTGCCATTGGAATCTGAAAATTTCTAGTAATTGTGAACAATGTGCCCTATATTTTCATTTTTTACTGGGCTGCACAAGTTACGTAGCCAGTCATTCTTGGCATTGGCGGCCTTCAAGAATTTACCATGTCTAAGTAGGTTTCTTTCTAGCCTCACTTTTTCTCATTCCCACAACAGTTTTATTCATATTATTGTCTTTTACTGACACATAATAGGTGTATGATAAATACTTGTTAAGTGAATTAAATATCATTTGGACAATTTGCTATCTATTTTTAAAGATCAGTTGTAAGAATTTTCCCTTCTATAGTCTTTGAAAAACTGTACTTTATAATTTTTTTTCTTTAAATATCCTCTGTACTTATTCCTTATCAGTTAGTTATCCAGCCCATGTGTATTAGTTTATACTTGAGGTAATTGCAAACAGAGTTAGTGGAGTGTTTTGGGGCCCCCACTTTCATATCAACGTTCTATTCAGGCACTAGAGCTGAATTTCCTTATCCATGATTAAGTGATCCAGTAATAACCTCCTGTCCTCTTAGAAGGCATGTTGTCTTTCCCAAGTTGTTAGGCAAAATATAATTTAAAATTCATCTGTCCATATTAGAAGAAACCAAGAATCCATGGTTACTCTAAAAAGACTTGGATCTTTCAGTGCTCATTGGTGGATTATAACCAGATGGCAAAGTTCACTAGAGGAAAATAAAAACTACTCCCAGGATAAAGGCAGTTGTGTGTAGTGGCAAGATGACTTACCCTGCTTGCCTCACTTTCTCTACTTCTTGGCCATGGAGTGTGATCTGTCACAAAGTCCTGTCATGAAAGGGCTGAACTCTAAAGAAGGACATGCAATGATAGATTGAAAGAAAGATTTTTTGAAGCATACAGAAAGATAATAATATTCCTCACATTCTAGTATAACATTTACCTAGATTCTTAGTATAATAGATGCACAAATTAATTAATTAATTAATACAAATTAAATGGTTAAGTCTTTAGAAATTCCTAATGATGAATTTTTTCAAATTGAATATATCTTTGTAGCCCAGGCCCTGACTAACATTGACCAGTACCCTATACTCCTCTCTTATGTCCCCTTGCAATCACAATACCCTCAGAATTAGTGTTCTTAATGCTAACAGCACAAATTAGTTTTGCCTGGGTTTTAAATTTAAGTAAAGGAACATATATTTGGAGGGGCTATTACAAATAGAACTGCTATGAATATTTTGTGCAGGTCTTAATGTACACATTTCTTTAGGGTACACAATCAGAGGTAGACTTGCTGGATCATTAATAAGAATTGGTGGGCCATTGGTTATAAATATGTTTTATTTTATAAAACACTACTTGCCAGTGGTTATACCACTTTGACTATCATCAACAATATACGAGAAAGGTCTTTACCTTTCCACAAGTTATCATAAGGTCTGAGAGAACTACAATTACTAGAGTGAGATTCTGGCATCAGAAACAATTATCTGTTGCCTGTGTTTATCCCTTAATAGTTTTATTCTTGTCTGTCTTGTCTTTCTAATCACATTTTGAAATATTAAAGGACATTAAAATAACTTTGCCTTCTCAATATATTCCACAGTGGTAGGCATTTATTAAATTTGAACTGATTCTAATGTTGCAAATTTATTGAAATATTTGAGCTAATGTATTTAAACTAAAAATGTGTGAGCAAACAAACAAAAACAAAAAACTCACAGGCACACTTTTTCCTCATGAGGGAAAGTAAAGACTTTAAAAATATTTTGCATTTGTTAACATTTAAGTGCTATATTGAGTTTTATTACTCTATTTCTTTTTACATGACTAAAATTTACTCTTCTAAATTTCCATCTTTCAGTTGAATGGCAAGGATACATTCCTTAAAAACCATAATTACGCATTATTCTGCCAACCATAGATATTGCTGTCTTGTTGGTACAAGACAGTCCATATGTAAGCAATTGCTTTGGAGTTCTCAGGTCATCTACCTGTTATTAAAATGGCTCCATAAATTCATTTTAAACCTGATATATTAGGCTAGAGAAAACCCAAAGTTATTGTCAAAAATGTTTCACACTTTCAGGCAGACCTCTGCCATGAGTTTTTAAAAACTCAATGAAAGGAAAATAATAAATGGTGCCTGGGCTTGAGTCAGAGCAACGAAACATTTTTAAAACTCTACTCTGACATAGGCAGTCTTCTTTGAAGCCAACGCAAACTATTGTAAAGTTGTGGGAAAAGTTTGTTGGGCCATTAATGAAAACAGCACATGGCATTTATATCAGAAAAGCAAAGAGTTTAGAAGGAATTCAGAGCCAAGACTGGGCAAGACTGCACGCTGGGAAGTTCTAAAATTTGTGGCTCATTTCTTCTCAAGCATATGCATGTTAACGTTTCTTTAAAACTTTAGAGAAGAACTTACTCATGCTTTTCCATGCAAGTTTCACAAGGTGCAAGCACAAGATGCAGAGCGTTTTGAAAATCCCAAGATAGTTTATGCACGTTTTTTTCTTCACAGTAGAAGTTGAACTGGAAGTTCTGAATCAGGAGTGTAAATGCATTGCAGTGTAAGAAAACTTTGAGAAATAGAAAAGGAAATACAGATTAATTACCTAGAATTTTATTATCACGTCCCACTCAAGTTACCATTAACCACTGCACTGCAGGTGCTTTATTTAGGTGCTAGACACCTGCTGGTTTAGAAAACTGAAGGAGATATGAACCGTATCAGAATGTTGGAGTGGATAGTATAATGAGTTCTTACTTTTATTGAGTTATTCTCAAACCTGAATCAAACATAAATAAACACAATAGCTCATCCAATAGTATTGTAAGCCTGCTCATTCTACAGTTTAGGATGCAGAAGTCCCTATAGACTGATTTGATTATTCATTTCTTTATTTGTTCAACAAACAAGTATTTAAGTGTTTGCTATCAACTAACAACAATACATGCATTTGTATGGTTGTCCTGCCAAAGAGGAGAGAGTAAGTGTCTGGGTTGGTGTCAGAGTTAAATGCTTTACTGATCATCTTGTGTCAATAGCTGTGGCCCCAAACTCCTTATTATGTTTTTATCCATTGTCACATAGCTTACATTTTTGTATCAGGACATGTAAATTGTATTGGATGTTACTTGAAATGATTTTCTTTACGAGAAAAAAACAAAAAAGAGACACTAGCTTAACTTTACTGAATTGGACTACTCTTCATTATAATTACCTCTTGAAGAGTATTCTTGAAATTGTGTTCTTAAATGTCACTGAGTAAACAGTGGTCTACTGGCATTACATGATGTCTACCATCGTAATGAATTCATGGGAGACAAAAGGAAAATACATCCATTCTTGTGTTGTTTGCAATGTGTAAATATAGTTTAATTGAAACTGTGTGGCTTATATATTCTGGAATGTATTTCAATGTTAGTATTTTTCATATGAGAGAGATAAAGTTGGTAAAATACATTTTATGGTACAAAATCATGTATGTCAATTTATATATATTTTAAAACACTATCTAGTTTTTATGTTTTTACTTATAGATTCCACTTTTAATTTTTAAACCATGAAACAGAATTATTTCAGCATATTGTTCTATCAACACGGTGCTTATAAAATAAAGTTGAAACAGCATTTTTTGGTATAGTACAGACCTCAGACTTGGGCAAGTGAAGCTCTAGCCCTGTATTTCAGAAGGCCCCATAGGCTATAAACACAAACACATCCACAACTCATTCAGGAACATGGGCACATCAGCTACTAGGACTGGGTGCTTAGGATTTGCACAGATGTTCAGTCACCACGCAACATCTGCTTTCACGATGAATGTAATCCAGGCCCCAAGAAGAACTTCTCCACATTTTCGCCCTCTTTTTTTTTTTTTTTTTTTTTGGTAATAAAATGTAACTGTGAAAATGATATAGATTTTTTTTGGTAATAAAATGTAACTGTGAAAATGATATAGAGGGTTTTTTTGTGGTATCGCTGCCTAAGATTCAGAACATAAAGAGCATAAAGAGGTTTCAGTGGAGGTTTTCTAAGATATGAACCAAAAATCTCATATAACCAAGTATTGTTTCTGGTTGTGTTACTCATTTTCTGGTTTTTATTTTTTTTCAACTTGTGATTCTGGTTGTACCATAAATTAGCAAAGGCAGACAACTTTCAGGTGTTGGATAACTGTTGAAAAGATAGAAGAACAAGTGTACTAAATTTAAAAGGTTTTAGCTTCATTTATGGTCTAATAATCTTGCCTCAAACACCACAAGTGATAGGGGCATGCCTACTTCTGTTTAGAATTTAACCTGTCCAAAAGGACAATGTTCTGAACTATGCCGATACCTAGAAGAAAACAAGAAAGTTTCGTTACAAAGTTTAGTCTGGTATTTAGTACGTTTCATGGATATCTTGTCAGTCTTATTCCCAGAACTGCCTGAAACAAGGATTTGTGCACATGGAATGTATTGAGGAAGGACTCCCAGGAATATCCAGTAAGGGAGAAGGGGAGTGAGACCGAGAGGGGGAAAAATCAAAGCGAGGGTATACTGTCAGGTAGGCAAGGCCCTTGGTGCTGCTGTCAGCAAGGGAGTGGGTTCTCATACTCTGATATAAATCAGCCATGGCGGTGGGGAGGTGTCAAGGAAGGACAGTGAACATAACCTCTCAGGAATTTCTCCTCCCTGTCTTTGCTGGCAAAGCAGTTCTAATAACCTGAGGTCAGTTCTTCAAAGATAAATGTGGGATCTGGGTGGATCACTGCTCCCACTGCTTTCCCTTATGCCTTTGTGGGAAAGGCCATGTCCTCTCGCCCTCTTAGAGGTGTGGCTACACAGGAGCACTTAAGTGCCCTGAGAAGGCTATTGTAAGTAAAAATGTTTAAATCAAGAGTTCCATAAGCTAATGTGCCTAAGAAACATTCTTCCACGTGTCTGTCAGCACCCAGGGGACACATTTCGAAAACACTTATTCTGGATTTTTATAATTTATTTCTTGTTTCTACAACAAGAACCTATGTGTTGGCTCTTGCTGTCTCCTGCCGTTCTGCCTTAAGTTACGATAGCCATTATTCTGAACAATAACTTTCTCATTAGAAGAAAAGCTGTAGGAAGCTTTATTGTCTTTCTTATAAAACATATCACAAACTATAGAAGTTTCTACATGTTTTTTCAGTTTTCTATGCATGCATCACTTCCTTGTTTTCTTATTCCCCCCAAAAAGGTAAGATAGTATTCAGCCTTCTAACTACAATATTTAGAATTACTGCAAGGGACAGTTAGGGATGAGTAAGTAATAATTACATATTAAATTATATTAGATTGACTTAATTAAATATTGCTTAATTTTAATACTGTTTTTCCCCCTAAATTTTCATCTGAAAATCTGAGAAAGGAAGTTTTGAAGTTAATATCCATTACTAAATATTTCCTAAACCAAAAACAAATATAATCAGATACATTTGAGCTTCTTTAGTAGGTAATGTGCTAAACCAGTGGCTTCCAACTGATTTGTTGTGACAAGCACACTGGTATGCTGCAAGAATTTTTAAAACATGCAATACATGTCTACTTAGTCAGGGACATGGACCTCTTTTCCCTTAACTTGTCAAGTAAAAAGATGACAACAACCAACACAGTGATAGTTATCTGGTATGAATAGATAAAAATTTATCTATTTTTTTAGTTAGATCAGCCAAAAAAGAAATATTTTTTTGGTGTACCACAGAATCATAGTAATTAGTTTGTGTGTCATGAGATGAAAAAGGTTGAAAATCACTGTGCTAAACCAAAGTGGTGATCTAATTGTGAAAGTGTTCTCAACAGCAAACACAGGAAAATGGTGCCAAAGAATTAATTATACAGACAGATTTCTCATCAGATTTGAGGACTTTCTGATATGATATAGTATATGTTGAAGTAAGAATGATTTAGTAAATATTAGCCTTAAGATATTACTATCAGTTTAAAAAATCTGAAATACTTTTATTTGCAATAAAAATATTATATGTAATTTAATGATCAAAGTTCATAAGAGACAAACATTTTACATGCTTCACTGACAACACTTGGAGCATATATAAATATAATTTTTAGGGATAAAATGAACCAGATTGCTAAAGCAGATAGTCTACTTTCCATTTTTATTCTCAGTTTATTGATATGAACTTCATTAGGACCTGATGTTTTTACTTAAGACTGCATGTCACACAGTCTGCAGGGCCTAGCCTGAGAAATGGGATAAGTCAGAAACGGCCTGAGGAGACAGAGCCTGCCAAAGCCTGCTGGGGAGTATTGACCTGATGCAGTGGGTAGGAAGCAGCCACTCCTCAGCCCGGCCCCTGCAGGTGTTGACTTATTTCACCTCTCCCTCTGAGGACCTCATCCACTCTCATGCCTTCATTATCGCTTAAGTTTATGACCCCCAGATCTAAATCTCTGACTCTGAATACTCTCATAGGGACAAAACCAATATGTAGTTAAAATTGTCATAAGTTTTCTGCCTTGGATCTCAAATTCAGATAGCCCAAACCAAACACTTTAACTTCTTTGTTTCTACATTAGCACTTTGGATTAATTTTCTTTCTACCTATAGTTGCCCATGTTATAAACCTTTTTAAAAATATCTGATTCTTCTCTCTCAAATTTCATATCTAATTAATTTCAAGTTTGTCTATTTTACTTTCTAATCTTGTCTTTCTCTTTGTTTATGCAACAACTCTTCTAGTCCAGGCCCTTCTTTATTCTAGAATATTGTAAAAGTCCTTTTCACTGGTCATGTCCCTTCCTTCAAATTTATTTCTTTCAAGACTATCATGGTTATTTTTTCAGTATCAATGTAAGTTAAATTATGTAACACCTTTACTTATATCAAACAAACCCATGAACCCACAGCAAATACCTTTGATAGCTCCTCCCTGCTTATAGAATAAAATTAAAACTCTTCACAATTGCTCAGCAAATGTTCTGACTTCTCATTTGCATTGTGTCTCTTATATCATATTGGATATTACTTGCCTTTTCCAAAGATTTTCAAATATGCCATACACTTTTGAACCTCCATGTTCTTAACACTACTTAAAATAATCTTCCATATTCACTATCTCCACCTCGTGAACCCACATTTACTTCTTTTTTTAAATTTAGGATAATTTCTTTATAACCTCATGTAAAGCAGGATTTGTTTTTAAAATGCACCAACATACAAACTATGAAGGAAAAAAATAAATCTGGCCTCATTAGAACAGAGATCCTCAACCCCTGGTCCGTGGCCTGTTAGGAACTGGGCTGAACAGCAGGAAGTGACTGGTGGGCGAGCGAATGAAGCTTCATCTGTATTTACAGCCACTCCCCATCACCCATATTACCGCCTGAGCTCCGCCTCCTGTCAGATTAGCTGTGGCATTAGATTCTCATGGGAGCAGAAACCCTATTGTGAACTGTGCATGTGAGGAATCTAGGTTGCATGCTCCTTATGAGAATCTAATGCTTGATAATCTGAAGTGGAGCCGAGGTGGTGATGCTAGTGCTGGAGAGCAGCTGCAAATGCAGATTATCATTAGCAGAGGGGTTTGACTGCACACAGACCATAATAAATCAATTGCTTGCAGACTCATATTGGTGAGTGGCAAGTGACAGTTAAGCTGCATCTGGTGGCAGGTTTTATAGTGACAAGTGAATTGATGTACTTCAATTGGACAGCTGCATCTGGTGGCAGGCTTCAAGTCAGAATCAGACACTTATTTTAGAGCACACGTGGCCCGTCTGTTATTTTAGTTACCACTTCCGGCGGCATCTCTTTCCCACACTGTGCACTTGTGTCAGTCACAGTTTCAGAGGGCCCGCGTGCTAACCCTAGCCAAAATGAAAAAAAAGCAAACATACTGGAGAGCTTTTTGAAAAGGAGAAAAGATAATGATGAGACAGCAGAACACTCTAAGACTGCCAACAAAAAGGATGTTGCATTTAAAAGAAAATACTGAGAGTCCTAATTAAATTACAGGTTCATTGCAACAGGTGATTCACATTCTCTAAGCCTGCTTTGTATAATATGTGGTGACCGGTTAGGTTATCCAATGAAGCCATGAAGCCTTTGAAACTGCATTACCACATGGAGACCAAGAACCCTGCATTAAAAGACAAGCCTTTGGATTAAAAAAAAAAAAATTATGAACATGAAGAACAGAAGGCCACCACTTCATCAGATGTGTCTGTACTGAGAGCATCATTCTTAGTGGCTAACTGCATTGCTAAAGCTCAGAAGCCTTTAGTGTTTGTGAAGAGTTGATCCTAACTGATGCTAACAACATTTGTCATGAACTTTTAGGAGAGGCTGCAGTTTGAAAGGTGGCATACGTTCTTCTTTCAGCTAGCACCATAACTAGATGAACTGATGAAATAGCAGAGCATACTGAGGCACAATGGTTAGAGAGGACTAATGAGTCATGTGGTATGCAATCCATGTTGATGCATCTACCCATGTTGATGACAGGGCAACAATTTTTGTGTGTGTGTGATATATTTTTCAAGAGGATGTGCATGAGGCTATATTATGTGCAATTTTGCTGCTAACCAGCACCATAGCTGCACAACTATTCAATTATTTGAATGATTACCTATCAAGAAAACTGCACTGGTCATTTTGTGTTGGTACATGTATGGACGGAGTGGCTGCCATGACTGAACAGCTTTTTAGTTTCACTACTCTGGTCAAAGAGGTCACTTCTGAATGTGAAACTATGCACTGTGTCATCCATAGAGAAATGCTAGCTAGCTGAAAAATGTCGCCTGAACTTAACAACGTTTTTCAGGATGTGTTTAAAATTATCAACCATATTAAAGTACATGCCCTTAATTCATGTCTGTTCACACAGCTCTGTGAGGAGATGGATGCAGAGCACACATGTCTTCTCTTATACAGAGAAGTGAGGTGGCTTTGTAAAGGTAGATCACTGGCCAGAGTTTTTGAGTTACAAGAACCACTCCAGAGATTTCTTTTAGAAAACCAGTCACCACTGGCAGCACATTTCAGTGACACAGAATGGGTCACAAAACTTGCTTACTCATGTGACATGTTCAACCTGCTCAATGAACTCAATCTGTCACTTCAGAAGAGAATGACAACTGTGTACAAGTCAGAAGACAAAGTGGCTACATTAGAAGCTAAACTGGAAGTATGGGGGTGACAAATGAATATTGGGATTTTTGACATGTTTCAAACATTAGCAGATTTTAAAAGACTCTGAGCCAGGGCCTTCTTTCTCCCAGCTGGTGCATGATCACCTGTCTCAGCTTTCAAAAGATTTTGAACATTACTCTCCAACCACAAAAGATTCCCCAAACTAGGAAGGACTAGATCTGCAACCTATCTGTGAATAAACCAGGTGAATTGACTTTGTCTGTATTAGAGGAGGATCAACTGCTTGAGATTGCAAATCACAGTGGCCATACATTCTGGATTAAAGTTAAGGCAAAATGTCCTGAGATTGCCACAAAAGCACCGAAAAGCCTGCTTGCATTTCCAACTTCCTATCTTTGTGAAGCAGGGTTTTCTGCAGCGACAGCAACCAAAATGAGATTACAGAGTAGACAGGACATAAGCAACACACCTTGGGTGTCACTGTCTCCCATCACCCCCAGATGGGACTATCTATTTGCAGGAAAACAAACTCAAGGCTCCCATGGATTTTGCCGTATGGTTAGTTTTATGATTAGTTCATTATATATTACAATGTAATAATAATAGAAATAAAGTGCATAATAAATGTAATGTGCTTGAATCATCCCAAAAGCATCCCCCTTGCCCCTGGTTTGTGGAAAAATTGTCCTCCATGAAACTGGTCCCTGTTGCCAAAACGGTTGGAGACCGCTGCATTAGAAATTAAAGCTGTATAAAAAAACATGAGAAATTAATGGTAAAGACAAGCAAAACACTGTGAAAAGATATTTGTAACATATATAATCAACAAAAGATCAGTATATCGAATGTATAATGAAAATATTTAAAAATTAAAAACTAAATTCAGCAACCAAATGGAATAAAAATTGGCAAAGAAAGTGCACAGACAATTCACATATGGGAGATCTTGAATGACCAATAAACATAAATGAATATACTTAATTATTAGTAATGAAGGAAATACCAGTTTTAAAGCATTTCATACCCACATCTCAGCAATAACATTTGTAAAACATTGGAAACTCTCATACACAGTTTGGAGCTATGTTTACTTTTTAAGATGCAGCGAAAATCTTGTTTTTTAGTATGAAAGCTTTCCTGATCATTGCATCATCTTTGATCCTAAAACATTTTGCTTAAATGCTTAAATGGCACTTGATTTATGTTAAAGTGAGTTACATACCAATCTTGATCTTATCTTTGTATCATTAGAAGTCACTAGATGCTCAAGAAATTTTCATCAAACTAAATTATTAAATTTAAATCAGGAATGTTCTAATTTAAGCAGAATATGCTTGCAGACTTATCCGAGTTTTTAACATAGGTGAGTGAATGATAAAATTTATATTTAGACTAAGGGATAGTAAGTTGATATATTTACCCAAAGCCATTGAAGTTATTTGTTTCTTTTTATGTCAAGCAAAACTCACAGGTTAGATTTGTCTCAGTGGATTTCAGCAAGCATTCATTTAGTGATTACAATTTATTGTGATTCTATCACTATAAAATAAAAAGCAACAAGTCTTGTTTTGTACAATCCCAAAGATATTTGTTAGGGCTATTATTAGAGATTTGATATCTGCAGGAAAAAAAGAAGTTTCTGTGTGTGCTTTGTTAAAATAGCTCTCATTGAAAATACCTTGTATTATGTACAGGCATAATTTTCTATACAATTCAGGAGGAAAAAACCCAAACAACTACCCAATCAAACATATAAAAGCAGTATCAACCACAACTGACACCGATAGCCTGACCAGAAGTGGGGAACAGGATGGGCTGCAGGAGATCGGAAACTGCTGGAGACAGTGCATGAGGCTGTGTTTTCTGAGTAACCAAATCGGTGCCTTGTGAATGCTCTGCTGGGTGCAGAGCATCCTGATCTTGGTGACAGATCCCCCACCCTTGGACAAGATGGCACAGGAGGAAGCATTGTAGTAAGCACGTACAAGGCTAGTAAGATAATTGGATGGTGGGAAAGCCCTCCTACCCTCTTCTGGTAACAGATTAAGGGTGGAACCAGAGGAAGGCAGGCACATGCACCATAGAAATCAGAATGGTGGCTGGGGGAGCTGTGGGACTGGAGAAAACTGTCAGTATAGCCTGGGGAAAAGAAAGGACTGGTTCAGGGACAGACCATGCTGGGGGGCATGGAAGTTGGGTTAAGAGAGCAACTGGTTCATTCCACATGGGAAATTTATATAAACCCAGGGGAAGGAAGGGATGCTTGCTTATCCACCTTGCTAATGTACTAGGTGGTGTGTTTGTGGGACCTTACGGACCTGGAAGCTGCATGACCAATGGCAGAGCCAGCCCCACACACGGGCTCCAGGAGGAAGCCTGAAGCTGCAGTAGCTGGAAGAAAAGCTGAGCTGCCTGAATGACCCCTCAGCGACTGCCTGTGGTTCCCACAGGAGAGGACTTCCACTGGAAGAAGGAATTCTGGACACTGCCTTTGGTTTTGGTCTGGCTGAAGACAGCTGGGATTTCCTCTAGGTTTCCTGTAGGGGATGGACTTTGAGACCAAAATTTGCCATTCTCCCAGGTCATGCAGCATTTGAATAAAAACCTATTTTCTTTCTCAACAGCCTCTGTCTCTAGAATTTGCCTACTGGTGTTGGCAGGCAGCTGAACCCCACTTTCGTTCACTAACACAACTACAAAATAATGCCTCTCCCTATACACACTGCTCTTTTTTGAATCACACAAATATCAGAAGAAAATTAACATATTTCCCCTAATATCTCGGATAGAATCACATCCTACATTACTCTTAATTGTGAATAGTGGATTTTTAGATGAAATAGTATGCTGAGGATCAGGTCTTTTGCCATGTTTAAAAGACTGATACCATTCTTTAGGTTTTGACCTAATGTAAAGTCTCCCTACACTGTGATAATTGACATTCTTCAGCAGAGAAGAAGCCATTACCATCTGTCATGTGACTGCTCTGAGGATAATAAAAATGCCTCGGACATGTGGGTTGGAAAGAAATTACTTTATCCCAAGGAAAATAAATCTAAATAATACAAATGCAGTGGGAGTGTTGCTAAAAATTTCTAGAGACTCTTGAGGTGCTTTGGGAGAAAATGAATCATGTTAGTAATATTTTCTGCTTTTCTTTCACCTAACTGCCAATTTAAAAATATCATACTAACAGGACCTGTGTTTGAAATTCTACCTGTACTTCCAGGAGGGTGTCCTCAGGGCTTTGCCTGCAGGGAGGTCACTGAGAGTCAATGCAAATCAGGCCAGCTGCCTCACCAGCAGGAGGTTACCTCCAGGACCCTCACGGCACAGGCAGATTTTAGAACAGCAGAAAAACTACCAATGTGTTGAAACAAACAAAATAGGGTTGGTTGTTATCCTGTTTAAACACAGGTCAAGATTGTTCTGTTAAGTCTTTAACCCTCAGCTCGTGCCCAATAAACAACAAGATCTCTGAACTAGCAGGCTGTAATGGGTTGAGGTAAAGAGATGACAAAGTGTTCACTCTGAAGTTCTGCCTTCTGTCAGACCTTTTAATGTAGTCTTAACATCCATTCTGTTTAACAATCTTTTGTCCAATAGACATAAATAAAGGATAAATATGTGTCTGATTGCAATGAATTAGTTTCCTAACAGAAGGAATCCTTGCCAAGGTTTTGTAATGATCTCGTCAATGTAGATAATGTGGTACATTAGAGCAGAAGCTGGCTGCTCATTGTTCTATGAATAGATATAGATTTAGCATTTATGGGAGTCTTTGAATAGGATGAAACAAAGCAATGAGTAGCCGACAGTTCTTCCTGGGTTTGATTTTAGTTAGTAATTTTATATCAGGTCAATGAATCTTTGTTAGTGTTAGAAAAATTTGTGCTCATATATCAAAAATTAATATGCATTTCTTTGCAAGAGTACTTTTGCCTAAAACATCATTAGTGCTATATATAAATGACATAAAAATAATTGAAAGTTCTATTTTCACCCTGTTCATTAATTTAAGTTTTACTTAAGCTGGAGGAACATGTTTACTTTGTGTTTTTCCTAGGAAAGTTAAATTACCTGAGGTCACTGAAAAGGCATTAACAATGAGACTGGGAGTCTTGTGTCCAGGTCTTTTTGTGGTCATTAGCATCCTATTTAACTTTGGACAAGTCACTCACTCTCTCAACTTTACATTCCATCCTGGGTATTTTGAGAGTTGGGGTTCCACGATCACTAAAGTTTCTATCAGTGCTACAATTTTATTCAAAAACATCAAGATAATGATCGGGTACTGCACCATTCTGAATTGGTCATGTGTGGCATTCAGGCCTTTAATATTGTGGTTTACATTTTATTAGTGATCATTTTATGGTATTTGCTTTTAATTTAATCAAGTTTTCAAAATTATTTTGATTAAGGTTTACTTGTGTTGTCTTGTTGGAATCCAATAGCTGATTTGAATTTTCCTGGTCTTCTACAGGATTATCACTTTCTTCTCCTGTATAGGCCTTTTTTAAAGGCCAAAGCTTGAATATCAGCATCACAAATGTCTGAAATACTTACTATTCCTTCTGCTCACTTTCTTTCTGTTTACTGTTTCCTCATTTTTTCCATTGCTGTCTCTGTACCTCAAATCCAAGGCTTTCCTGAGTCCTAGAAGCTTTGAGAGCTGTGCTCAGCACTCAGCCCCAGAACTAGTATTCTAGAGCTGGATGTGCTGTCTCCTGCCCTACAGTGAACATAAAAAATGTTTAAACGATCACTCAGCCTAGTACTTGTCAAGAGTTCGCAGTCAATAAATAGAGATCCTTTCCCCTAAAGGTAGATATTCCCTATTTCATTGTTTTAAATCTCAATTTCACAAATAAGGTTTTCCCTCAATTTACAATAAGATTGTTAGTCAAGGTTGAAGACTGGAGAAGTAGTTGTACCAGACACACTTGAGATCTGTAGTCCTTTTCTATGTCCATTTTTTTTTTTTTTTTTGGCCACTTGTCCTGTCTCAGTCACTGACTCGGGTACCAGTTCTGGTTGGACCCTGACAGATTGGAAACATCAGTTGAGGTTACACTGAGTATTTCTCCTCCTCCCCTGGGACTTTCCTGTTGATATTGAAGCATAAGATCTCAAAAGAGCTGCTTGGTATTTACATAAGTACAACGAGAAGTACAGATGACTGGAGAGGGGGAACAGCGGACTAGGGGCTGGAAATTTCTACTCTGCAGAACAAATCTTTGACCAAAAGAGAATGGAACTAAAACATGAATTCTTCCCCTTTCCCTGACCTAGATAGACCTTTTGTTTATAGTGAACATGTAGGATCTTCCAAGATTTAACAACCAGTTGAACTTGATACTATCTCAATAAAACCCAATCATTAGCTCTTCTAATCTTCCCTATTTAATTCTCCTCTATCACACTCATGATTCCTTGGGCTTGCATTCTCTAATAAAATATTGTATATTAACTTTTGTTTCCACCTCTGCTTTCTGGGGAACTCAAACTAAGACATTGGTTCATTTAGACAATATTTATGAACACTTACATTTATTCATGGTATGAAGAATTATGACAAAGTAGAATATAAAATAGTGAATAATTTGCAGGCCACATGCTTTAACTAGTTATCTATACCTCCTGTAGTTTTTCCATGACTTTCTCAAATTTAATGCTCTACAGAGGGGTGGAAATGCTGGGGGATGGAAAAAGAAGCACATATTAAGTTCATAAGGATTTTTTCTTTTTTCTTTTGTGGACAAAATCTCTCCCAAATGTGAAGGGCAAAAATACTACTGAAACCAAATCTGTGTCCCAGAATTATTTTTAAAAATATGCTCACTTTAAAACATTTCCTGTTCTTTTGACAGAGATAGTGAGAAAAGATTTTGAAAATACAATATTGATTATAAAAAATCTTGGAAGAAAATTCATATCTTCTGTCTCCCTACACAATCACATTTGCCATCCTCTTCTAAACAGATTTTTAGAGAAAACAATAAAGTACATATTCATATATGCAACACAAACTTGTTGAGTGTCAACTCTGTTAAGTACTGCTTTAGGTGGTATTTATTCACCAGTAAATAAAATAAGCCAGATCCCTGCTTTTCCAGAGTATATGTTCTAGGGAAATGGAATAAACAAAGATAAGAAAAATGTACAAAAATTGTTAAAGGTGATAGTGTGTGAAGACACAGGGTGATGTGATATGTAAAGACTGAGGTGATATGAGCACTGAATTTTTTTCTAGAAGCTGACTATGAGATGCGTAGTCTAGTGATTTCCAAATCAAGAGAAAGTCAAGGGAAAAGAAACAACATAGGGTATGAGTTAGTACAGATTAGGAAAAGAAAGAAGCTAGTATGGCTGGTGGATAGTACCAAAAGCTATTGTATTATGAAATGAGATAAAAGAGGTTAGAAATGGTCAATGTTTCATTTTAGGTCATATTAATGAGTATGAGTTTATTCTAAATGTGGTAGAAATCCCTTGAAGGGTTTTAACAATATATAAAAGAACATACAAAATAATTCATTTCATAGCATTCTTACAAAAATTGGATACTAATATAAAAAAAATCTGTGAATGACTTTTTTAAGAAATATGACCTTATTTTTGAGACCAGTTTTAGATTCACAAGCATATTGAGCAAAAGGTATAAAGATTTTTCATATACCCCAGCCCCTATACATGCGTGGCCTCCTCCAATTTCAATATCCCCCACCAGAGTGGTACATTTGTTACAATTGATAAACCTACATTAACACATCATAAGCATTCAATATCTATAGTTAATATTCAGGTTCACTCTGTGTTGTATGCTGTATGGATTTGGACAAAATTATAACGACATCCATCCATCTTTTATAGGATCATAAAGAGTACTTTCATTCTCCTCTAATACTCTGTGTTCTGCCTATTCATCCTTCCCACCTTCTTAACCTTTAGCAACCACTGACCTTTTTACTATCTCCAGAATGTTACCTTTTCCAGATGGTCATATTATTGGAATTATTCAACAAGTAAAATACATTAAAGATTCCTCCATGTCATTTCATATCATGAGAGTTCTTTTTAGGGCTGAGTAACACTTCATTATCTGAATGAACCACTATTTATTCATTCACTTCAGGAAGGATATCTTGGGTACTTTTAAGTTTTAGCTCCTGTGGGTAAATATCAAGGAGCATAATCACTAAATCATATGTTAAGAGTATATTTAGTTTTATCTTCCAAAGGGGTTGTACCATTTTGCATTTCCACCAGCAATAAATGAGAATTCCTGTTGTCACACATCCTCACCAGCTTTTAGTTTTTGTTTCCATTTTCCTGATGACATATTATGTGGAACATCTTTTCATATGCTTATTTACAGTTTGTATATCTTTGGTGGGTGAGGTGAATGTTAAGGACTCTGGGTTATTTTTAATCAGATTGCTTATTTTCTCATTTTTAGTTTTGAAAATTATTTGTGTGTTTTGGATAACAGTTCCTTATCAGGTGTGTCATTTGCAAATATTTCCTTCCACTCTGTAGCTTATCCTGTCATTCTCCTGACACTTTCTTAGAGCAGTAGTTTTAAATTTTAATAAATACCTGATTACCAACTCTTTATTTCGCAGATTGTACCTTTGATGTTGTAGCTAAAAAGTAATCACCAAATCCAAGATTATCTGGATATTTTCTTATGTCATCTTCTAGTAGTTTGATGGTTTTGTGGTTTACACTTAGGTATGTGGTCAATTTTGAGTCAATTTTTTGTGAAGGCTGGAAAGTCTGTGTTTATATATATATATATATATTTTTTTTTTGCATGTAGATGTCCAATTTTTCCAGCATTATTTGTTGAAAAGACTATTTTTCTCTCCATTCTATCACTTTGCTCCTTTGTCAAAGTTCAGTTGATTATATTTATGCGGGTCCTTTTCTAGGCTTTCTGTTGTGTTCCATTGATCTATATGTCTATTCTTTCACTAATATAGTGTCTGGATTACTATAGTGTTATAGTAAATCTTGAAGTCAGGTAGTGTTTGTTCTCCAACTTTGTTCTTCTTCTTCAATAATGTATTGATTTTCTGGGCCTTTTGCCTTTCCATGTAAATTTTAGTATCATTTTGTTGATAACTGCAAAATAACTTGCTGGAACTTTGACTGGAATTACATTGAATCGATAGATAAAATTATAAAGAAGTGACATCTTGACAAAACCAAGTCTTCCTATCCATGAGTATGAAATATCTCTTGATTTACTTATTTTTTCTTTAATAGGTTCATCAAAGCCTGGTGGTTTTTCTCATGTTGGGGGCGCAGATGAAAATGGTATTGTGTTTTTAATTTCAAATTCCACCTTTTCATTGCTGATATATAAGGAAATGATTGAATTTTGTATATTAACCTTATATCTTACAGTCTTGGTATAATTTCTAATAAGTTCTTGGAGCTTTTTTTGATTCTTTTAGATTTTCTACATAGTAATTATGTTATCCATCAACAAAGACAGTTTTATGTCTTTATTCCCAATCTGTATACCTTTTATTTCCCTTTCTTATCTTCCTGAATTCACATGAACTTCCATTATGATGTTGAAAAGACGTAGTGAGAGGGGTCATTCTTGCCTTGTATCTGATCTTAGTGATCTCTCATCAACCTGACTCTATGCTATGTTTGTGTTTCCTGAATTTGTTAAATAATTTTTCTTATTGTTTAAGCTTGTTGAGTCAGGATTCCCTGTTACTTGCAGCCAGAGGTACAGTAACTGAGAAAGTCTTCAAATCTGAAAAGAATTTACAAGCTAGAGACAGAGTGCAAGCAATGTGAAAATAAAATTTACATAATACTCTACATTAAAAGTACCTCAAGGGACAATGAACTCAAGAAATTCTTTAAATATTTTTGCTAAAATATCCATTGCTTCCATCTAAATATAGTTTTCTTATCTGGTGTTTTATAGTATCCTATTTACATTTTCCCTATGCCATTTATATTCTGATTTATACTTGTATTTGAATATGTCTATTATTCTAGCTCATAATCTTGGGGTGTCTGTATTTTTGATGTTGTGCAAGTATGTATTTTTATACCAGTAGGAACTAAATAAACATTTTTTTGAATAAGTAAACTATAGTATGCAGGTTTTCTGGGATGTCAGAATAAGGTGAGGTTGCTGCAGAGATGCTTGTTATACTTCAAAGATGCAGTTTAGGTAAGTAGAAAAGGCATCACAGAAAAAAATTATACTGTATCTTGAAAGATTAGTGAGGTTTGAATAAGTAAAGAAGACAGAGGAGGATATTTAAAGGAAAGATGGAGTGATAAAAGGGATATTTAGGGAAAGTTTGTAGACCTATCTAGATGTCATGAAGAGTAGAGATAAAACTGGAAAAGCAGTTAAGAGTCAAACTGCGGAGGATCTCAAAATGCTAAAATGAAGAGTTTATCATTGCCTTCTAAGAATTAAAGAGGAACTAAAGTTTTACAACTTTCCTTTATGACCAGGTGCACTTCTAAGTTGACTGCCCCAAAACCGTACTATCTATGACTAAGGAAAAATATTTTGACCTATGTATTTTTGAATATGCAGTATTGCTGATTAATATACATGGCTATAGGATCCAATATAGCAGAGTTCAAATAACTACATTCCTTATTACCCTGCTTCTCCCCTTTGCCTATATTTTTCCTTCTGAAACCCCCTCCTCATTCCAGGCCACTCCTTTACTGTCCTTACTGGATGAAAGTGAGGGTATTTCCTTCTGCAATGTGCATAGAGCTAGCATTGCCATCAGATACCTGTCACAGAGCAAGGAGAGATTTAATATCAATGCAATGCTGATGGAATAAAGGGCATTGCTTTCAGAAAACCAAAAGAGCAGCAATGTAACAGAAGATGTGGACAGTGAATATTTTTGACATTGCTACAAAGTTTAATATAAACTTTTTGAGGAAAAAATCAGGGTGTATAGAAAGTGTGTCAAATGTGGACTTTTCCACAGTGTAGGTCTTGCAGAGTTAAGTGACATTAAAGCATGTTCAGTGATGGTTGGTAGGCTAAGCAATGTAGTCTGGTCACAAGCCCAAGAATACCTAGGCATAGTCCCAAGAGAAGTTTGTAATCAAATGCAGCTTGTAGAAAGAGTTTCAAATCTTGCATGATTTTCATACTGAATGTTTTGGATTATCACAGTATGTTTTTCTATGCTCATTTTCATTTAGATGGAGGGGGGATTTCAAGAATTCATGCCTTGTACTTTTTATTTTAGTTTTTTAAGGTACCAAGAATTTTTTGCCAGGATTTATGTAAAAATTAGAATCCATCTTGAAATTCAACTAAAGATTGCATCCCTAAGTTGTTTAAAAAAATCGAGAGCTGAGCATATTGTAATTCTCGGAGCTGTCCCTAGACAGACAATATTGCAGAAGTTTTTGCCCATGTGTCTTTGTTTTGCAAATGAATATGCAACATTACATTAGTGCAACAAAAAATTAATCTTGGAATCAAAGAACCTAACAAATGCTGAATTAAAAAAATGTTAGTTAAACTTAGAGAAGGAGAAAACAAGCGTCTAGTAAATTTTTTAATGCCTCAAATTTTACAATAATATCTTCATTGATGGTCAAGGAAAAGGGGAAAAAACTAGAGATTTCATATAGTGTTAAATACTGTTTTAAATTAATATTATTGTTGTTCCTGTAAAAAACATATAATGAAACTAAATTATTTAAATATTACTTATAAAAGGCAGCAGGCACATAGCCAGCATCACTGCAAAACAAATAGGCGATAAAAATAATTATACCATTTACAGAAACCATAGCTTAGAATCCCTCTCAAGACTAGAGCTGTGATAATTCTAGTGTAAAAACGGGTGGAATAATTCTTTGTATTTTTATGCAGTTATCACAATGAAAATACCTTCTTATTTAACATAGCATTATGAATAATCTGTGGGAAAATTTATTGTATATCTTTGGTGATTCTATTATTGTCTCTTTCAAAGTTGCATTTTTTAATAGCTTCTAGTCTTCTTCCTAATCAGTTAAAATACATTGGGCATCCTCAATTTAAATGATAAAAATTCATGATTTTGAATTTTCTACAAAGTTGAAGACTGAAAGGATCTACAAAGACAAAAAACCCTAGTGAAAATATTTTTACCTCATAATTTAGTTTGAAATATTCCAAGTAAAAGTTTCTCCTTGAGGGACATCACTCCACATAGTGTGATAAAGAAATATTTTAATAAATAAATTATATTTACATAGATATGTAAACCAGAGATGGTTGATTAATGGTTGATTAATTGATAGCGTCACCTTAATAGTCTTGGGAAGGAAACCATAACATTCTGCCTAGTAGTCTCAGATGGCTAATGGCAGAAAGGCTTGGAGTGAGAAATAATCTCCACCTTTCCACATTCTATAAATGAGGTCAGTTGGTTGTGAAATGTATCTTCTGCCCCATCTCTTTATTCCTGTTCCCTCCCCTAATTTTTATTTTCATTACCGGGTCTCTTTTAGTATTACTCTGTCTGGTAATGACGTTTTGGACAATGAAGTGTGCTATTGAAAATTTTTCTTGTTTAATATGGGTTTCTTCTATAATTTATTCAGCTTTCCAATGTGATTTCACTATATAACATAACCCATTATAATGAGAAAACTGGCACACAGACAAGTTTAATGTTTTAGTCCAAGAATTTGTGACTAAGATATGAACAGAATTCAGATCTCTCACTTTCTAACCTATTTCCATGGCGTTGCCTAGCCTTCAATCAAATGAAGTAAATGTATTTTGTTGGAAACATAGTTCTTTTCAGGGGAATGCTGTATATTCAGCCCTATCTGTTTTCTGACATGGCCACTCTTTTCATGTCATTCCCAATTCTTTGGGGCAAAACAGCCTTGACTGTGGCGTTGGAGATACAGCCTGATGACTTCGTGAGCTTGAGGCTGCTCTTGCCCAGCCTGAGAAAACCTCCTTGTCACTGGCCCAGACTTTCCAGGGATCCTTTGTCCTCTTTGCACTGATTTTCTTCTGAGTCACCAAGTTTTGAATTGAAGGTGGCTGAGAAATTTAAAGAGGAGAAAACTGGCAGGCTCTATATCTTAAAATATAATACTTATATATCTGATATATGTATAGAAAGTATTAAGAATTGCATCTCTCAGAACTATTTTTTTAATCATAGCATTTAATGTAAATGTGTTTAGTAAAGCTTTTTGTATTTATTCAGATTGAAGGTATTAAATGGCTTTAGCAGATTTTCCTTTTCATCAATTTTGTTGAACATTTTGAAAATAAATTTAAGTTCAACTGAATGAATCCAAGATATATTATTTTTAACTCCTGTTATAAACATTACTTCAAAGTTTAAAAATTCTCTACCTAATACCCGTAAAGTCTTTGAGATTTACTGAAGTGTATTTGTGAGTCTTTTCACATCTACTATGCTTATGACTTAAAGAGAAATCAGATAAGGAACAAGCTAAAAGAATAACTTTGTGTTAGCAAATAACACATATCATTTTAACTTTGTTTCCTCTGAATGATTTACTGCTTTTGTATTGCTTTGTGATTTCTTTTGATATCTGATAATTCAGTTCAATTTTGATTTGGGTTATTATTATACGTTCTGTGCTTGAGAATGATTTGTAATTCTCTTTATCTCAAATAAATTTTTCAGAGAGGTGTTTCCAACCATATTTTTATGAATAAAATTCTCAATTTTCACTTGCATAAACTTAAACTTTATTAAAATAAAATAATACTTATTTTTTAGCAGTTTAAGCTTTGTTATATTTGAGAACTTACTCTTAGGTATTTGAAAATAATTAACTATAGTGTTAGTATGAGTTATCTTTAGTTCTGCTGCTTATTTTTTTTTTCTTAGTTGGCTAATATGCTAAACACCTGTGATGAACTGCCTTTAGGAATAAAACTCTGGATCTATCTATCTATCTATCTCTATCTATCTATCTATCTATCTATCTATCATCTATCTATTTATCTTTCTATCATCTGTCATCTATCTGTTTAACCTACCTACCTATATCCTAATGAATCTGAAAATGTTAGTTGTTAATAGACTTTTTAATAAAAATTAGTCAATTATGGATGAAATTTTTATCTTTCTAACTTTAATCTGTCTACAGAACATTTGGAGAGAAGTACAAACCTCATTTGGTCTGAAAATAAACACTCTATAATTCTTTATCTGAAAAACTAGTTGATGACTAGAAAATTTAGGGCCTTTCTCCTTCAGAGCAGAAAGTTTCCTTAAATACTGCAGCAAAATACAATTTTTTAATTATTAAAAAGGCTTATAATTATTGACTGATTTTTTTCAACTAAACTCTCAAAAAATTCATCAATGTAAAGCTGAATGCACTTATATTTTCTATTGTTCTCTTTATATTTAAAGTGGATTTTATTCCCATTTGAAGTGGAATTAAGATGAGAGCAATAGAAATAATACAATTATCTAAAAATATTGGCAGGTAACCAGGGATTAGCATGTTAGCCTCTGACACAAAGTACAGGTCATAACAAAACAATTAGAAAAAGAGGAAACAGATGAAAAAGAGAAAACTTAAAAAAAGAAAAGATATATATTAACCATTAAACAAGAACAGGGTACTACAAAAGTGGACATACAGAGAATGAAAAAGAGCAGCTGAAAATTAAAAATTTGGTGAGATTAAAAACATATTAATAGAGTTGAAAGATGAAATGAGAAGCTCTCCCAGAAAGTAAAACCAAAATGTCAGTCCCTGGGGGTGGAGGGGCTGGGAGAGTGGAGGGTGTGAGCAAAAACATAAGAAAAAAGAGAACTCATACATATGGACAACATTGTGGTAATTGCAAGTGGGAGGGGGGTGGATGGAGGTAGAAGAGGGGATAGAGGGGATAAGTGGTGAATGAAAAAAAATTTTTTTAGAGGACCAGTCCAGTAGGTTCAGTATCTGAAAAATAGAGATCCCATAGAAAATAAGAAAAAAACCAAAGAAGTAAAATGTTAATTAATTTTTAGAATAAAACAAGAATTTTTTTCTTCAGATTTCAGTGGTTCTCCAAGTGGAAAGTAGCGTCATACCAATGAGTACTATCACAAAAAATTTTAACTGTGGGGACAAAGGGAAAATATAGTATACAATTCCAGAGAGAAGAACAAAAAACAGGTCTACTAAAAATGGTCAGCATAACTAGACTTTTCAAGAGTCACTTTCTTCATATTGCACTACCCACACAAGAGGAAGTGGGAGGCAAAGGCAAGGTGATGTGGCCGTGGGAAGGATGAGAAGCCTGGGAAGGAAAGGCACCTTTGCACTCCGTGTCTGGGCATTTTTTTTAACTGCAAGGATAGTGAGCTTTTAAAACAATATTTGGCTGAGAGGCACGAACTTTTTAACTTACAATATTGTGTTTCCTTTTATTTGGACAGTTTGTCTAAATTTGGTTGATTTAGTATAGCCCTAAACTATTTCCTTTCTTTTAATTAGATGAAATAATTATAGCTTTTTCCCCTCTCAACAATAACAAATCAAGCAAACCTGAAAAGCTTGTATTTTTCTATTTACTTATTTTTCTTAGCATCTCTAAAAACTACAAAGTCAACTGTTACTTTCCTCTAGTGGTAGCAAATATTTATAATTTTTTTCAAAAGTGTTACTGAAATTTGACTTGTTTTCCATTTTCCAGTCACGTTTGAAGGAAGGATGTGTCTGAAGACACTGATCGGTGTTGCTGCACGTGGCAGTTGTGGAAATGCGTGGTACTCTTCTTTGTGGCAGATGAAGGGAAAGAGCTCGCTTCACTTCACCTGTGTTCAGCACACACCCTCACTGGGCACCCTTCTCTACATACACGCTGACGTCACTTCCAACTCAACTTATCTAAAACTAAACTCACCTTGCCTTTCTAACATTTTTTAGATGCTTTATTTTTTTAGTTTTGCTTCTATGCTCCCAGATACTGAAACTTAAAACGAGTAACATCTTACTGAAAGCCTTCATCTTTTGTACTTGTGTTATTTACAGTTACTGGTGATGTAATAGGACACACTATCCCCCAATTTTTCTTATTCCATTCTCTCATATACATCTCTGACAGATTGATCTTTCTAAAGCATGTAGTTATCAAACTTTTATAGCATCCAACTCTACTGCATTGACAAAAATCCTTACCCTGGCATCAAAGGCTTTACCGTATGTTTTCAGCCTCACCTCTCTAATAACCTCCTAGATTTGTTTTTTTGTGGGGCTGAGCTTACTGCTTTCCTACCTGTACTTAAAGTTTTATATTCAAGTGATTGCTTATACCATCTCCATCTCCTTGCATAACTTCTCATTACATCAATTAAAGTATTCGATTTTTAAGGGGAAACAGCACCTCCTTCAAGAAGCCTTCTATGATCACACACAAATAACTTCCAATCCTTTGAACTCTTACTATATACAAGCTACAGAGTCTGTGTACAATGTACATGCAGTCTTGTATGTATTTGTTTATTTGTAGATACCTACTTAGTCCAAGTGTAGAGCATCTTGCTGACCCTCAATGCTAATTTTTTCTACCTGAAGATATAATGTTATTAATATCTTAATATCTTCATAATCTCTATAGTACTCATGGTAAGTGCTCAGTAAACCTTTGTCAAATAAACAGTTAGATGAAATTATTAGTCGGAACATGTTTAATTTGGTGTAAAAAGTGTACTATCCTAAGAACTAAAATCTTTCCCTGAAATGTGTGCATTTCTATATTAACCTCTGAAAGCCCTATACGCACAATATACGAACACAACCCTTTGCTTAGAGATATTATTTTGGGCAAAAAGTATGGAGATTTTATAAGATCCAAGAGGCCTTTCTGAAGAGCATTCTATGAATCCCCTGCAAAAGTTATCCTAGCAAAATTTCCCACACCAATTAAATATGCCAAAAATGGCTTACATGGATATTAACCTCTGGGTTTAAGGGTAAGTTGATTTCCTCCTTTTATTTAAAATAAGTTACTTCTCACTGCATTGGAAATCCAAATAGGGTCAGAAAATTGAATTCACTAGAGGCTGTGTGTAAAGAAAGGTATGTGACAGCAGCATTTATTCTCCAAAAGCTTAAATTTAATCCAGTGATAGACAGTCACTTAAAAAAATTAAAATGAATATTTGGAAGAAAAATAAAGGGCAGGAATAAATTCTCAAGCATAAGGAATAAATAATGATGATTTTATGACATATGTTTATCTTATTTAATATTTATATTTTACTAGTGATGATATTAAAATGTTCTATTTAATTTGTTGTTGTTGTTTATCCCACAAGTACTCAGTGCTGAGGGAAAGAGCATGTTCTCCAGAAATTACTTTGTTAGTTATCAATCATTTTGAAGCTTTTTATTATATTCTGTGCCTGGTGAAAATGATTTCTCTCTAGAAGCCTGATTCTGCAAACATAGTTTAGGAAAGTGAAGTCTTTGGGGTTCCTGTGCTGGGACATTTAGTTCCACTTCTGCATCACAAGACCAAAATCTCTGAGGCCCAAACCCCATGTAGAACTTGTGAGAGACCCTGTGCTATTTCAGTGTTACTTCAACAGCCCCATCAGTGTAGACACTCGGGGAGAGATGTCAACAAAGGGTCTAGGCTCAAAGTCCTTCCATTGCAGCTTCCATGAATCTGTTGACTAACATCTTATTTATTATGCAAAAGAATTTAGCCATTTTAACAACTGTTCTTTTTATAAAAAAAAATGTTTAATATACCATGGATTTCTAATAATTCCATTTGTCTAGAACTTCAACCTCAGAGATGGCTCCTACTCAGTGCTCTTGTTTCTTCTCAATCCCATGAAATTGCTTCACAACTGGTATATGGTGAAGCTGGGATTTGAACCCAAGACTACCAGCACTAAAGAATAAAGTTTTACTTACCTTTTTGCTCAAAACTAACTTTACAGCTTAAGCATCATCATCATTATTACTGACACTTATTGAGTGCCTAGTATATGCTAGGCACTGGGTTAAGATTCTTTATATTTTTGGGGCTAAATTTCAAAATAGTGGTATTCCATTTCATGGATGAAATTTTATGCTGTGGAATGGCTCAAATAAGAATGTAAAGATTTGTCATTTGCATTTTTGCACATGGGGTATCATCTTTATCTTAAAAGTAGGCATAGTTTGGGAGCATGTTTGTGTTTATTTGTCTTCCTTTTTAAGTCCCTTTAAAGTAGAACAAACTCAGATGCCTACCATTAGTATAGTAGGTAACAAAAATAAGTAAATCAAACTCTAAGATGATAAGGCCTAATGAGATTTTTGGAAAATTGAGAGTTTATGCCCTACAGGAAATCATTCAGTTTTAATTTGTAATGACATTATGCAGGAACACACACACAAGCACATACACACAGAAGTCACCAGTTTGCAGCCCTTTACCACTTTTTTTTCTTTCTTAAGCAAAAGTTTTTTTTTATATAAAAGGTAAGTCAAGGAGATTAAGCAAAAAAAAGCAAACCAAACCAAACCCAACAAAACAAAAACTCATAGACACAGAAAATAGCATGGTGATTACCAGAGGGGAAGAGGGGGTAGGAAAAGTAGGAGAGGTTAAAGGAGGGATAAATAGTGATGGAAGGAGGCTCGACTTGGGGTGGTGAACACACAATAAAATATACAGATTATATATTATAGAATGCACCCCTGAAACCTATACAGTTTTATTAACCAATATCACCCTGTTAAATTAAAAAGACAAAAATAACAAATAAATACAATAAAAATCAATACAATTTAAAAAAGAAATATATAATTCCATTTTGGGAATAAATGTGAAGTAATTGCTTTGCATGTACTCATATTTACACCCTTAAATCTAGTCTGATGAGTGCGTGATGGTCACTTAAGGAGTTACTGGTTTGGTTGATTTGTTTCATTTAAGCGGTAAGATAAACACATGCTTTAATACTGTCTCAGTGAAGAAAATAGGTCATGAATGCCTTTCTCCTTTTATCAGAAGATTATAATTCATAGCATGAGAGCACAATGGTTACTTCTCAGTCAGAGGACTGAACAACCGAAAGGAGAGCATGGCATTCACTGTTGGGAGAACAGTCAGGAGGCCAGAAAGTGTGCTCTGGCCCTCGCTGAGGAAAGCTGTACACGACTCCTCTGTCACATGGTTTTTCAGTGTTGGAAGATGGGACGTCATTGTTTCAAAGTTTCAGTTTGAAAAATGCAGACATTAAGGGTTAATCTACATTTTAAAACGGTTGCCTTTGGAGGAAATTATGGTATAAATGAGAAACCTGTGTGGAGTTCTGGGTTCTCTCTGTATGTTAGCTTTGGCAGGGCCGAGAGCCTGTTTTGATGATAAAGCCAGCATTGGAAACCTGTATTTTACATCGCAGGAAAGCTAAACAAATTTAAAACACTCCACATTTGCCTTTTGACACCCCGTAACCAGTAGATGAACTTTAATTTCTGGGCAGTCTCCCAGTGATTAATGCCTTTCCATTTATGACGTGAGAAGAATGAGCAGTATGTTACAGTTGGTCTTCTGTCCGTTTCTGAAGAGCGCCCGTGCCAGGATTTTGATGTACACTTGCGTTCTGGCACCAGGCTTTACACTTCTCACCCAGCACAGAGCCAGCTCACAGATCCTGTTCGGCACAGTAACTCCAGACATGCAGCCTGAATTTGAAGGTGGCCTTCTAAAATGTGGCAGGCACAGTCTCTCTCTTCCAATTTGGAACTCATTGTGTGGGACTAGGACCCCTCTCAGCTGCCTTCAAAGCAGTCTTGGGAAAGTTGTGCGTGTTAGTTGCTCTTCGAAGCAATCTCCATAAAGGTGAGGCTTGGCACTGCAGAACTGCTTTCCAAATGTTTGCAGTTGCCTGTACTTGCTTTTAAGAGGAAGCCATTGCATATCACCTTTCCCATTTTTATTAGTTATTACATACTCTACTCTCTTGGAAGAAACAGTATTGAAGTAAATAACTTGGGGGCTTTCCGTGATTTCTGCATCCTTTCTGGAGAGGAGTGACATTCAGTAAGCCATGCGTGGTAGCTGTTAATGCTGTCCACCAAATATTTTGGGTTCTCCCCATTTTAAGGCACATGGTAGGGTTGCATTTCCTGCCTCCTTCTGTGACCATGTAACTTGCTTTGGTTGATAAAAATTGAGCAGAGGTGACAAATTACTTTGCACTGTAAATGTGAAAAGCCAGTGTGTGATTTACCACTTTCCTCCTCTTGCTGCTGCACTGACTGAAGGAGCACAGGCTGAGAGGAGGCTTCTATTAGCCTGGGTCCCCGAGTGACTCAGGTAAATAGAGAACCCTTGCTTGCCGGTTTCAGTTTTGTAACATGAGCAAGATATACATATTGTTGTGTTAGCCACTGAGATTTGGAGATTGCTTGTTACTGCATCATAACTTAGCCCATGATGACTTATGGGCTTTTTAACTGGAGAGTGGAACTACTGCACTGAAATTCAAACAGGGCAGAGCCAGGTCCATCTCTTTCCCATCTCACTATCTTTCAGCGAGCTTCTTCCATGTGGATAACAGACAGACAAACTTGCTTTAGTAGGATGACCATCTTTTAACTTTTCTCCCTGTGACAGGCTAGAAATACCAATGTGTAAATCAAGGAAGGGGATAAGAGAACATACTATGTTCTCCTATGAGCTTCACCACTAATAATTTTACCGTATTTTGATCCCTGTTTAGTTCTTGTCTATTTCTTCTCACATTGGTTAGGAAGCCAGAAGAAGGGATGACAATAGTTTTCCCAAACCTCTAAATTTACAGAACTTAGACATTTATACAGCATACCACTGACTCATACTTGTAGATAACAGATGTAGGCATATAATTTTTGTTATTTCTTCAAAGTCCTGAAATGGTGGTAGCCTAATTGTTTACAGATGCCATAGCAGGGCTCTAACATAGACTCTAAGTTTTTAAGCCCCTCATGTACATGCCCTGAATGTTCTTCCCATTGATGTATAAATGAAAATATCACTCATATGTAAATGAAGTAACACTTCCATAGTTAAGTTACATTTTATGGCACAGGTTGAAGAGATGTAAAGGTCCCTAATCAGTTTAGAGTGAGTTATTCACAGGGGGGATTATTTTGGTTGGGCCTAACTTAATCAGGTGAAATTTTGAGAGAGTTAATAGGTCATAGATCAAAATCAGAGTCACATTCCTCCTGTCTTTAAAGGAACAAACAGACAGCTTTTGAGTAGCCAAGGGAGGAGGCCATGTGGAAAGGAACTGAGACTGGTTTCTAACTGCCCGAGGTGATTGCTGGCTGACATCTAACAAGAAAATAGAAAACTCAGTGAGAAACGAATTCTGGCCCTGGCTGGTGTGGCTCAGTTAGTTGGAGCATTGTCCCATAAACTGAAAGGTTGTGGGTTTGATTCCCAGTCAGGGAATAGCCTAGATTGTGGGAGGTGTGTATAAGAGGCAAACAATCAATGTTTCTCTCTCACATCCATGTTTCTTTCCATCTCTCTCTCCCTCCCTCCCCCATCTCTCTAAAATCAATAAGCATGGCCTCTGGTAAGGATACAATAGTAATAACAAAAAAGAAACAAAAATTCTGCCAACAACCTGAGGGAGCAGATATTTCCCTAATCGATTCTCCAGATGAGAACATTGGCAGCCAACATCTTGATTTAAACCTTGACAGACGATCGGTAAATGATCCAGCAAAAGGTGCCAGACTCATGACCCACATACAATGTTAGATAATAAATTGTTTCACTAAATTTGTGGCAATTTCTTATGCAGCAACAGAAAATTAATACAAAAGTAATCTGACCCAACCTTTTTTTTTCCCCTTGAACTATCTAGCATGTCCTGCTATCTTCTTAACTTCCTGAAAACAGTTTCAACTCTGTTATGGAGCAATGAGATTGGAAGAGGTTCTCAGAGTGCTTAAATGAGACCCTCGATGTCCTCAGTGCATCTCCAACAAAGCACTGCAAGCAGCCACGAGAGAGCCTCACAGCCTCTAGTTACTTTGGCTGCATGGTATACATCTTCTCTACACCAGTAGTGCTCTTGTACTTGGAATGAAGTCATTCCCTAATTGTCACAAGAACCTGGGAAAGCACCAAGATGATTTTGGGATACCAGGAGTCTCTGGTTTATCTCTAAAACCAAAGGATGGGCCTCTTTTGCACACATTCTGGAAGGGAACTATAACTGATGTAGAAACATCCATTTGACTGGTTGGTAAGTACTTGGTCTTTTAAGGTAGATTTTCACATTGGAATGTAAACTTTCATAACATGCAGCATAATCTGACAGACATGAGCCTCATTTTGAAGAGGAGAGAAACTTGTTTGTTTGTTTGACTCATTTTGGCACAGTATTTTCGAAGTTGACAACCAGAGATGAAACAGTTTTCATAAAAGCACTCTTTGAGGTAACTAACTTTTTATACATACCAATGTAACTGTGCAGTATGGGGTTTGGCTGTTTGTCACCTTGATACATCACCCAAAGATTTGTGTTGAAGGAAACAGGTTTTTATTAACAGGGTTCTGATTTGGGGAGGGCTGAGAGCACTCTTCTCTGAACCTCTCTCTCCCACAAGACCCAGAACTTCTCTTGCTCCCCAAAAGATTACAAGCCAAAACCATGCCTAGACATTCCCCATTTCCTTATCTGTCCTTTTTGGAGTTTAAGCCAGGTGCACAAACAGATCTCTGCCCTCTCTGTGATGTGTGCTGGTGGGTTGCAGTGTCACCATCTTCCGCAGCAGCTCTCTTTCTCAGGATCTGGGGTGCACTGTTCTCATTCTCCCTGTAGCAGTCCAGGACCCATGTGACATGCTGCACTTGGTCATAGTGTCCCAGAGGCTGGAGCCCGGCAAGGCACCCCAGCGTGGGACTATGCCTCCAGGAGCAGGCTTCCAATGGTGCAGGGCCTACGCTCCTGGTAGGCCTGGTATCTGCCAGTCTCACGGGCATTCCTGCCTGTGCAAAAACAAGGGCCAGAGACCCAGAGCATCTAGGTCCCCCTGTGACCAAAAGTCCCAAGCCAAAGCTCCAGGAGCAAAGAGCCTGCACCCAGCGCCAAAAGCCTGAGAAGGCTTCTCCCCTCCTTCTGTTTTAAAAAGTACTCTCTCTCGGAATCCTATGAGCTCTGGAAGCCAGTGGAAGTGCTCAGCTTTCTAAACTATGGCCATGTTTGTCTTTGTGTCTTTTCCGAGAAGGGGCAGGAGTTTCCAGTCACCCCAGGCGGGGCATCCAGCCCCTACAGCTCACACTACCTCTATGTAGCCTCTGTCGGGAGCTGGTATCCCCAAGCCTGTGGGTTATTAAGCCCCAACTCTGGTTGCAAATCCAGGAGCTCCCCATCCTTCCAGTTAACTGCACTGTGTTTATACTAGACTCTTGCCTCAGGCAATTCCCCTTTTTCAGGTAGCCCCTCCCTCCGCCGATGGCAAGCTTCATTAATTTGCTCCCTCAGCACATCCTCCCTCCATCTTCCCTAGCAAGAAGGGGAGCAGTATCTGTGCTGGATTTGGGGGTCCCCTGCCCAAACTGGAGTCCCTTGGTTTCCAGCGATTTCTGCTCTGACCTACCGCATTACACCAATAGTTTCACTTGTTCAATTTTACACAAAACCAATTTAATAAAAAGAGAGAAACTAGCAAAAAGGCAATATATGATTAGTAATGAAGGATGGAAAGGCATTATGAGATTCAGTTTGTTATCAGGAGAAACTGCATATTTACCAAACCTGAAGGACAGAGGTTTGTGGAGAAAAGAGAGAGAAAACAAGAAAATTATCAGCTGTATGGAAGCGGTTGTATCCTTTTAATGAAGGACATGTGACCATGTTGCCTTGAATGTTTAGTCAGATCTACACAGAGCTCTGTTCCAGGTGAATTTATCAACAGGACCCCACTCTAAGGTAATAACATTAGGAAGAGAACTTTCAGCATAAATGAGTTCAAAAGTATTTAAAGTTGTGACTTCCTCTGAAGTCTTTGTCAAAGCGCTTGCTGAAAACCATGATGACAGAGTGAACAAATAGGACTCAGGTGTAAAATTGTTTGAATCTCTGATGTGAGAGTTTCTGGTGAATGTTGAATTGTTGCTTCTCCCATGGACTGGTTAGATACATGTGAATAAAGACATATGTGGTTCTTCATTTACAGTGTTCCTCCAGTGCTGCAGATTGCCAGTTCTCGGATGAAAAACACAACCAGGCTAGAAAATGGGCATTTGGATCTTTTCATACACTGAAGTTATTCTGAGATTTCTAGGTAGCCTATATCTTGGATTTTTTATCCTATTCTGTCATTGGCCAGAGAAGGTTCATCAATGTAGGGGAAAACAGTGACTTGATAGTCTAAAAATAGTGGTCTTTAATGCATCTTACTCTGGGTGCCAGATACATTAGAAGCTTAGTGGTTAGTTTTCCTTTAGTTCATGCTGTGCTAGTAGTAGAGAAGCTCCCAACAAAGGTGATTTTTAGGAACTTGAGGGATTTGAGTAGGAAGCTAAGATCACTAGGACACTATTAAGAGTGCAAGGTTGGCTGCTTCTCATTTTGATCATCTTCCCCACCCGATCTTATGAAGACCTTCTTTCTGATTCCCAGGAAAATCTGGCTGCTCATTTACTATTTATTTATTTTTATTTTATTTTATCTTATTGATTATGCTGTTACAGTTGTCTCAATTTCTTTTCCCTCTGTTCCCCTCCACCCAGTGACCCACCTTCCTTCCAGTTGTCCCCTGCCTTAGTCCATGCCAGTTGGTTGCGCATATAGTTCTTCTCAACATCTTCCTGTCTACTCCACTCCCTCCTACTATGCTTCCTAATTCCTGTACCATCTCTCTCCCTCTCCCTCTTCCCCCTCTCCGCTGACCTCCCTGCAATATGTTCCCCATACCTATAATTTCACTCTTGTTGCCTACTTAGTTTGCTTCTGTTTCGATTCCCTGGCTTCTGTTGTTGGTTGTTGTGATACAGTTTTCATTTTAATGTTCACAGTTTTGATCCTCCTTCTTCTGAACAAGTCCCTTTAACATCTCATATAACAGTGGTTTGGATCTAACAAACTCCTTCAGTTTTACTTTGTCCTGGAAGCACTTTCTCTGCCCTTCTATTCTGAATGACAGCTTCCACTGGATAGAGTATTGGTGGCTGTAGGTTTTTGCTTTTCATTACTTTGAATATTTCTTGCCAGTCCCTTCTTGCCTGTAAAGTCTCCTTTGAGAAATCAGCTGATAGTCTAATTGGGACCCCTTTGTACATGATTCTTTTCTTCTCTCTTGCTGCTTTTAAGATTCTCTCTTTATCTTTAATTTTTGACAATTTGATTATAATGTGTCTTGGAGTGGTTCTCCCTGGGTCCAGTTTATCTGGAACTCTCTGTGCTTCCTGGACCTGTAAGTCCATTTCCTTCCCCAAGTTAGGGAAGGTCTGCTTCATTATTTTTTAACATAATTTTTCAATTTCTAGTTCTTCTTCTTCACCTTCTGGCACCCCTATGATTCAGATGTTGGCCCGCTTATAGCTGTCTGATACGTTTCTGAGCCTCTCCTCATATTCTTCACTTTTTATTTCCTCTTTCTGCACTGGTTGACTGTTTGTTCCCTCCCTATGTTCTGATTTGTTGATTTGATCCCTGGCTTTCCCTTCCTCACCACTTGTCTTGTATGTATTTTTGTTCATTTCAGCAGGACTAACCTTTATTCCTTCCCTGTCTTGATTCAGTCCCACTGTTAGGTCTGTAAACTGCCTTACAACTATAGCTCTGAACTGAGCCTCAGAAAAATTCTCTATTTGTTCATCGGTCAAGTCCTTTATTTGTTTTTTTTTTTGTTAGCTGCGCTATTGGTATTTCAATCATTAGTTCTGCCATTCTGACCATTTTGTTTATCTTTCCTTCTTGGGCGGGGCTGTCACATCTCCTACACTATATTGGGCGGAGCCCCGTGTACTCATCACAACCTGGCGACCTTTCTCACCACACTGTGGCGCTTTGCATGGGGGCAGGAATCCAGGATGGATTCCTGCTGTTACTCTCTGCTGAGAGACTGGGAGCCTTCTCCTCTATCCCCACACCCTCCAGGCCTCATAGTCTGAGACAATGGGGTCTGCCTTCCCCGGCATTGGAATTGCAAGCCCATCGGTCTAGTCTGCAGCCAGGGCAGGCTCCCAGGCGCTTCTCTACTCCCCCCAAATATGGGTGTCTGCTTTCCGGGTCCCACTGCTCGTTGCTGTAGCTGCTGCCTCCAGCACAGTTCCATCTTTCAACTGCAGGTTCACCCCTCCTACCCATGTGGATGAGCACCACTTGTTTATGACTTCATACATTGGACTTCCATGTAGCTTTATTTTCTGGAACTTCTGGTTATTTTTGGTTTTGCGGTAGTTGTAGTCCTTAGTTGTGGAGGGAGACAGAGCTTGTCAGTCTATGCCTCCATCTTGGCCGGAAGTCTCATTTACTATTTAAAAAAAGTATTTCTCTTGCTACTTAAAGTTGTTAGTCCAGCAGGTTAGTTTATCTTAATTAGAAGGATATAAATCTAATTATTTAATTAAAGTAAGTAGGCTCACATTGTGAAGGATTCATGAGCTTTCTCCTTCAAGGTATATTTAAAGATTAAAAGATGGTGCTCATGAATTTGAACAAATCTCTATTTGAGCAATAGGGTGGAAGCCTTTGGACATCAGGGTAGAAAAGCAGCAAGCTCATCAGGGAGTTCTTGCTCTCATAGCCATGGCCTGCTCTCCTACTAGCAGCCACTGTTGCTTTATTGATTGTTTTGGTATACAATGCAGAATTTACTTAAGAAGGCTTTGAAATAAGTCACAATCATAAAATTATAAAATGAACTCCAAGGTTACATGATACCTAAGGCTAAAATCTTATTCCTATCTTATTATGTATCCCAAATTATGTGCAACCACACTCTAAAACAAACTGTTAGAAATTGTTTGATAAAATCAAACTGCATCTTAAAAACAATGCAACTGAACTATTTATATTGAACTATAAACCTTTCTTATTATCAGCTTCCCAGGGAGAAGTTAAAGTTCAAACATTAGAGCCCCAGATAAGTTTAATTCTAAAAATCTTAAGTTAATGTAAAAATAATTATAGTTCAAAGTCAAAATCCTTAGTTCTTGTTAGTTAAGTATGCAAAGAATTTAAAGCCTACATGAATCTTTTCCAATACCTTATATTTCTCAGTCTCAGCTAGAAGGATTCTCTAAGAGAAATAAACTGGCTTTACCGGTTCTTTAATTTTGAGAAAAAAATTTCATATATTAGAAAGTAAAATGTAGCCTGAGAACAGCATTTCAGAAATAATTTAAAATAAAATATGCGACAAGTTTACCATGAGAAAACTGAATAGCATTGCATCGACAGCTGGCTATTTCATAGTTGAGATTATCACTATGACCACAAGAAAACAGACTGTGGGTATTCCCACTGCCTGTCATCATCTGGGAATAAACAACAGGAATATGAACTTACCTAGAAGAGGTGGGTTGTCTTTTCCTTAATTAGGGATGAGTGAGTCAGAGGTGCCATGGAGAGTCCAAGAGTCATTCTGAAACTGGGAGTTACCTCTTCTCATGTGGTCAAGGCAGAGCCAGTGGTGACACAAGGCTTCCATGTTCCAGTGATGAAGACACACCACAGCACCAAAGGCTGCCTTTGAAGTATGATAAAGAACAGTTTTGTCCTACAGCTCCAGTGTGGGCTGTGGGAGAATATAGAGACCTCTCCAATGAATGTTGAGTTTCATGGTGGCCAGCGGTGGCAGAAATACATTCCTAGTATCAGTTGAGAATTCTTGCTTCTCCAAGGTATGAAGTCTGAATTCTAGCATCAGTAGTATGGCAGGAATCAAAATAGTAGATTCCTTAGACCAAACTAAAAACAATGGTTATTTTAAAATTCATCACTGAGAGACCTTTAGGAGAGTGATATTCTTTTGATAGATTAAAATGTGAACTCAATTACTTTAAGCATTAAATAATATATTTATTATTTAAAAATATAATTTACTTGTGGGATCTAATAATGAAAGCTGTGGATTATTTATTTATTTATTTGTTTGTTTGTTTATTTATTTATTTTGGGGTCAATTTATGCTTATTCATTTCAGTGTTGTTTTCTCTCTGACCAGGCATTGTGGTCAGTTGTGTTTCCGGCATTTCTATCCTTGTCCCAGATCTGCATTTTTGCTCTGAGGAAGAGAATGAAGATTGTTTTGTCTAACCTTGATTTCACCCTCCTGCATCTTTTGTGGCAGGGCTAAGTCCCAAAGAGCCTCGGTCATGAAGGGGGAGTCACGGCTGCAATGATTCCTTGTGTCAGACACTCTGTCCTAGAGGCAGGAGAAATGTGCTCAGATGGGACAGTGAATCAATTAATGACAAATTCAGAAGCCTCTTCCCCTGACCCTTTTGTGCATCACCCAGGGCAGTCTTGGAGTGGCTAATGGTTATGTGGTGAAGAGAACAGGGGTAACTCCAGTCCTCTGAGTCCTTAGAAGATAACATCTGTTGTATAAAAGATAAAATGTAGCCTATAATGTTTTTATCATTCTCAAAAAATAATTCTTTTTCTCTAAGAAAGAGGAAAATCAATGTAAGAGAAATGCTACTCTGAAGGAACTGTTAGGACCTTTGTGCTCCACTGTATTCACATCAATTGATGACAGTTACAGTTTCATTGACAGAGTCTTGCTGGTTTTACAGCGTTAGGGATGACTGTATATATTGTAAATCAATTCCATGTGGTTTTAGGCAGATTTAATTTGTGACCAAGGAACTAATACAGTAGTTTCAATTCTGTAAACTTTATTTTTATTGTTTCTGCTATTATAGACGTCCTCATCCCACCCCCTTTCGTCCACCTCCACCCAACCCCTGCCCTCCTCCTCAGGCCACCACCACACTGGTGTCTATGCCTTTGGGTTATGCACATATGTTCTTTGGCTAATCCCTTTTCACTTATAGAATTTCCTTTAAAAAAGTTTAGGACTCAAAATCCTTTCATCTTTGCAATTCATCATTTCTTAATGCCAATAAGAAAGATACAACAACAACAAAAACCCAGGAAATGTAAACATAGGAATAATAGCTAGTTACAACTCATGAGAAAATTAGCTGTAAATAGTTTATGATATTATACCATCAAAACAAACAAACTCATTGCCAAGCCATATTTGAGTTAACATTTTTCTTACCCGAAGATGCAAAGGTTTTCACTCTTCATTGCTCTCCTTGCTCAGTATCTGCCTTTTGGTCCAGATGGGTATCGAGCCCAATAGCTCTGGCATTGCTTCTCTCTTCTTCATTTCCCTACTACCACTCAAGGCTAGACCCTCAGATCCTCATATGTGCTCTAACACAGGAGACTAACAAATTCATCTCCTAACAAAGCATGGGACTTGCAAGAGCTTCAGCCCAGGACTCCACTTTCAGCTTAGGCTGGTGACACAGGATCTTTTCCCTTATAGCAGGCTGTGCAGTCCCTGGTCATGGCATCCAGCCACACTCCCCTTTCTGTTGGCAGTTGTCAGTATGCATATATCATAGGCATTCTTCACCTTCAGCCATGCTGTCTAGCAGCCCTTTTTTAAACCCCTTCATCATAAGCATACAGTCCTTTGGTTTGGGTTGAGCACTTATAGATAGGTCATAACAAGAAATAAGAAAGGTACAAAGAATTTACATAGTTTCTGACTACCATATGAGACATTAACCGAAAGATATAGACACTTCCAGCCAACATGGAGGTCTAGACAAACACGCTGGTTCTCCCTCCACAACTAAGAAGGAATACAACTACCTCAAAACTAGAGACAATTAGAAGTTCCAAAAAAATCAAGCTGCATGGTAGTCCAACAAACAAAGATATAAAGAAGAAATACTCATCCAGACAGGTAGGAGGGGCGGAAAGGACGTGGTGTGGTGGTGGTGGCAGCAGCAGTGGAGGCCATGGCAGTGGCAGGTCAGAAGAAAATGCAGTCACACATTTTTAAAAGTTGGGAGGGACACCTGGGGAGCTCCTGACCAGACCATGGAAGCTCATGGTTTTAGCTCAAGGGAAAATCAAGCCTCATTGCTTCTGACTGTGCAAGCCAGTGGGGGTTGGAGTAGAGGAAGGAACAGCCGGTCTCTCAGCAGAGTCTGCTTGTTTAAAGCTCTCATGGTCCTCGAATGCCTGCAGACCCACCCACTCTGGGCAACAGCTAGAGAGGAATCGGTCTTATGTGGAAGTGGGAGAAGTACCTGGAAAAGGGGCAAGTGGTGAGCAAGGGGCATTGTTCCCTCTCTGACCCCTCCCCTACATACAGCACCACAACATGATGAAATGGGTCGCACTGTACTGATGACTACCTAAGCCTCCACCCCTTACAACATAACGGGAATGATAGCTCTACTGAAGACACAGAGGCAAACAAACACAGGAGCCTGTCAAGATGAAGAGACAGAGAAGTATGGCCCAAAAGGGGGAATGAATTAAGGTTCCAGTGGGAGAACAAAATAGAGAGGAGATAGCCAACTTAACAGACGCAGAATTCAAAACACTGGTGATAAAGATGCTCACAGGCTTGACAGATATGCTTGAGTATGGCAAACACATAAGGGAAGAAGTGAAATATATGCTAAGTGAAATGAAGGAAAATCTACACAAAACAAATGGTGAAGGGAAGGAAACCAGGGCTCAAATCAATGAGTTGGAACATAAGAAAGAAAAAAAATGTCAACCAATACAGAATGAGGAAACAAGAATTGAAAAAAATGAGAAGAGGCTTAGGAAACTTTGGGACAACTTTAAGCGTGCCAACATACAAATCATAGGGGTGCCAGAAGGAAAAAAAGAAGAACAAGATTGAAAGCTTATGTAAGAAAATAGTGAAGTAAAACTCCCCAAATTTGATGAAGGAAATAGACATACAAGTCCAGGAAGCACAATGATTCCCAAACAAGTTAGACCCTAAGAGGATCGCACCAAGACACATCATAATTAAAATGCCAAAGGTGAAAGATAAAGAGAGAATCTTAAAAGTAGCAAGAGAAAAGCTGAGAGTTACCTACAAAGGGGTGCCCATGAGACTATCAGCTGATTTCTCAAAAGAAACTTTGCAGGCAAGAAGTATTCAAGGTGATGAAAAGAAAGGACCTACAACCAAGGTTACTCTATTCAGCAAAGCTATCATTTGGAAGGGCAGGGCAGATGATGTGCTTCCCAGACAAGGTAAAGCTAAAAGAGTTCATTATCACCAAGCCATTATTGTACGAAATGTTAAGGGGACTTATTTAAGAAAAAGAAGGTCAAAACTATGAACACTAAAATGACAAAAAACTCACAAATATCAACAACTGAATCTAAAAACTAAAAACAAAATCCAACTAAGCAAACCAGAATAGGAATAGAATCATGGGTATAGGGATCATTTGGAGGGTTATTAGCTGGGTTGAGGAAGGGGGAGAAATGGGGAAATGGTGCAGGGATTAAGAAGCATAATTGGTTAGTACAAAATAGACAGGGGGAAGTTAATAATAATATAGGAAAGGGTTAGGCCAAAGAACTTATATGCACAACCCATGGACGTGAACTAATGGGGTGGGATTGCTGGGGGAAGGAGGGTATTGGGCAGAGGGGAGCAAAGGGGATAAAATTGGGACTACTGTAACAACATAACCAATAAAATATACTTAAGAAAAAAGATATAGTTGACTTTGTTCATTTGCTTTTAATTTAGGAGACTGGGTTCACCAATTTTACCTAGGTTTCCAGATTTCACCTTCAAAAGGGCCAATTTAAAGTAAGCCTCACATCCTAATTTGGTGGGGTAACTTAGGCACAATTATAGGTATCCCCTAGGCTTTTACTAGGCAGTTTTACCTCTAAGAGCATCCAAACTAGGTGAGGATCAGATCACTTTGTAATAGACACAAATAAATCCCCTCAGGATTTTTCTCACATCTTTCTTTATATTTTAATCCTATGCCCAACTTTGTCAAAACTAGTGGATTTCAGTTTATATTCTGTACAGCACTATGGGGTGCTGTAGAGTTCCCACAGGTCTACAGCAGGAGGAGAGAGTGCAATTTCTGAAGCAGGCATAAATGTTATGGGTTATTCCACTCATCCTCCAGCTAAAGCTGTTGTATTTTTTGTTTTTGTTTTCCATTTTATTTTTTATCTTTTACATATTGGATTTAAACAAAGGGATTGGATCTTGCCATTTTCTTAATCAATCATCTCATATATTTTTATATTTCTACATCAAAATTTCTCTAGAAAAGATATCTATACTACCATACTGAAATTGTTCCCTTGAAGGTTACAAATACCATAGGAACTTTCTTATTAACTTTAATTTTTATCTTTTATGATTACCCTTGACACCAATGACTATTCTCCCCTCAATCAAGACTCTCTCTCTCACACCATTTCCAGGATATAGCCCTATCTCTCTGACAATTTCTGATTCACTTTTTTTCTTGATTACAATCCTTCCACATGTGGCATCTGTCTTAGGTCATATTCCCTAGAAACAGTCTCAGATGGCAGTTATTGGTCAAGTGATTTATTGGACGTGCTCTCAGGAGAATTGAGATAAGTAAGAAAGGACAAGGAGAAAAAAGCTAAGAAAGAATATGGCTTAAGTTGAAGACGAATTCAGTCTCATCCCACGAAATGCTCTAAAGCACAAATTGCACCACCATGTTTTCTCTTTGAGACAAAGGATTAGAGTTTTGTACCCGAAGTTTTAGCCAACAATCACAGCAATAGGGACTGGATGCTCCAGCTAGTAACAGAAAATTGGGCAGGCTTTCATTAACATCGGTTACATCATCTTTAGTTGTCTTCTCTTTCCTTTTGACACATCTCCCTTACGGTGATGAATACTCACATTCTATGTGTATGTGTGTGTATATGTGTATGTCTGCCGTACACATATCACCAATATTTCTTCCCAGTTGCAGATCGTCATTTCTTAACTCATTGCGTATTGGATATATTACAAAGTTTACATTTCAAAACTAAAATTATTACTTATTATTTTATCTTCCCCAAACTGACTTTGCTATATTTGTAAATGGTATTGTTATTCACCATCATTAAAGTTCAAAAGACTTTGTTATTTTATTTTATTTATTTTTTAAAGTATATTTTATTGATTATGTTGTTACAGTAGCCCCAATTTTTTCCCTTTTCTCCCCTCTGCCCAGTATCCTCCTTCCCCCCAGCAGTCTCACTCTCCTTAATTAATATCCATGGGTCATACATATAAGTTATTTGGCTTCACCTTTTCCTATATTATTATTAACTTCCCCCTGTCTATTCTGTACCAACCAATTATGCTTCTTAAAAAATATATATATATTTATTTATTTGTTTGTTTGTTTGTTTATTTTTATTTTTAGAGAGAGAGAGAAACATCACTGTGTGGGTGCCTCTCACTCACACCCCCAGCTGGGGATCTGACGTGCAACCTAGTCATGTGCCCTGACTGGGAATCGAACCAGCGACACTTGGCTCGCAGGCCGACGCTCAATCAACTGAGCACAGCTGCCAGGTACTTCATTTTTTAAAAAGTATATTTTATTGATTATGTTGTTACAGTAGTTTTAATTTTATCCCCTTTACTCCCCTCGGCCCAGTATCCCCCTTCCCTCCAGAATTCCCACTCCCCTTAGTTCATGTCCATGGGTCGCGCATATAAGTTCTTTGGCTTCACCCTTTCCTATATTATTCTTAACTTCCCCCTGTCTATTTTGTACCAACCAATTATGCTTCTTAATCCCTGCACCATTTCCCCATTTCTCGCCCCCCCACCCCCGCCTCCCAGCTGATAACCTTCCAAATGATCCCCATACCTATGATTCTGTTCCTATTCTGGTTTGCTTAGTTGGACTTTGTTTTTGTTTTTTAGATTCAGTTGTTGATAGTTGTGAGTTTGTTGTCATTTTAGTGTTCACAGTTTTGATCATCTTTTTCTTAAGTAAGTCCCTTTGACATTTCCTATAATAATGGCTTGGTGATGATGAACTCCTTTAGCTTTACCCTGTCTGGGAAGCACATCATCTGTCCTTCCATTCCAAATGATAGCTTTGCTGGATAGAGTAATCTTGGTTGTAAGCTGCTTTTTATCACATTGAATACTTCCTACCTGTAAAGTGTCCTCTGAGAAATAAGCTGATAGTCCTATAGGCACCCACCTGTAGGCAACTCTCTGCCTCTCTTTTGCTGCCCCCAGGTCTCTGTCTTTATCTTTCACCTTTGGCATCTCAGTCATGATATGTCCTGGTGTGGACCCCTCTGGGTCCAGCTTGCCCGGGACCCTCTGTGCTTCCTGGACCTGTATGTCCATCTCCTTCACAAAATTTGGGAAGTTTTTCTATTTTTTTTTAAAATTCTTGCTTCCTCACTCTGCACTGGTTGACTTTTCTTCTTCCTTATGTTCCAAATCATTGATTTGAACCCTAGTAGCTTTCCCAGAAGTCTAATTATGCTTCTTAATCCCTGCACCATTTCCCCATTTCTCCCCCTTCCCCCTACCAGCTGATAACCCTCCAATAAATCCCCATACCTATGATTCTGTTCCTATTCTGGTTTGCTTAGTTGGATTTTGTTTTTATTTTTTAGATTCAGTTGTAGATAGTTGCAACTTTGTTGTCATTTTAATGTTCATAATTTTGATATTCTTTTTATTAAGTAAGTCCCTTTGACATTTCATATAATAACAGCTTGGTGTTGATGAGCTCCTTTAGCTCTACCTTGTCTGGGAAGCACTTTATCTGTCCTTCCATTGTGAATGATAGCTTTGCTGGATAGAGTAATCCTGGTTGCAGGTTGCCTTTCATCACATTGAATACTTCTTGCCAGTCCCTTTTTGCCTGCAAAGTTTCTTTTGAGAAATCAGCTGATAGTCTTATAGGCACCCCTTTGTAGGTAACCCTCTGCTTTTCTCTTGCTGCTTTTAAGATTCTCTCTTTATCTTTCACCTTTGACATTTTAATTATTATGTGTTTTGGTGTGGTCCTTTTTGGGTCTAGCTTGTTTGGGACTCTCTGTGCTTCCTGGGCTTGCGTGTCTATTTCCTTCACCTAATTTGGGGAGTTTTTCTTCATTATTTTCTCACATAAGTTTTCAATTTCTTACTCTTCCTCTTCTCCTTCTGGCACCCCTATGGTTTGAATGTTGTCACATCTAAAGTTGCCCCAGAGGTTCCTAAGCCTATCCTCATTTATTTTTTTTCAATTCTTGTTTCCTTATTCTATACTGGTTGACTGTTTTTTTCTTCCTTATGTTCCAAATCATTGATTGGAACCCTAGTATCTTTCCTTCACCATTCGTTTTGTGTGGATTTTCCTTCGTTTCACTTAGCATAGCCTCCACTTCTTCTCTTATGTGTTTGCCGTACTCAGGCATATCTGTCAATCCTGTGAGCATCTTTATCACCAGTGTTTTGAATTCTGCATCTGTTAAGTTGACTAGCTCCTCATCTGTTAGTTTGGCTATCTCCTCATCACTTGGTTCTCCCACTGGAGCCTTGATCCATTCCCTTTTTTGGGCCATACTTCTCTGTCTCTTCATCATGACAGTTTTCTGTGTTTGTTTACTTCTGTCTTTGGTAAAGCTATTGCTCCTGTTACATTGTAAGTGACGGAAGCTTAGGGATTCACCAGCACAGGATGACCCATTTCACCACATTGTGGCGTTGTGTGTTGGGGAGGGGTTCAAGAGGGAACAATGCCCCTTGCTCAGCACTTGCCCCCTTTCCACGCACTTCTTCCACTTCATATGGGACAGGCACCTCTTTAACTGTTTCCCTGGCTGTCATTCCCAGAGTAGGTTGGTCTGCAGAAGTTCTAGGACTGTGGGGGTGCTTTAAACAAGTGGACTCTGCTGAGAGACTGGCAGTTTCTTTTTCCAATCTAACTCCCATGGTTTTCACAGTAAAAAGCAATGAGGCTTTATTTTTCCTGTCACTGGGACTGTGAGCTGTGCAGTCTCATCTGGTGCTGGTGCTGGTGCTGGGAGTGCTCCCCAGGTGTCCTTCCTGACTTTTTTAAAACAATTGACTGTGCTTTCTGCCAGTCTGCTGCTGCCACAGCTCCTGCCATCACCACATTGTGTCCTCTCTGCCCCTGCTCCACCCCTCCTAACTGTCTGGGTGAGTATTTCTTCTTTATATTTTTGTTTGTTGGACTTCCATGCAACTCAGTTTTCTGGAGCTTCTGGTTGTCTCTAGTTCTGAGGTAGTTGTGTCCCTTCTTAGTTGTGGAGGGAGATGAAACATTTCTGTCTAGGCCTTCCTCTGGGCCAGAAGGCTCAAAGCTCAAAAGATTTTAAACTGTCATGCTTTCTTCCTCTGTTATCAAATTATTTGTCATGCTTTCCTCTTTATTCCATGCTTTCAATGCCTTGTAAGACACTAATGACTCTACTACCTTGACACTTTTAGTCTTTATTAAAGATATTTCCTTCTTATTTAATGTGTTTCTGCCTATTTGCACATTAAGGAATTGATAAAGATGTTTCAAAGTCTTTATGTTGTTTTGGAGAAGAGTAAAGGTGTTGTAAAAAACTAAATTTTGATTAGTTAAGAGCGCACTTTATATTTAGAACATAAGCAATGCCACAGATGCTATCGCTGCCCTGAGCCATACATAAGCCACTGGCCCTCTTCAATATGCCTGTTGGTGTGACAGACTGTCTGCACGCACGCTGACAACTTAGCATCACGAGTGCCTCCAACTCTCTTCCTCTCCTCCTGAAAGAATTCTATGATTCTCTGAAACTTACTTTACCACTACAGCCACAATATATTTTTCCAGAAAGCTCACTATTCCAGGAATTACCCATAATTGGGATAGAATTTGGTGAAAAATGCCTCAGACACTCCATCTTGTTGTAGGATGATCACATAGTACCTTCCAGGGGATTCACAGTAGGATCAATCCAAGTTGTCAACAGCAGTGTCTCACTCATTCATACACCTATCATTGAATTCCCTCCCTTCTGTCTCATATCCCACAGACTGACAATTCTTTCTGGGATTCCTCCCAAGTACATTTTTGGCATGTAAGTCCTTATCTTTGGGTCTGATTTTTAAACAATTGCACCAGAGTTTGCTCCAGGAATCAGTTGTTTAGGAAAAATTTAGGCATTGGATCTCTTGGCCATCAGATGACAAGGACAAAATTGTTGATGATAGTAGATTGTGGAAAATCTTTTATGCATTATACTATCACAGTTCCTTAGACCAGAGATTTTTAAGTGGTGTGCTGCAAGAACTTTAAAAACATGCAGTAACTGACTACTTAGTCAAGGGCACTGACCTCTTTTCCCTTACATTGTCAAATTAAAAAGTGACAACAGCCAACACAACAATAGCCATCAGGGTGCATGAACCAAAATAATACTTTTTTTTGTCAGATTGGGAAAAATTATAATATTTTTGGTGTGCTGCATAATTTTAGTAATTAGTTTATATGTGCCAGCACATGAAAAATGTTGAAAATCACTGCCTTAGACTATCACTGTGGTGGATTGGGATAAGGTGTTGGTTGGCAGGGACAAAATGCTGGTTTTGCAATAGTATTAACACCTGAACAATAAAGGGACCATGATGATTATAAACAATGTAGAGTTAGCTGGTTTTTCAACTGACCTAGAAGCCTTGAAGAAGGATACAGTTAAACTTAGGTCAGCTATAAAATCTAGAAGGCTTCCATGGAAATATTTAAAGAAATCCTTATCTGCTTCAGCCAGATGGATAAATAAATTGTAAATCAGGCACCCAAATTGTTATAAAGGTGTCAGAGCTATAAAAGAGGCTGAATAAATTTCTAGCTGAGGTCTTACGCTAAAGTCATGATCCTGATGCAGAAGGAGTAGACTTACAACCTGACAGGGTAAGAATGAGGGATGTTTGAAAACCTTCAGTCTCTAGATGTCTTTGGATCATCCACACCAGCAGAAGAAGTCCTCTCTTTGCTAGAGGAGAGCAGTGTCACATTGCACCTATCAGAGGCAGGATGGGTGTAATCACTCCACTGAGCAATGAGGCTCGAATGACTTTCATCCACAAAGATCAATGGTTAATGGGCCATGGCAATCTGAGAGGCTGGATGGGTAGGCAGCCAACAAAGTGTTACCTAACTAATCAAAATGATCATGAGCATTAAAAGGCTAATGTTAGCCACTACAATAAAAACCTTAGCCAGTCCATTAAAATAGCAACCTACTAATTCTATTAGTCTACCTTGCCAACTTCCAATTACCCTTATCGAGTTTTATTATCTTCCTTCACACTTAGAACTTTCCCTACTTATGTTTCTTAAAAATTATCTACTTTCCCCAGTACAACGTAAATTTCACAAGGGCATTTTTAGTGGGTCTATTTTGTATATTGTAGTATTCCAAGCACGTAGAACAATGACTGTCACATAGTAGGTGTTCAATAAACTTGGTTAATGAATAAACTAGTACCATGATGCAATATAATTGGTCAGTATCAAAGGGTGCTTTAGAAAAAGCATACACTGTAAACATGTTATGCATTCCTTTGTATGAAGTATAAATATTCTCAGAGGCATTTCTGGCAGGCTAGGTTAGAACAGTTAAACTTTTTCCCTAGGTAATAGCTTTCACTTGTCTTGTAGACCCAGAACTTGGGTTTTGTTCTTCTGAAGCAGTTTTTTCTCTTTACTGTATTATTCATTTTCTTGGACATGACTCATTTGACTCTTATTTTATGTGTCATTGTAATATCCAGAAACCCTTTAGGGAAAAAGTTGTGTGTATTTATAAATATTAATTGTCTTTTAAAATGAACAGTTCTCATTTAGAATTTGGAAAGGGTTAATGCATGATCCAACATGCCTAACATACTCTGAGAAGGGCTATGTGTACTCAAAAAACCTGAATAATGATGCCATTAACCTTTCCTAGCCTAGGTCTATAAGACACTTCACCATTGGTTCAAGTGACTCTCTTTTCACTGAGACGAGCTAGAATTTGTATTAAGTATCATTAATCAAAGGTGAAAAATTCTTTGAGCAGGAAAATTGTCAGTGGAACTGGCTGCTGGATGTGGAAAAAAAATAAATAAAAGGGTTTAATAATTATATATTAACTCAAGCAGTAATAGTCTTTTCAAATCATCATAGGTTACAGCTCCTCTTTGATTTTAGGGGTCTAATTTTGAGGAAGACCTATTAATCTTTTTTCCATTTCTTTGCCTTTCTTATTCAGTAATTGAACTGTTCAGGTGTTATTGATTAATGTAGCTTTCTTAAATGACAGGTTGGTATGGCAGCCAAAGCTATTCTCTATGTTGTTCTTATTTCTGAAATGACTCATGAAATATTCTGGAATTGGAGGAAAGAATAAGATTTTAATTTTTTAAAATAAAAACAGACTCAGGCACCACTAAAAGGGGACAGCTTTTCTTTGAATCATTAGTGTTGGAGCTAATAAAATGAACTTTAATTTGTAGCAAGAGTAAGGGCTAGCCTCTTTTAAACAACAGATTTGGGGGGAAAATGGACCTTAGAAAGGATTTTATTAATATATTCCATAAGCCTTTAACTGAAGTGACTGCAGGAAGAAATTCTAGTCCAGATGTAACATATTGAGGCTTCTGCACACTGCAACAAGTAGGTGGATAAAATTCTTCATATTTTTAATAGACTCACATTACAGAGAATAAGCAAAACACAATCTTGAGAATGAGGGAAAAATAAGATCAGTAGAAAGGAGATATTTAGAAAGAAAGACTCTATAGAATTATATCATAGCCCAAAACTTCCAATAAACATCTGTGCTTTGCAAAATAACTGGGTGATACAAGCATGATGTGAGTTCTGTTTAGTTTGCAATTCTGGTTGTTTGTTCCCTCACACTGTTTGTGTTAGTTGCCCCTTGTGGACGGGCTGCAAAGTCTCTAATTCTCATAGTGTGCAAGTGAAGTTGTGCTGTGCTTCTCTCAAACACACCTGCAAGACATTTTAATAGCTTTAAAACCTGTGATATTTCCCTGACTCCCTGTTGTCTAACAGTCCTGACTACCTGAGGTATCATCACAGAAGATAATTTAATAATAGCTTTGATGTGTAGGCACCTGAAATTCCATCTGGCCATATGCACTGTAATTATATACATATATCTGTGTGTGTGTGTATATATACACACACACACACACACAAACATATATATCTATTACGAGTTGGTGAATGCTTAAAAAAATTGTCTTGCTTCATACCATCCCCTGAATTATTCTCTTAACATTTAAATTTATGATACAATAAAATTGTATACAAATATAACAGGAAAAATAATCTCTTTCACTAGCTATAGACTTGTTGGAGCTATGGATTCAGAAAGGCAAACATAAATGATATTTTTACTAAAATGTTCAACAAAGCTTAAAGATTTTCCAAGTCTTCAAATTATTTGCTTACTGAAGGGATCAGTAACTCTGTTGAATAAATAAATGTATAATTGTATGGATGGGTAACTGAATGAATTAAATGTATAAATTTGTTGAGACTAATAATTATATTTGATTTACTTATTTATATAATATATATTTTCATTCCATTTATCTCGGGCATAAATCTAAGTTTCTAAGTGGGCAATATTTCTTGGTTCTTGGACATCGCTGTATGATTGTACATCTCACTTGTCATTAATCAGATACTTTGATAGGAGAAGGGTGGGAAGAGCAGAAGTGAGCTTTGACTAGATGAGAGTCTCTTCTAGAGAACGATCTACAGTTAGTGCTTAGTTTCCTGCTTTGGATGCTCTCAACTTACTGCTAGTTAATTAGTTTCCTTTTATATACAATATGTATTAAAACCACTTTAACTCTTATTTCTGTAACATACTGCTTAATAGAGCATGCTAATCATTATCAAAGGTAAAAAAACAAAAGCCATTTTCAACTAAGATGTTTTGGAGGCCATTGAAGCTAATCTGGTCTATATTCTTTCTTCAGAACATGTGTGTAACGTTTTGGAGACTGGGCCTGAAACTTTTATCCCGTTGAGCTAGACATTGAAAGCACATATTATCAGTCTGTTTCTTGAAAGAAATGACTCTAGTGAGGTTGCAGACCTCAAAAGCTATCTTGATAGGTTAAAATTTCCCACTGATATGCCAAATAAATGCCTCAGAAACATCTTCTATCTCAATTGAATTTTTTAAATTTCAAAAGCATTGTTTGTAATTTGGTATTTAGATTTACTAAGTTATTTTTTGTTTGTTGTTTAAATATGAATTTTTATTCATTTATTGAAACATTAAGGTTTTTTTAATCAAAGAAAGAATCAAGGGCATAAAATATATATGGCATATCTTTCTCACATACACAGTTTTCAGACAAACAAAATAATCTTTAAGATAGAATAGGTTCTATTTTGTTAATATAAAATAGTATAATACATTCTTTGCAGAGTTAATAATTCTGTGTGAGATAAAAATGCATTACCTGCAAGTAAGAAAATATCACTAACTATGGCCTAAGCAATAATGACATTTATTATTGTAAATAAAAGGAACTGTGGTAGTAGGAACTCAAAAGTTTGTGCATTTTTCACCATGCCAAAATAAACTTCTGTTTCTTCTATTCTTTCATTTCACTATGCTTGTCATTCCCTTTCAAAATTACCATTTAAACTCCAATTGTAGATAGGTAGGAAAATGGGGGTAGTAGAGTTTGTCACTTTATTTTTTTTAAGGAGGGAGAGCGAAGCTTTCCTCTGATATACCTCAGGGGACTTCTGCTTAGATCTCGTTGGCCAGTATTGTATCACATGGCCACCTCTAGCTGCAAGGGAATTTAGGAGGCTAAGCATGAAAACTTTGCAAGAAATGGAAAGCAAGTATTTAGCATTTCCAACATTTTTGGTAGAAGTCATCAAGAAAATGAAGGGTGGAGAATCACATCAGCAGTTTCTACCATGCTTCCTAAGCTTTATCTTATATCACTTGAATGTTAGCAACTTGAATACAAAAGAAATATGGAACAACAAAGGAACTGAGACATCTTTAGAACATTTTTTGCAGTGGATCTTGCTTGTAAAGAAATAAATGCCATTATCCACTAGAACTAATATAGACTGAAATTTTATACACAAAATGTCACTGGCTGTTTTAGAAAAATTAACTTCGGTTGTATTAAGTCTACTTTAAAATTTTTTGATGAAAAGTGGGGTTTTTCTCTATAAACAATTATTTAATACAATTTTTTAAGTCACGTTAACAGACCAGTGTGATGTTTAGATAAGGATTTTGTTGTTGTTGTTGTTGTGAATTTAGTTAAATAAGCCCCAGTACCGCTAGTTTGCAAGTACTTATAACCATTACTTGTTTTATTTTAGAGCAGCAACAAAATGGCAGAGACGACAGCTGCCACATCATATACATACACACACTCCGTCCTACACAAACTAGGCTTTGTACATCAGATGCAGCATAAATATCATGGCATGTGGCAGTTGCTATGGTGACATGTTTTTTTTTTTTTTAATGGAGAGCAGATGGAGTAGGCATGTAAAACTTGCATAAGTTGTTAGTAATCTGTGAGTTACTGCAGACTAATTGATGAAGGAAACTTTAAAATGCTAGCTTTTCTAATTTTTCCATATAACATTTTCAACCACTACTTCCCTCCTTTTTACTACAGTCCATTTTGGTATCCAAGTGGCAGTGAAAAAGTAATTGTTTTTTCTGTATCACATAAATTGGATGTATATATATATAATTCCTGTCCTTGCTTTGACAAATAAAATTCTATTGTGGAGCTTCAACTCTTTCACTGAATACATTTGTGTTTCCAATGGCCCCCTATTATGTCCATTTCATTTAAGCCTAATTCACACAGTCTGCATTGTAATTTTGAGAATAGTTCCAAATATGAAATGATTACAACCAGTGAGAAGTAGGCTTGTTATACAGTACAAAGTGATGTATAATACTGTATAATATTTAAGTACTGCAAGAAACAGTTAATATTTTGGATTAGTTTTTGTTCTTTTTGTCTAATCATTCAATCTAGGTGGGCCTTGTTCTAAAATAGCCATATTGTCTATACTTCTTAGCTGCTATATGGAAATGGGAAAGGGAAAAAAATCTCAAGGAATGATTCGTGGTTGTAATATTGTCGTCGTCGGCAGCCGTCCGTCTCGAGAGACGATGGCGTAGCTTCTTAAGACTCTATCTGCACCGCCGAGAATGGTTGTGCAGTCCGACTCGGGAGTGACACGGTATCTGTCTCCTCCCGTGTTGAATCGACATCTTGCGATGACGCTGGAGTGTCCTCTCCAGTGAAGCTGAAGCTACAGAGCCTCGAGAGACGATGGTGTAGCTTCTTAAGAGTCTATCTGCACCGCCGAGAATGGCTGTGCAGTCCGACTCGGGAGTGACAGGGTATCTGTCTCCTTCCGTGTTGAATCGACATCTTGCAATGACGCTGAAGTGTCCTCTCCAGTGAAGCTGAAGCTACAGAGCCTGGGCAGGGTGATATGGAGGGTCTGCTGTTGCCCATGCAGCAGAACCCCCCTCTCTTCGCAGCTGAAGGGTCCAAGGGAAAGACGGAGTCAATACAGCTTGGCTTCAGGTGCGCCGCAGGAGTTGCCGGTGTTGACTACAACGTCAAACCGCCTTAGGGACTCCGGCTCCGGATTTTCTGTCGGGGTTTACTCCCTTAGCCTTTCCCCTGAAGAGGTATGCCGCAAGGCAGCGGAGGTTTTTTGGAATCAGAGTTTTCCTTCTCTGATGTGCCCTGACTGGAAGATTGAACCAGCGACACTTAGCTCGCAGGCCGACGCTCAATCCACTGAGCCAAACCAGCCAGGGTTTGTAATATTGTAACCAATGGTTTTTCTATATTAAATAACTTTCTATATTTATCTGTAAAACCAAATGGCAAAGATTTCAACATAACTTAGTAACTACTTAGTGTGCAGTCAGTTTACGATAACATAGGACAATAGCACTTACAGGGACAAGGCAGGAAGCGACCATCATCTCTTTGATGCCTCCTCATCATCTTAGATCTTCTCTCCAAGCGTCTGTGATTCTGCACTTTCCTGTTTCTTTCATCTTCTCTGATGGCAAATCTTCTATCACCTAACCTATGAAATACTCTGGGACTGTTGGTTCACATGGTAGAGAATAAGATTATATATTAGATCCATTTTAATTATTCCTTGTATTATTTCTTGAGAATTTCCTCAATGGTGAGGCAAGCTTATTGTTTACCTGTATATTTTCTATATTATGTGAGAATAAAATGGAGTGGAAAGATTCATGATCAGCAGTTTTTTTATATTCTTGGCATGTAAAGACATCTCATTAGGTTGCAACCCTGGTTGCCATTTTAGATGCTATGGTGACTTGTGCTTCTGCTTCAACCAATATCAAACTTTATGATGTGATATTACAGGATTTTTCAGCCAAGCTCTGGTGTGTGTTTAATAATGAGGTACCTGCCCTTATTGTCCAGGTGCTTTCAGATATGCCTCATGGCAGAAGCTCATCAGTAGAATTCCGAGCAGGACTGATCCTTATTATCACAGAGTTTTCATTATAGGCTCCATAGTTGTACTTTTTTAGACTAATGGAAAGTGGCAAAAGCTAGGGCCACCAATCCTTATTTGTTAATCCATTAGTTTATCTATTTAACATTTATTTATTAAAATGTACTGCACACCAAGCACATAAAGGGCATTGGGAGTACAGAGATTAATGTGACAGACTCTGGTGCTTATATTTTAGGGAAGGCATCTCTAACATGTACATTCCTTTTTTTTTTTAAATGATGATCACAAATTTTATTGTCTCTAAGATGCTGGTATGGTTTGATGTGACAGAGCACAAGGTGGAAAATAATTTAGATTAGGTGGCCAAAGCCAGCTTCCCCAGAAAGATACATTTGTGGTGAGGGCATATAAATTCCTAAATTGAACCTTGAATCAATATGGTAGCAGTTTCCATTTTAGGCCTGGGTGGTCTATGTTTTGTGTATTTTGCAGAATTTCTAAGTACTCAGTATGAAAAACCCAAGAATAAAATCACTTTTTGCTCTTGTGTTATCAAGATAACACCCATTTTGTTATCAGGTATGGAACCAATTAAGTACTCCATACATTGAACTAAGCACAGTAGTTATTGCATTTTTAAAAAGTAACAATACCCTGGCTGGTTTGGCTCAGTGGATTGAGCGTTGGTCTGCGAGCTAAGTGTCGCTGGTTCGATCTTCCAGTCAGGGCACATCAGAGAAGGAAAACTCTGATTCCAAAAAACCTCCGCTGCCTTGCGGCATACCTCTTCAGGGGAAAGGCTAAGGGAGTAAACCCTGACAGAAAATCCGGAGCCGGAGTCCCTAAGGCGGTTTGACGTTGTAGTCAACACCGGCAACTCCTGCGGCGCACCTGAAGCCAAGCTGTATTGTATTGACTCCGTCTTTCCCTTGGACCCTTCAGCTGCGAAGAGAGGGGGGGGTCTGCTGCATGGGCAACAGCAGACCCTCCATATCACCCTGCCCAGGCTCTGTAGCTTCAGCTTCACTGGAGAGGACACTCCAGCATCATCGCAAGATGTCGATTCAACACGGGAGGAGACAGATACCGTGTCACTCCCGAGTCGGACTGCACAACCATTCTCGGCGGTGCAGATAGACTCTTAAGAAGCTACACCATCGTCTCTTGAGACGGACGGCTGCCGACGACGACTATAGTTAGCCTAAAATAATTATACAATTACAAAGATGGGAAAAAAAAGAAAAGTCCTTCCTCAGAATTAATATTTTGAATCCAATATGCATTTATTGTTCCTCAGTGATAAATTTTGAGTACCTAATTTTTCAAAAAGTCCACTAGTTAAAGCTAAGTATATTCATAGTATTTTAGCACATAAGAGGGGAAAAAAGTGCCTTCTAGAGTCTTAAGAGAATCACATAAAGGTACTACCCATGATGAATTTAAAACTCAAGAAAGTTTCACTTATCAAGAACCAATATACAATAATTAATTTGCTCATATGTGTTCCTTAATAAATTAACCCTTCATTCCAAGGAAGCTAAAGAAAATTAAGCATTCTTTGAGTTCCAGAGAGTTGCATGTATTTTTACATTTCTAATTCATTACAAAAATAATTGTGGACTCTAATTATGTTTAATTAGTGTGCTGCTTATATTTGCAAAATAGCTGTTAAACATTTGTGGCAAAGTCTCGAATATGTAGGACATTAATGACTGTTCAACCTAGTAAGTTACTTAATGTGGAAGGACATGGAAGATTTATAATTAAAACAATCTTCTCAATGAACAGTTTACTCAAAAAACGAACAGCTTGCCTTTACCTTGGCACTAGTAATTGACAATTAATTGACAACAGTGTTGACAGTGCATTTAACTATGCTTTACCACTTATTAGAAATAAGATTTACTTCCATAACATTATTATAGTACTTGTGATGTTATTAACCATAACTCACTAGCAAAATATAATATATGACTGAACACTCTATTCTTCTTATCAGAACCATTAGAGAGTGTTAATCAGTGCAATGGAGAAGCCTGTTTTGTTTCCACTTGTGATTATTCTTTTTATATTTTCACAAATGCTGTCAGAAGAACAGATATGGAAAAATGGAGTCCACATTTAAAAAGATGGAGAGAGATTTAACTGTTAAAATTATAGAATAACTTTGGGAATTTTTGTACAAGACAATTCTTATCAAATGAAAGTAGATTAATCATCAAATATACAACTGGTCTAATGTGCTCACTATTTTAAATACAAATATGGCAGATTCCAAAGCACTAAGCTATGTAGCTTTTTTTCTTCACAGGCCCAGTAGCAATTTCATGTTTTCTGATATTTAGACAGAATAATGTTTTCAGTGTGCTAGTCTTGTAGACTAGACATTGCTGGGGTTGCTCCTTTAACTAAGAAGTAGGTGGGGTCAACATTTGCTGTCCCTTCTCAGGACCCTTTCTTGTACCCTCCTTCCCTGTCAGCCCTCCCCCACACACCTGTCCCATTCAGAGACACAAGCTATGTGTCTGAGGAGGAAATATGAGATTACAATGTAGAATTCAGTGTCATGGTCAATGAATGGCAACTTAGGTATAACTTTCTGAACCTCAGTTTTCTTATCTGAAAAACAGGTGAACTAATAATGCCTGCTGTGACTTCCTCACAGGGTTTTCCTGAAATCATATGAGGCATCATCAAGGTGTTATCCATGTGTTAGTTGTTGATACTTCCAAAACTGGTTTTTAGTTTCTATTAATATAAATAACATAGTTATTTCCCATTATTACTTGTATTTTAACTTTGATTGAAAGCCTAAACAAAAGTTATTATAGGCAATGTAGACAGTAGATAGGATCAATGATTTGGAGTCTGACAGATTGGTTTTGGTTCTTGCCTATTTTTAATAATGTGTGTCTTCAAGTAAAACACTAAACCTCCTAAGCCTCGGCTTTCTTATCTGAAAAATAGGATAAATACCAACATTTCATAAATAATGGGATAATTAAATAAAATAGGTATACTATATGTACTTATTAACAGCTAGTCATCATTAATAACAACATTTAAGGAATTATAGGACTTTGGTGTATTCTTTCCATTCCACTGAAATTATACCCAGTAGGCTATTAACTTTGGTACCTCTGTACTCCTTACTGTACCATTGAAGAAAGAGAGGAAATAAGAATTTCATTTTGTATTTTTTTTAAATAAAAGTCTGACGATTTTTAGGACATGCTTGTATTTTATGATTTTGTTGTACATTCATTCCCCAATTTATTATTTAGTAATAAATGTGTATATATTATTTACTGGGTAAGATTGGCTGCTGTACTAATTTTCTATGGCTGCCATAACCAATTTCTACAAACTTAGAGGCTTAAACAACCCAAGTATGTTATCTCATGGTTCTGTAGGTCAGAAGTCTGAGCAGCTGTATTTGGGCTCTCTGCTCACCAGGCTGAAATGAAGGGACTAACGAGAGCTACAGATGCATCTGAGACTTAGGCTCTTGGTCCAATCTCACTGGCTCTTGTCAGAATTTAGTTCATATGGCTATAGAAGTCAGGCTATTGATTTCCTGCTGGCTGGCAGCTGAGGGGCAGTCTCAGTTTCTTGAAGCCACCTGAGGATCTTTGCATGGGGCTCTCTCCACAGCATAGCAGTCTGCTCTTCAATGCCACTAGTGTATTTTTCTCCCCCGTACACTGGGTTCCTCTTCTGAGAAATCTTGTCAACTACGCACTTAAAAAAGCTTTTGTAAAAAATTTAATCCTTTCAATAAGCCTTTGGAGTAGTTACTGTTATTCTGGCTTTGAGATAAGAAAACTAAGCTCCAAAGAAAGCAAGTGATGCACTCAAGGCCACAAAGCTGTAAACAGTTGAAATTTTTTAATATTTACATGTTATGGTTGTAAGTCCAATGTTTTAAAAAATAATATCATACTTTTCTCAAATCAGGCGTATTATTCCTGAGATAAATATGGTCTTGATTTTGTAATTTTGGATTTCCTATTTCAATCCCACTGTTAAGATAAAAAGAAATGAAAAATTTCCAATTTATTTTATTCTTTTGTTAACTTTAAAATGAAAGAAGCTAAAACAAATATAGAGTGACATTTACTTTTTAAAATATTAAAGTTAACCATTCCTTATATTAATGAGAACAGGTGAAACATAGATCTATGTTTATTTATTTATTTTGAGGGGGGCTAAATTTTATTTTATTTTTAAAGTATATTTTGTTGATTACGTTGTTACAGTAGTCCCAATTTCTTTTCCCTTTGCTCCCCTCTTCCTAGTATTTCTCTTCCCTTCAGCAATCCCATCCCCTCTTAGTTCATGTCCATGGGTCGTGCATATAAGTTTGGTGACTTCATTCTTTCCTATATTATTCTTAACTCCCCCCTGTCTATTTTGTACCAATTATGCTTCTTGGTCCCTGAACCATTTCCCCATTTCTCTCTCTTCATCCCAGCTCATAAACCTCCAAATGATTCCCATACCAATGATTCTGTTACTATTCTGGTTGTTTGTTTAGATGAATATCGTTATTTATTTATTTATTTATTTATTTATTTATTTATTTATTTAATATGCTTTATTGATTATGCTGTTACAGTTGTCCCAATTTCTTTTCCTTCTTCTCCCCTCCACCCAGTGACTCCCCACCCTCCAGTGCCCCCCCTCCTTAGTCCATGCCCACTGGTCGTGCATATAGTTCTACTCAACATCTTCCAATCTACTCCACTCCCTCCTACTATGCTTCTTAATTCCTTGTACCATCTCCTTCCCCTTCCCCCCCTTCCCCCTCCCCACTGACCTCCTCCCAAATGTGCCCCATACCTGTAATTCTTTTCCCACTCTCATTGCCTATTTAGTTTGCCTTTGTTTCAATTCCTTAGCTTCTGTTGTTGGTTGCTGTAATAGACTTTTCATTTTATTGTTCATAGTTTTGATTCTCCTTCTCCTAAACAAGTTCCTTAAACATTTCATATAAAAGTGGTTTGGATCTAATGGACTCCTTCAGTTTTACTTTGTCCTGGAAACACTTTCTCTGCCCTTCTATTCTGAATGACAGCTTCGCTCGATAGAGTAATGGTGGTTGTAGGTTTTTGTTTTTCATTACTTAGAATATTTCTTGCCAGTTCCTTCTTTCCTGAAGAGTCTCCTTTGAGAAATCAGCTGATAGTCTAATTGGGACCCCTTTGTACATAATTCTTCTCTTCTCTCTTGCTGCTTTTAAGATTCTCTCTTTATCTTTAATTTTTGACGTTTTGATTATAATGTGTCTTGGTGTGGTTCTCCCTGGATTTTGTTTTTATTTTTAGATTCAGTTGTTGATAGTTGTGAGTTTGTTGTCATTTTAATGTTCATATTGTTGATCTTTTTCTCTTAAATAAGTCCCTTTAACATTTCATATAATAATGGGTTGGTGATGATTAACTCCTTTAGCTTTACCTTGTCTTGGAAGCACTTTATCTCCCCTTCTTTCTAAATGATAGCTTTATTGGATGGAGTAATCTTGGTTGTAGGTACTTGCTTTTCATCACATTGAATACTTCTTGCCAGTCCCTTCTTGCCTGCAAAATTTCTTTTGAGAAATCAGCTAATAGTCTTATAGGCAACCCTTTGTAGATAACTCTCCATTTTTCTCCTGCTGCTTTTAAGATTCTCTCTTTATCTTTCACCTTTGGCATTTTAGTTATGATGTGCCTTGGTGAGATCCTCTTTGGGTCTAGTTTATATGGGACTCTTTGTGCTTCCTGGACTTATATGTCTGTTTTGTTTGCCAAATTTGGGAAGTTTTCCTTTATTATTTTTTCACATAAGCCTTCAATTTCTTGCTCTTCCTCTTCTCTTTCTGGCACCCCTATGCTTTGGATGTTGACGTGCTTAAAGTTGTTCCAGAGGTCCCTGAGCCTCTCTTCATTTCTTTTAATTCTTGATTCCCCATTCTGTACTGGCTGACTGTTTTTTCTTCCTATGTTCCACATCATTGATTTGAATCCCGGTTTTCTTCTCTTCCCCATTGGTTTTGTGTAGATTTTACTTTGTTTCATTTAGCATAGTATTCACCTCTTCCTTTATGTATTTGCCATACTTAAGCATATCTGTCAAGTCTGTGAGCATCTTTATCACCAGTGTTTTGAACTCTGCACCTGTTAGGTTGGATATCTCCTCATCTCTTAGTTCTCCCACTGGAACCTTAATTCTTTCCCTCTTTTGGGCCACATTTCTCTGTCTCCTCATCTTGACATGCTCCTGTGTTTGTTTGCCTCTGTGTCAGGTAGAGCAGTTGCACCTGTTACCTTGTAAGGGGCGGAGTCTTAGGTATTCGTCAGTACTGGGCAATCCATTTAATCACGTTGTGGTGCTGTGTGTGCAGGAGGGATCTGAGAGGGAACAATGTTGCTCGATCAGCACTTGTCCCCCTTTCAGACACTTCTTCCACTTTGATGGGACTGGCACCTCTCTGGCTATTTCTCTGGCTGTTGTTTTCAGAGTGGGTGGGTTTGCAGATGTTCTAGTACCATGGGGGCCTTTAAACAAGTGGACTCTACTGAGAGACCAGTAGTTTTTGCCTCTGTCCCAACCCCCACTGTTTTGCACAGTCAGAAGCAATGGGGCTTTATTTTCCCCCATATTAGAATCATGAGCTGTGCGGTCTGATCTGGTGCTAGGAGTGCTCCCCAGGTGTCCTTCTCAACTTTTTAAAATGTTTGACTGTGCTTTCCACTGGCCTGCCACTGCTGCCACTGCCGCCAGCACCGCACTGCCTCCTCTCCACCCCAGTTCCACTCCTCCTACCTGTCTGGATGAGTATTTCTTATTTATGTCTTTGTTTGTTGGACTTCTATGCAGCTCGATTATCTGGAACTTCTGGTTGTCTCTACTTTTGATGTAATTGTATTCCCTCTTAGTTGTGGAGGGAGATGTAGGGTGTCTGTCTACGCCTCCATCTTAAACGTAAGTAGATCTATGTTTATTTCATATTAAATTTCCATGTTAGTTATATTTTCCAGGTGGACGTTTAGTGAATTATTCTAATATATTCATTTTACCATCATTTCAAGTGGTAATGTTTGGCCTGAAGTATAGTGGCTTCTGTCAGTGAATATGTGCTTTATTTTCTTTATGATTATACATGAATAAATATTATAGAAAACTCAGAATGTACAGGATAAATTGATATCTATACTATTTGGTTATAGACGTTCTTGATACCTTTTCTTGTTCTCTATGATATGTATTAGAGACCTTGGGAGATTCTTTTTATCGAATGAAGTTTGTTGGATGTAATGCAAAATCTACTCTTTATCATAGTGGAGAAACCTTTCATATAAACACTATATAATATCATTTTGTTTGACCTAGTAAACTTTATCCTGTGGAGAAAATACTTTTGAATGATTATTTTATTTGTAATAATTACACAGGGGGATTAATTTTTAACATAATTCCTGTTCGATTTTTCAGCTGTTTTACACTTAAATAGGCATGCTGCTTTCAAAAGTGCAGTTAGTTCTCTTCTATCACGTCAAGATTTTTTTGTATAGCTTATCTTAATGCGACCATCTAGGCTAGATCGAGCCGAGGTTGAGGGAAGCACTAGTGCTCTCCTATTGGCTGAGAGCAAACTACCCTCGAGTGAAGAGGTGTGGGGGACAACCTTGGAGACCAGCAACAGGTTCATACTTGTCTAGGCTATTCAGTTACACATGAGACAGTGTGGTGAGAGGTTGTGTGCTGCTCTATATAGTGAATTGTATTCCGAAGTGTACAGTCTGAGTTCTTTTCTGTATATAAGGAGTTAGCAAAATTTATTTTTTTATTTACATACATACTTATTTCCTTTCCTTCAGAGCATGTCTGCCTCTGCTATTTCTCATCGTAAGTGCCTAAACGACCCTGATTTGTTTTGTTATATCTGTGGCAGTTTCACCATTCCCAGTCAAAGGACAAACATCAGCGCATTTGTCATGCAAGCCTATTTTGCATATTTTAAAGTTAAACTTGGTGATCAAGGTAAGTCTTGGGCCTCTCACAAATTGTGCAAACAGTTTGTCGAGAGTTTATGGGTGGGGACAAAGGGAACATGTGATAAATTGCCATTTGGTATACCTATGGTTTGGCGAGAACCCAGAGATCATTCAAATGACTGTTACTTTTGTATAATGAAAACGTCAGGATATAACAAAGAAAATAAATGTAAAATAGAGTATCCTAGTCTACCATCAGCCCAGTGCCTCATTCAGCTGAAATTCCAATGCCAGTTTTCATTGAACTTTCCTCTTTTGAAAAACAGGAGTATGGTGAAGAACTAAGTGACAGCAATGATGAAGATTTTGAAATTGAAGATGACCCAGTTTGTAAGGAATTTGATCAGCCTGAGTTGAGTAATTTGACACAAGATTTGGGACTATCGAAAGAGGCTTCAGAACTCCTAGCATCAAGACTGCATGAGACATGAGAAAAACTTACTTGAAAAAGGAGCAAAGGCATCCTACTTTCCATCAAGAGAAAGTGCATTTCTTTGGTACTTTCGAACTGATGGTGGCTTTGTGTATTGCCATAACATACATAGTTTAATGGAGGAATTGGAAATTCTAATCTAGAACGCAACTAAATGACGACAGTTCATCAATAGCTCAAAGCGAAGCTTGAAGTGAGTCCTCCTCCACAATGGAAATTTATTTGGTACAGTCTCAATTGGCCATTCAGTTTGTTTTCATGAAGAATATGAAGACATAAAGAGAGTCATTGATCTGCTGCAATATCACAAGCACAATTGGATCATCTGTGTTGACCTTAATATGGTCTGCTTCTTTCTTGGTCAGCAACGTGGATACACCAATTATCCCTGTTTTCTGTGTATGTGGGACAGCAGAACTCGTGAGAAGCATTGGGTGGAATTGAATTGGCCTCCAAGATCTGACCTCAAACCTGGTGGTCCAAACATTCTACATGAGCCATTTGTTGACACAAAGAACATTGTATTCCCACCTCTGCACATAAAACTGGGTCTCGTGAAGCAATTTGTTAAAACTTTGCCAACTGAAGGAGACTGTTTCAAGTATCTCATTTTGGCATTTCCTAGCCTGTCATTTGAAAAGATAAAATACCTTAATATGTATGTTTGGTAGCAGAACTTTACTACTTGTATACAATTTGACTTATAGTAACAATATATAGCTTTTATATGATTAAAATAACTAAATAAGCAGTATATTCAGATAATTTTTTTCTTTATTTTCTTTGTATGTACATTTTGTATGATTTTGGGGACAAAGGGAAGGTATCCTGTACCTTAAAAAGTTGATGTGATAGGGAATAATTGCAGTCATTTTTGGATTCAGATGCCAAAAGTTGGTCAAAAACAAGTGTCAGATCTAACTCATTGAAAATTATGTTCTCCATTGTTATTAAGAGAAATTCACTTATATGACTAGAAAGGAGCAGAAAAAGTCATATCATAGGTTAGGTCTCAGTCCTTGGAGATCTTTCAGTGAAATCTCACACCCTTCTCTCACCCCCACTTCACTTTCTATTCCTTAATATTAGGTAAGGACCAATCAATGATTCAAAAAGTAGTTATCAAGAGAGTACTAACCAGAAGACATTATGCTTGGCACAGATTTCAGATTTAGCTTTTTATTCTTTCATTCCTTCCCTGGGTGGACCCTGTTTTTATGATGGGGCAATGACCTCTACACTATATTGTTACAGTTATACTTATGGTTATTATTGACCCACGCAGCCATACAGACACTGTTTTCCCTATTCTTATAGGGGGTGATTTGTTTCTGAAAAACTCAATATACAAAAATTTTTCAAAAATTAAAAAACAACACTTATTTCAATAGAAATTTTTTATGCATTCCTGAGCCTTAGCTGATGCTAATTTATGCTAAGATAACAGCAGATTCCTTTGAAATGGACACAATTACTTTAATAGTCAACATTAGCTATCATAACACAACTTAATAAATCATATTACCTTTAGTGATTATTTTATAAGATACTTGTTTATCTGCTATCTTTAAAATATTATCAATATTTTAAAATGTAGCTATTATCACCATATGTTTAAGACTACACATGCAAACATAACATACTTATTATATTCAATATTTATATATTTCAACCTTTAACTCATAAAGAACAACAAAAACAATAAAATAAGAATAGTGAAGCAGAGAAGGAAAACTCTGACTCCAAAAAACCTCCGCTGCCTTGCGGCATACCTCTTCAGGGGAAAGGCTAAGGGAGTAAACCCTGACAGAAAATCCGGAGCCAGAGTCCCTAAGGCGGTTTGACGTTGTAGTCAACACCGGCAACTCCTGCGGCGCACCTGAAGCCAAGCTGTATTGACTCCGTCTTTCCCTTGGACCCTTCAGCTGCGAAGAGAGGGGGGTTCTGCTGCATGGGCAACAGCAGACCCTCCATATCACCCTGCCCAGGCTCTGTAGCTTCATCGCAAGATGTCGATTCAACACGGGAGGAGACAGATACCGTGTCACTCCCGAGTCGGACTGCACAGCCATTCTCGGTGGTGCAGATAGACTCTTAAGAAGCTACACCATCGTCTCTAGAGACGGACGGCTGCCAACGAAGAATAGTGAAGACTAAAAATAAATTCAGAACAACAAAAATGATATAACCAGTTCATCTGTTTTGTTGACTCTAAAAGTCAACTAGACACAGATTTTTCCCATAGTTTTGCTATTCTCAAAAATACTACATAAAAACCTTGAATTTTAGTCATTTGATGTGTTGCTGATTATGTACATAGGACAGATTTATAGATGTTTGTTTCATAGAGTGCTTGAATCTTTTAAAAGCTTTAGACACATATTCCAGTTTGCCTCACAGTAATATCTTCTTAGTTCACACTCTCTGGCAGAATATGGCACTGCCCATCTCACCAGATCTTTGATGTAACTGAACATTATTATTTTTCAAATTTTTACAATTTGCTAAATAAAATAGTGTATGTTTATAATTTTCATGGCTTTTTCTACCAAAGAAGTGGAGTCACATGCATGTGTATGTGTGTGTTTGGGGGTAGGATGCCTGTGTCATTTGCCTATTTCATAGCCTTTATTTTACTTTTATTTTTTTGTATTTCTCTCTCTCTTTTTTTTTTTTTTTTGCAGTATAAACCCAGACTTTTTTTGTTCTTATAATGCAAGTTCCTGACTTAAGTTTTGATTGCCAAGGCATCCACTTCAAAGGCAGTTATCTCAAATAAATACATTGCCAGCCAGAGACTGGGTAAAGAGCCTGGCCACCTCCCTCTTCTGAGGCTCCTTTGTTTTAGGGATCTTCATTTTCATTAAATGTCCATTTGTGCCCCTGGTTTTTCTCTACTGGAGCTTTAAGTGCCTTCTCTTAAGCTTTAACTTCACGAATAAAAGGTGAGCCTTGAAACCCTAAGCACCCACACCCCACCTCGATAAAAGCATAGCCCCAGGCAGGCGCTCTTTCTCTACCCCTGACTGTGACCCCACCGTGTGGCCCCAAGGGTACTGGACAATGGCTAGGTCGTGTAAGTCATAAACGTGTATCTTTACAAAGTTTCCCATGGTTATTGCTGAAAGGTGTCTTGTAGTCATCGTCTGAACCACACGGGCTGGTCCAGCCGCAACACTGAGACAAGTACACTGATAGACTGAGTCAAGTACAAAATATTTTATTGTATTTTCAGATATCAAAGTCTTCTGTGGGCATGAAGTCAAATCTCTACCATAAAATGTTTTTTTGAGGGCTTCTTTGGCACAATGTGAGCCTGATATCAGAAGAATCTCCCAGCGGAGTCACTCTAGAGCAATAGATATGTTCTAGAATGAGGCCTGAAGTGTTTCCTTGGGTCCCTGGTTGCAAGCACTGAGACAATGAATGTCTCACAAGCTATCCAAGAACTGCAAGAGAGAGAGCTAGTCCTGAGCAGCAACATTGTGTCAACAAGAAGCAACGGAAGTTGTAACTGATGTATGGCTTTCCTTATGTGGAAAAGGGACAAAGCATTGAAAGTGCAGGAAATGTTCTCAGTAGGAAGGCTTTAAGTTTGCTTGGAATAGAGTATTTAAGTGCTTAAGCATTTCATCGAAATTCTATTCTGATACATGATTGTTAATTAAACTCCATACTTTTTTTGGATTTCCTTAATTTTACCTAACGTCTTTTTCCGTTCCATGACCCCATTCAAGAAACCAGGTGACATTTAGTCTTTTCAGGTTATGATTCTCTTGGATGTCAGAGTTAATAACTAGAATGTGTATGGGGAGAAAAAAATTCTAACCTTATTTCAGTTGAGCATATTCACTGTTTTCAGCATCTCAACATACATGGTTCACTGGTCTTATTTATAAACCCTCTTCATCCATCTTGTTTTTAATGGAAATTTCTTTAGGAATCTGCTAAAAGATTGACTACAGGGCTTCATTTGTGATTGTAATCTTTAAATTTTTTTTGAGTTTTAAAATTACTTTTATAGGTGAGTTTTAATATCTTTGAGAGTTTAGAGAAGCTACATTATGTGATATTATACTCTTTTAAACAGAAACGCTAAGGTCATAAATTTAAATAGTTTTTTTTTTTACTTTTAAAATATCACCAAAATAAAGGAATTAGAAGGTAGGATTTTATTTGAAAAAAATACTTCTTTTCTCTTTCCTTTGACAAATATGATATCACTTCCAAGTTAGATTTATTTTCCTTTTTTTCTGAAAATTTGAAGTTTTCTATTTCTTTATTGATAATCCTATAACTTCTATCCCTTTTAACTCATCTGGTGGGTCTTCCAGAAATCCAGTCACATTTCTCTTAACTTGAAACACAAATATGATTGATACTCAGGAAGTTCAGATTCATTAAAAATTATCTAAACAATTTTAGACTAAGTTTATATTTTTCTTCTGTTTCTCCTCACCTTGGATCTCCTCCCCTTCCCCTATTGTCCTCCCTCATCACTATCTCTGTGCCAGCTTCCATAGTCTATCTTGTGTTTCTAACCCATTTTAGGATCAAGAGATATTCTTATTTCAGCTTACACAGACCTTTCCTAGCCGCTACATTCTCAGTTTGAAAAGGGCTAGACATCTTTCATTTGCAGGTTGCACAAAAACTAAGTAAAATTAGGACACTTTGAATATCCAATAATCCCTTCCTCCCTGCTCATACATGCAAAACAGCACTCTATTCATAATGAGTTGAGAGAAAAGAGACCTGGAGTGAGTGCTGGCTCAGTTACATGGAAAACAGCTTCAATCATTCTGCTTATTTTCTGTTTTTATGCCCTATAGTCCCTAACTGCCTTAAGGAATTCCACTATCAGTAACCATCTTACCCAACTGACAAGAATGTATACCAACAGGACCATATGCTGCGTTCAGTGAAATCCTATGAGGGTTGAGGTAAGCGTAGGTAGAGAGGGTTATATTCATGAAAGCATAGCAATTTCTTATCATTTGATGAGTCAATAGACAGGTAAATCAAAGAGACATGGCCAGCATTTGCTTCTCTTAATATCTATTCTGTCCTCCTTCTCTTAGTACCTGGGGGAGAGTTAATTTATACAGGGATCGATATAGAAAACACAACTTACCTACTAGATAATCATAGATCTTAGAAAATGTCAACAATATTAAAATCCTTAAGAATTATATCTATGCATATTAAGAATATCTCTATTTCTAACAGTTCAGTAGGTAATATGGTAAAAAATATATATCTATTTAATTTACCCTTAAAATTTATTTTAAATTCTGAAAAGAAACTGCAATTTTAAATTTAACCCTGTTTGGAACTGACTTAACACTTAACTGTGTTGATTCCAATCACTTGACCACATAGCGAAATGCTTTGTGTTCTATGTGCCATTGTGATTCAGAAATCATACTATGTATAACCACAGATAGAAGCATATACAGACAGAAATACGCATGAACATAGATTCCCATACATAGATCATATTGTTAGTTCATGTGTTCCAGCACTACAAAAAGTCTATTTTATTTATGTTAAAATAATAATGATAGAAAAAAATTGGCTAGCTACTTTAGTAGGAACTAATAATCATTTAAGTAATGCTTGTTGTAGCTTACTTAAATTCTAAATATATTTCCTCCTGATTGATTTTGAGGAAGAAATGAAAATGATTGATCTCTTAAGTTGGTTTCTCTAGAAACAGAACCTGAGAAAAGGATTCACTTTGTACCTGATTTATATGCATCAGGTGTGAGGTGTGGGAAGGCAGCTCCTTGGTGAAGTGGCTCACATGTGCTGATGTCAGTTATCCGGAAGAAAGCCCTGAACCATTAGTAGCCAACACTTGTAGCAGCTGCCGATGGGTGTAATGGATCTCAGTGAGATACCGATAGTATCCACGGCAGTTGTATACACTTTTCATTGAGGTAATTAGACACATTTTGGTATGAGTAGTAACTTTTCTCATCTATTACTATTTTATTTAATATTCTAATTTTTATTAATATTTTTATACTTAAAAAATATTAACCTTTCTTAAGTTTTGTTTTCATAGGTTAATAGAGGGTAACGTAGACATTTGTATAAAGGGACAATGACCAAATAGTTTCTCCCACTTGTTCCAAGACTGCTCTAGATTCCAGTGTTATTCTTTATTCTTCACTGAAACATTATATTGGTAACTCATAATTTGGCCAGATAGTTATACTAATAATACATAATAACACTTATTATTATGCCACTTGGAATTAAAAATTAATACTTTAATTTGTTATTTTAGAAAATGTCCAAAAGACCTTTTGAGGAAAGATTTGATAAGTTTATGAGTTCTTTTATGATTTCATAAAGTTGCTTTAATTTTGGAGATTACAAAACCTTTTCACTGGAGGATTTCAAGTCATATGCTATAATGTCAATGCATTTTGGGTTTGGTTTCATGCATGTATTTAGCATAGGTATTACATGGAATAAATCACCATTTCTCAGAATAACTCCTCTATAAATTGTATGTTGTGATGCAGGTTCTGGAACTATATAGTGTTTAACTGTCATGGGTAAGATAGATGTTGTTTTAAAGTTAACAGAAATGGGCACTCAAAATAAATAAAAATATGGCTTTTTACAAAAATTCTGATTTTATTAAATAATGAAAATAATTACATAGGTATAAAATAATAAAAATAAATAATACTGAGGAACTCTTACATTGACTGCCTAAGGGTCACACTGTAAGAAGCAACAACATCTCTTCTTCCTCTCTGTCTTCCACTGGGCAGCCACAAAGCAGGAACACTGTCTACATTGGCCAGGTTGCTGTCCAGACTGGCAATGTGTGCTGGGAGCTTTACTGACTGGAGCATGGTATACAGCCCGATGGCCAGATGCCAAGTGACAAGACCATTGGTGGCAGGGAGGTGACTTCTTCAACACCTTTCTTAGTGAGACAGGTGCTGACAAGCATGTGCCCAAGGCAGTGTTGGTAGACCTGGAATCCACAATTCACCCTGGTCCCACCACTAGCTCTTCCACCCCGAGCAGCTGATCACAGGCAAGGAAGATTCTGCCAATAATTACGCCCATGGACACTACATCATTGGCAAGGAGATCACTGACTTCATCCTGGACAAAATTCAGAAACTAGCTGACCAGTGCACAGGTCTTCAGGGCTTCTTGGTTTTCCACACCTTTGGTGCGGAAACTGGTTCTGGGTTCACTTCCCTTCTGATAGAGCATCTCTCTATTGATTATGGCAAGAAGTCCAAGCTGGAGTTCTTCATTTACACAGCCATCCAGGTTTCCATAGCTGTAGTTGAGCCCTACAGCTCCATCCTCACCACCCCGAAGCACTCTGATTGTGCCTTCATGGTTGACAATGAGGCCATCTAAGACATCTGTCATAGAAACCTCTATATTGAGCACCCAGCTTGCACTAACATGAATAGGTTGATAAGTCAAATTGTGTCCTCCATCACTGCTTTCCCCCAGGTTTGATGGAGCCCTGAATGTTGATGTGACCAAATCCCAGACCAGTGTAGTGACCTGTCCCTTCATCCACTTCCCTCTGGTCACATATGCCCTGTCATCTCTGTTGAGAAAGCCTACCATGAACAGCCTTCTATAACAGAGATCATCGATGGGTTCTTTGAGCCAGCAAACCAGATGATGAAATGTGACCCTCGCTTGCTACATGGCTTGCTGTCTGTTGTACCGTGGTAACATGGTTCCCAAAGATGTCAATGCTGCCATTGCCACATCAAGACCAAGCGAACCATCCAGGTTGTGGAGTGGTGCCCCTCTGGCTTCAAAGTTGGCATGAATTACCATGGTCCCATTTGTGGTGCCTGGTGGAGACCTGGTCAAAGTACAGTGAGCTGTGTGCATGCTGAGAAACACTGTAGATATTGCTGAGGCCTGGGCTCACCTGGACCACAAGTTTGACCTGCTGTACGCCAAGCGTGCCTTTGTACACTGGTACGTGGGTGAGGGCATGGAGGAAGGAGAGTTTTCTGAGGCCCATGAGGACATGGTTGCCCTTAAGAAGGATTATGAAGAGGTTGGTGGGGTTCTGTTGAAGGAAAGGGTAAAGAAAAAGGAGAGGAATACTAAAGTTAAAATGTCACGATGGTGCTTCTTTTTTGGGAAACCTTATTCTGTTTTACACATTGAAAAGTTGTGTTCTGATCAGTTAATTTGTATGTAGCAGTGTATTACAATTACTGGCCTATGCTTTAAAACATGCCACTTTGTTACAGACCCAACCAGTCCATTTCTCTGATGGGTTTGAATAAAGTATTCCCTGTCTTAAATGAAAAAGAAATTAATAAGGCTAAACATTTACATATAAGAGATGCCAAGGAATGTTCTGAACCCTTTCACTATGTGAACATATTTAATCCTCATGACAACCATGGGAAGTATGTGTGATTAATATCCTTATTTTACACATTAGAAAATGCATGCACAGAGTGATTAAGTGACTTGCCTGATTTCACTTAACAAATATGAGATAGAGCCACAATTCAAATACACCGTCTGACTTCAGAATTGAATGCTTGGCCACCTCACTTACAAAAGCATTCTTATGAGTAAACTTACACCCCCTTCCCCAAAAAACTTACATATACACAAGGAATAGATAATATTGCTTTTGTTCACCCTAGTATGCAATTGAAATTACCAGCAGAGCACTGTCTCTTTAACTGAACCATGATCATTAGCCTTAAAATTGTCATGATGCTATGAGGATGACATCATCTGGGTGCTCTTTTTCTTTCCCTCCCTCCTCTTTCTTTCTCTTCTCTCTTCCTCCCTCTTTCTTTATCAAATATTACAGTATTAAAAAAAATTAATAGGTCGAGAAACCAAAAAAAGCCCTAAAATTCTGCAAATCAGGAAGTGGGATAAAAATTTTGGTAAAATGCTTATGAAAACAGAATAGATGTAATTATTTTATAAATATCAACTTAAGTATTATATATTTGAAGTATAAATGCCTTCTGTATACCTTTTCACTTTGCTTTCTAAAACCTAAGTGCTGCTGAAAGGAATTTACAAGTTATATAATAAAGTCCTTATCATACTGATGACTAGATTATAATTTTGCAAATTAATTTATTAATGTTACTGTCTTTAATGTTTAAATATATATATTCTAAATTAGTAGTCATCATTGATATATGTTAAGAAAAAGCTACTCACTTTATCATTTTATTTACCTAGTTTACTGTGGAATCTTTAAACCATCCTAGAATGAGAGAAAAATGTGTACTTCTAATTTTCAAAATTTGAAATATTGTTGTAATTGTTTTCTCTACTTAGAGATATTTTTTCTATTCTGAGATTTTTCCTTCTTTTACAAAGTAAAGAACCTTTTGGTGTTTAACTATCTCTTTGGAAAAGGAAATTAACATCTGTAGAGTAATATTCAGACTTGGTCTAATTGTATATCCAGAAATGGAGTCCTACCTTAACTGTTTAATTAAAAATTGGAAGAAAATATTTAAGCAGGTGTTAATCAAGTTTTTAAAAATATATTGTATACCCCAGCCTTTCCAGGTGCATTTCAAGTATTCTTTCTACCTACAAAATAAAGCAGGTACTAGATATAGAGGTAATGTCTGTTTTGAGGCCTGGAAGTTTACTTCTTAATGTTGAATAATCTCATGCTTATCACCCAACATATAGTACTAGTTTTTTGTTTTATAAAATAATACATCTTTAACCCTTTTTATAGCTTTATAATTGACATTTTATTATTTATAATTGATGTGCATTAAACTACATATATATCAAGTATGTAATGTTGTTTTCCAAAATATAGCAATAAAACCATTACTGCAATCAAGATAATGAATATAACCTTTTATTATTGTAAAATAAGTAAACATACAGAAAGTATACAAAATTATAAAACTCGGTGAACATTCACAGTCACCCCTTTGGACAAAAAATAAAACATGCCGTTCCAAAAGAGCCCCTTACACCCCACAAATCAGTATCTTTTTGCACTCACAAAAGTAAATCCTAACCTAATTGTTTGCTTTCTTTATAATTTTAGCAAGTGAATTTTCATTTGTAAACACCACAGTTGAAATTAATCTATTTTTTAAACTTTATATAATTAGAATAATATGGTATGAATTCTTCAATATCTAGCTTATTTTGCTCAATATTATACAGGATGGGGCTAAAGTAGGTTTATAGTTGTGAGTATGTGAAACACAGTTTATTCTTATATTATTATTTATTGTATTATTTTCCATATGAGCAACTGTAAACCTATTTTTGTCACATTGTGTTCTTATAAGAATGAATTTTATCAAATGATTCTGTATATCTATAAAAATGGTAATATAACTTTTTCTCCTATATTTTGTTAAATTGGTAAATTGCATAAATTTGTATTTGAATGCCAAGCTAACCTCACATTTATAGAATAAACCTAATTTGATCAAGAGATGATAGATAGCTATACAGACAATAGATAGATAGAAATATATATATATATTTAAAACTTTAATTTAATTATTCTTAGGGAGAGGCTAGAAGGAGGGAAGGAGAAGGAGGGAGAGAAACATCAATCAGTTGCCTCTCGTATGCAAGCTGATTAAGGACTGAACTTCAACCCAAGCATGTACGCTGACCAGGAACTGAACCAGCGACCTTTTGCTTTGTGGGATGACACATAACCAACTGAGCTACACTGCTCAGGGATATACATATTGTTTCTTATAGCTATCTTATATTGCATCATATACCCCTAGATTTTCTTTTTATAATGTTCAGTGGCATCAGCTATGTAACCCAGCTTCTTTTTACTTTCTTTCTTACTTTTATCACATACTACATGTGCCACCTTGTAAAAATTATAAAACTTCTTTGAACATTAATTTCTTCACAAAATAATACCTAATCTGGAGGGTTATTCTGAAGAGTAAATTATATAACTGCATAGTATAGTTCCAGGCACAGAATAAACATTTAATAGTGGCAACATAATTGAGTATATGAGTGTGTTATACTCCTTGCACATATTAAATTTACAGACTTTTAAAACAATGATTCTTAAGTTGGATAGTGCTACTACTTTCTGAGGGGGGCATAGCACAGTCATTCTAGGGATTTATGTAAACTATCTCTTCTTCCTATCCTACTTCCTGGTTAATTTCCTAAAAGATAATTTTCCAAAGGTCAACTTGATAAAAATCCAATTATCCAAATTTATTTGTTTCTTTTAACTATTTTGAACATACTTACAATAAGTTTTGCTACATGGAGTAGTTTTACTCACTGTTGGAGTTTTCTACAACATTTTATTTAACAATTTTAATTTTGTTTTCCTTACGGTGTTTTAATTTTAATGGTCTCTCCTTGACTACTTGCTGCTGTAACTGGAAATAACAGATAAAATGTAGAGGCCACCTATGGGCAGCTAGGACTGCCATTACAGAATAAATCGCAGAATGGAGATGCTAGAGACAGGGCGGGCAGGAGAGGGGAAGGACCACATGAGATATTTTCCAAGTCAGAATCATTTGAGAGGGAAAGGAGACACTAAAATATTTAGCAGACATTATGCTATCCACCACAAGTGAAAAACCAGGAATGTTCTGGGTAAGGATGTCTGGTCACCTTACCTAGGAACACATTGAAGAGGGAATTAGGGGTGAGTGACAGAGGGTAGATTGATGTGCATTGGAAGAGGAGACAGATGATAAGAAGTAATAAGGGAGGCAGAGCAGAGAGAAGGAAAATCGGAGAGACATAAGAATTTATTTATTCATGAAATTGTATTTAGAATACACTTTACCAATATATTCAATTAATTATTCAAAGCTGCATTCTTTATGAATATGGAAATGTATTCTTTATGAAAATATTTTTCATGAAAACATTTTCCCAATGGATGTATTTTTATGATATATTTTTCTATCAGGGCAAAGAGAAATAGAGCATTCTCTAAGATGCTGTTATAAAGAAACATTTAAATATTGTCAACTAAAACTGCAGAAAACTTGAAAAGATGGTGAAAGTATCCTATCCAATATGGACTGTTGTAATTTATTTTTTAAAGTTTAGTAAATAAAAGTTTAGCCTTCAACAAATTAATTTCCAGTGACCTAGCTCATTGTGAGTAGACTTTCAGAAATTGACCTAATAAATTTTAAGTCCAGAGAAAACTACTGAACATAATTAACATTAGGAATAAAAACACATGAGAATTAAAATTGGGCTTGCTTTTAATTTTTGCTCATTATGTATAAGGGGGAGGGATATATATTTCTATATGAAATGTTTGCGTTTCTTTATTTCTTTTTCCATTGCCTACTCTTGTCAAAATCCTATTGGGCATGGGATTAGCCAAAATGTAGGTAGGGGAGCAGGTAGAAGGGTAATGTGGAAAAAAGTGGGTAGGCAGATACTAAAATTGGTTTGTAATTCTCTGCAAAGGTAGAACAATCAAGTTCTTAGCACAGAGTTAGAGTGGTGTTTTGTGTTTTGAATTTAAGCAATTTTAATAATCTTGGGGACAGAAGTATTTTCTTAGCATGAAACACAGGTGCAGATATTGTGCAGCCAAGGAAAAGCATTGGTAAACATTCGAACATCCTTCCAACGGCATGGTCCACAGCCGAACTTTCAATCTGCCTCAGTGGCTTAAGTGTCTCATTTCATAATTTGTTCTCAATGTAATAAAAAGACAATATCAAAGTAACATGAGGAATCTTTGTGAAAAGGCAACGAGGGCTAAAATAATCTTTAAGGGAGTTAGCTATGTTTGTTCAGCAGCAAGAAATTTTCACATAGATAGTGTTCTCTGGCTGTTTATACTGGACAGTAATATTTTACATTCCAGTCGTCTCACTTAGTCTCATTGGACTGGATTCTCCTTTTTAAGTTAAGAGGTAGTTGGCAGGATGTCTCCTCTGGCATAGGGGAGAAACTTTTTCTTTCTATGTTTTCAGACTTTTCAAAGCTCCTGTGTTTATGCCAGGATATAACAATAAAAACTAGAAACAACAAATTACTCTAGTGTTTTGGTAGATAAGAGAAGTCCATTTTTGCTTAGTGGTTAGGATCCCTTGGAATTATTGCCTTGAAAATGCCTTTTCTCGTTTTTCACCTTATGTTCTCTCCCAGGGCAGAACTGCTTGTTCTCAGAACATGGGCAGCATTTCCTCCTCCTTCTCAATGTTTAGTGGCCGCAACAGCATCCGTCTATTCCCACTCCTTTTCAAAAAAGAGCAGCACTTATTTTCTAACCTGATCCACTTTACTTTTCTTTACTAATTCCTGAATCTTCGTCTCTCTCCCTCAGAATGTATGTTCCCATGGACTGTGTGGTCATGAGAATCATCACCAACATTCTTTCCTTTATAAGAATACATTCAGGCATCTTGAACATCTGTATGGGGACTGAATTACTAACTCTCTTCTTCCAGTCCTGGCATTTTTGTTGTTGACAGATATTTTGAGAATTCTTTTTAGAATTGCTGTGCCTTATTTTTTTTCCCCTTTGGGTTATGACTAATTTTGAACAGTTTTCTCCTTTGGGGATATAATATTGTTTATAATGATGCATAGCTTCTCCAATATTTGGTTAGGGAGATAAGAAAGAAAGGAAGGCAGGAGTGTTATGGAAATAAAATAAAACAGCAGCACCTTTACTTATGAATTTTTTTCATCAAGGATGCAATTTTGATTCTATGAAATATATATGATGGTACTTAAAAAAATTGATACTTAAAGTGTGATGATTTGGCAGTGATACTGACATATTTCAGTTAAACATAGCGCTTTTTGAGTGGGGCTGATTCACCTTGAACAGCAAAGATTGTTTATGTGAATTCCCATTCACGGTTGTAGTGGACTTGGCAAGAACTCTGTGTTCAATCATGTGATCATGTATTAATCCAAACTGAAGCTCTAAAAAACATGTAAACTTTAAATAATGGATATATTAAGTTGTTCTAAAGAGAAAACAATTTGCTTCTTAAATTACCATTTCTCCAATGACAGGTTTGTAAAAGTTAGATATCTACTAACAGAAAATATTTAATCAAGTTAGTTTTCCATAAAGTGGTGTTATTCAAACAGAACAAGTGAAATATACAGTTGCACAATAAAAGACAAAATGGGCTGGATTTGTGTGGGGCTGGATGTCTTCAACAAATTAAGGGTTGAAAGGTGAAGATGGAAAAAGGACTATTCTTGTGAGGACTTATACTGCTGCATGAGCTGTGGTGGAGGTCCATAGGAAACTCTTCCTTCGGGGGAAACAAGCAATTATTCTGGACATGTGGCAAGGCAAAGGAGTTGGAATTTGGCAGGCTCAACTGCATTAATTTTGCTTTGGGTGTAAAATATGTTAATTTGCCACTGTCTGGAAGAAATCATGATGAGTCATTCACAGAACTACTTAGAATCTACTTATAACATTTCTAAGTATTTATTGCTTTGACCATTGCCTTTTCTCTTCCTAAATATACTTTATAATACTTGTAAAAAATAGTATGCATAATCATTTTATAGTCCACATGAACCAAATTTCTAATAGTCTCAAGTTGAGTAAATAGCTAATTACATTCCATTTCTCTTATGATATTATTTTCTATTTGATCATGGAATGTTTTATGAAAAAGAACAGAATCATCCATCATTCCTTCTGATAATATAAATTATTTTTTTCCAGTATGTTGTCAAATCAGGTCCATATTATATCCATAAATTGAGCTCTTCCAATACCAAAAAAAATTGTATTTACCTGCACTTCCCAAGGGTTCAGAACAATCCTGGATAATCAGCTGTGTGTTGAATCAGAAGAGAATTGCTTTGAAAGCAAAAAGTATGAATTCAGTGGGATAAAAAAAGTTTTGTTTTATGATCTCAAAATTTCTTCTTAATTTGAAATATAATACCCTTACTAGACAAATAACCCAATTTGGGCAGTTGTTTCAAACCTTGTAACAAGAACTTCCTTTACTCAGTCTTTAAAATACAGCATCCAAGCTCCTCTTTTTTGAAACACATTTTATATATTAACTCTAACTCTCAATTAAGCAATTTGAAAACAAAATATAAATGTTTACCTGGGTATATAATCAATCATTAAACAACAGACATTAAGCCTTCGAATTGGACACAACATCATGTTATGAAAAAAAAAATTTAAATAACAGGTTGAAATCAATAGTTGAAAAACTTGTTTAGCTTTCTGGATCTTGGAAAGAAAACACAGGTTCTTAAAATGCCACCTTTCTACCTGTTTTCAACTAACAAAGAGCATGACTTATAAAAACGTACACATACATATACCATTTGTTTTTTAAAATAGCACTGACATATGTGAAGTCTCCAAATTAATGCTTCCCCACACATACCCAGCAACTACAGGCATTATAACCACAAATGCCTGGAGATATTGGTTGAATCATCTCCTTTTCCAAAATTGTCCATCTGTCTTTGAGAATAGTTGTGATCTGGAGGTTCAAGTTGACTTACTCACTGAGCTGCCTGCCAGCTTAAATGCACTTTGTAGGTGGAAAATTGTTGGTCTTTGTCCCTCCCAGCTTGCAAGTAAAAGGAAGCTGCCAAGAGATAAACACATTCTAAGTTTATCATGCTATTCTTGGCCTCAAACTACAAGCCATAAGGCAACTATTGCTCAAGGTACCGTGTTTACAAGTGTTCAGTCCTCCGTTGTTTCAGAGACCCAACAAGATGGAATTTCTTCCTGCCAGCCTATATTTTGTTTTTCATAAGTGTTCACATTTCTCAATTTCTTTTTTAAAAAATGAGGAAAAGGAACAGCTTCCTTGAAAGAATCTTGAAGATCTGAAGTCTCATTAAAATTGTATTATGATATTTTGGGGTTTTCTCCCCCAGAGGCACCATATGCTTCTAAAAAGACTAGAAACTTTTATTATTATCATCAATATTATTGTATATTAATCATCATTATTATTTTATTTAAAAGTGAACAAGATGTATAAAAATTTATTTTTATAGCAGACTTTAAAATTTTTGCTGTGTACTCTGTCATTTGTTTACTGCATTAAACTTTAGCACATTTATTATTATAAAATCCATATTTCTCTTTCAATTAGGTGGCTCTATTGAAAGTAATTTAATTTGTTCAGTAATGTTCTCAAAATTCAAAGAAAGAAAAAAAGTTTTTAAATATTTTTTTGGAGAGAACAAGTATGAATTAACTTTCTTCACAAATGTCTTCCTGGCTGCATTGGATAACAGGATGTATTGAGTTCATACATCTTAACTATAAAAAAAGAGTATAGCTATATCACATCCTATATTGGCACAGTATATTGACATGTATTATGTATGATGTTACACTGTTTAAATTATTAGAAATCACATTAAAAGAAATTATAATAAGATAGGGCTTTTTACCAAATCTAGAGTATTTGGCAAAGATATGATAATCATCTTCAATCCTTGATTTACAAATAAGACTTTGAGTTCTCAGAATTTTATAACTATATTCTATATCACGATTTTTTGCATTTCATTAAAAGTAGCATTCTCTCAGAGTTCAGCATAGTACATTGATAATTTGCCTATAGAATCAGGGCTTTAATTGTTTTCTAGGGCATGGTAGATATTAATGCACATCCTGGAAAGACTTTTTGGATGTCCTCTCACTAATGTCAACTCTTTCAATGGTTTAATGTTGTTGCAAATTAAATTCCCTGACTACATGACACATGAAAAGAACAATAAAAGAAGTTTTACTTATGTTAGTTTAAGTGTATAAAGGAAAGATGGCACATGAAAAGAACAATAAAAACGTTTTAGTTGTTCTAGTTTACGTTCTAAATATAGAGAAGACAGATTTGCAACAATCTACTCTTTGATTGCAAGGAAACATTTATGGTTAATTTGAAGCATTACTTAGGTTCACTCAGAGTTATCAAAAATCATTATGTCCTCACTAGCATGGGTAGAGGGAGCTTTAAGGACTGTCATGCCTACGGGATAGAATGGGCTGCCATCTACCTGGTGACCTCTGAAGTTATACAGATCAGATAATGGAGCACAATGGGTGAGCGTTTTATTTGAAAATCATCTGTATGTTATTAGAATTTACTTGCAACACTCCACTAGCAATTAATTGCCTGTAAAAAGGTTTACTGCTTTTTCTCCATACAACTCAAAGTAGGTAGTAAGGCTCATGTATATTCTGAAGACTATCTGGCTGAAAGCATTTGATGTCTTTGCTTTACAGATTTCTTGCTCTTGGTTTATTACTCCAACAGTGTTTTTAAATGTTCTTATCTAACACAGAGTGATTAAATAGATTATAAAATTGGCTGGAATAATTCAAAACTCATATTGTTAAAATGTATGAAGGCTTCTATTCTGAAAGTTTAAGAAATCGCCTCCATTCTAAGGGAGTAAAGAACTGATTGTTCATTAGTGCCAAGCAGTGCAAACAGCCATCACCCTTTGATTGAACTAATATGCACGTTCCACAGCTGGTGGAGTAGACTCTGACAGTGTGGTAATTTTGGCATTGTCAAAGGTGTAAGATAGGTTAATAGCTAATATGTTAGGAGATGTTATAGACAGATATCCTGGTTAGTATTTTACAATCTTTTGCACTGTGCACATTTATTTAATGTAAGTATTTGTTTCTAAGTCTAATGCTTTGTTTAAGCTAAATAAAAATGATCCAGAATTAGAGTTATGAAGTAAGTAGTTTTCAGCATTCAGGGTCACTAGTGAGAGATTAAAGTTTTAAGTACCAGGAGTTCACAAATAATGAAAGAATGAAAGAAAATGCACCCTTATCTGAAAGATTAAGAATTATTTTTAAAGGTAAATAGATTTGCTATTTCTGAAATACTTTTTCATTACTTATGAAGCCAGAATGTTTTTTACAGTTTTCAGTTTACCTTTCCATTACAGTCTTTGGCTTTGGTACCATTTCTTCCCATTTCAATCTGTGGATGTCCTTGTGGGGATTTATATGAGGTTACATTGTGCACATTGGTGGTCCAGAGAGTGCTATGATAACAACACCCCTAAATCTCAACATCTCAGAGGCTTATATAAAACAGGAGCTTTTTTCTCATAATATATGCTCAACAGGGTGAAGCAACAGTTTTGAGTTTAGTTGGAGACTGTGTGTATCTTAGTTATTCTAAGACCCAGCTGATTGAGGCTTTATCTCAACACATACTTTGATAAACTATTGAGGCAGAAAAAGGGAACAAGGTGAATTATGTCATGGCTCTTAAAGCTTCTATCTGAAAGTGACATACATCATTTCCTATCACATGTCTTTAGCCAGAGCAAGACACAGGATATCAACTAACCCCAAACATGGTATCAGATCCCCATAAAATAAGATTAAAAATCTCCTTAAGGACAATGTAGATTTACATGTTCTGTTATTATTATCTATTTTTGCATACTATCTTTTAATAAAATGTTTCCTATCACTCTCACTAATTTAAAATAACTAATTTACCCTTCCTCCTTAAACAACTAAAGAATGGGACAGTGATCTAAGGAAAGGGAAATACATGAGGTATTCTCTATGGCTGTCCCAGTTTATTGACTATGATTGTTCTAGTCATTATCAGGCCTTAGGCAGGGGGTTGGGAACCAATGAGAGCCCAATGGTCTCCCTGAGTTGCATAGGCTGGGGAAGCCAAAATATCTAGAATCCGTGGAGCAGCATGCCAGAAAGCAGAATTGTTCTAAGGAGAGAGAGGGCTTCAAAGATAGTGTTCTGAAAGTCTGCACAGGGTTCTCCTCAAAATTTTAGTCATGTACGTAATGAGTGCATGTAAATGAGAAAGCTACTCAAAGTGAGAGAAAGAACCTCTGGATGAGAAGAGTCAGAACAATCCCTGGTGATCATAAGAGATTAGAATATTAATAGTTTGTGTTCTCACAGTACAGATAGGGAAACCCCCCATAATACACAAGGCATATGGCAGAATGCTCAAAATGGGTATTGTCTCAGTGGTGGTGGGGAGCAACATTTTCTCTAAACATTGTCCTGGAACTGAACTGTCTAATGATGCTTAAAGGCAAACTTTGAAAGGATAAAATTACTTAAAAAATGTTTATTGTATTTTTCCATTATCATTTAACCCACTTATAACCCCCCAGCCCTGCAATCACTGCACTGTTGTCCATGCCCATGAGTCCTTTTTCCTTTTTGCTTGATCCCTCCACTCCCTAACCTCCCCACCACCAATATGTGTTATCCTGCTTTCTAGCTATGAGTCTGCCTCTATTTTTCTTGTTAGTTCAATTTGTTCATTAGGTTCCGATATAAGTGAGATCATATGGTATTTGTCTTTCTCTGACTGACTTATTTCACTTAGCATAATGTTCTCCAAGTCCATTCATGCTGTTGCCAAAGTGTAAAATTTTTTCCTTTTTACTGCTGAGCAGTATTCCATTGTGAGTAACTTGCATCCTAAGCCAAGGCTCGAAAATATTTTTTAAAAATGTTAAAATGTTATCATTACAGTATTCATATATTATAGAAGATAGAGATGACATGCGCATGTTCTAATATCCTAAATTTTGAAGTATATCAGAGATTATGCTGAGTGAAAGAAACCAGACCAAAAAAAGAGAACTTATTCTATGATTCCACTACTATAAAAATCTAGAAAATGCCAACTAATGTATAGTGACAGAAAGCAGCTAAGTGGTTTGTTGGAGATGGCAGGTGGTGGGGAGGGAATGAAGGGCTGGATTACATTGAGGCACACAGAAAAAATTTGGGAGCAGTAATATATATGTTCATTACCTCTATTGTCATGATGGTTTAATGAATGGATACATGTTAAACCTCATATAATTCTACATCAATGTGTGTAGTTTCTTGTACATCTATTATATCTCAACAATAATCTAAAATAAAGAGTAACATATCTTTAATAAAGCAAGGAAGACTATGGATACCTTCATTCATATGTGATCAGTAATAACAGCTTTCTACTACATCAAAAGTGACCATTATTTACAGGTGTTTTTTCTATTTTAAGTGAAATGTACATGGGTTTTGAACAGACCATTGAACACATCTACTGAGACACAAAACTAAAGTTATCTAAGAAATATATGGATTTGATATTGTGCTTAAAAATTTTACTTACTATTCACATAAATGAAATAATCAATTTGGCTTTGAATATAAATTCTTAGATTAAAGACAGCTGAAATGTACAAATTAATGATATGCATGGGTTAGCTCCTTCTGACCCATTGTGGTCTTAATAACATTATTAGATGAAAAATGTTATTAACCAATGTGATCTCATATGCCACCATGATTTATAGCCACCCCTATGTATTTTCTGTTCTAAAGAACAACTTTGTGGCTTTACTTAACGAAATTGAAGTGTTTTGTTTCTCCCTGAGGTTGTCATACCAACAACAATTATTCGACTCTAATTGGGCTGTAGGAGGTCAGGTTCAGAAGCCTAAAAATGCACTTTAAGGATTTTAGTTTTCAGCTCAGTAGTTAAATTAGAGCAATCTCTCTCTTTATAGTAACATTATGAAAATGGCTTTTATATCTCTTGTTTATAGTCCCCCATTTTTTTCTAGAAAAAGTCCAGTCCACTAATAAGGAATAGTGTGGCTTTAAAATGTAATTGTTTTGCCTCTTCTTAAATTTATCCTGTTCCAGTTCTTTGTGATGTGAAACAATGCTTTTATATTTTCATAAATATGCCATCCAGTTTGCAGTATCTTTTATTTATTTATTTATTTTAATTTTTATTGTTGAAGCTATTACAGAAGTCCCCATTCCCCACCCCCACCCAGGTCCACACAACCCCTCCCCCTTCCCTCTGGCCATCACCTCTCGGATGTCTGTGTCTATGAGATATGCACATTGTTCTTTGGCTAATCCCTTCACCTTCTCTTGTGTCCGAAAAATGAAAACACTGACAAAGTTGAAGCCATTCTAAATTAGATTATTTTATATTTACCTAAATTCCCACCTTCCTTCCTGCTTTTTTTTCTTTTTTAATCAAACATTTTATCTGCTCTGTTGCTTCATTATGCTCATGTGTAATTTATCTTAGCTAAGGGCCATGGCCATGTGTTTAACAAGGATAGTAAATAGAAACAAAACAAAATATGATTTGATAATACTCAAGTTGTCAGTGCTAGTCGTTTATTAGTTTGGGCTTGAGAATTCCTATAATTTTTAATGCTAGTTTGATTTTCAGAATCATAATATAATTCAACAAATCTAGCGTTTTGTAGAAAAAACTGAATCAACATTTTCATATGTTAGTACTTGTAAACATGGCATTGAGTCTTCCAGAAGCCATCCAATGTTTTTCCTTACAAGAGAAATAAAAACATATTAATTTATGAACATGGCAATGGTTCTTCACTCCAGAGAACTAGAATATCTGTCCATCTTCAAATTATATATAATCTCCATATTTTCAAGTTTTGGCTTGATCTACTTTCTCTAATTTCACTGTGTCCTCTAGGAGTGATAATGTACCATTTGGGTAGCATTTTGTCCCTAATTAAAATTTAATGGCATCTCTTTTTTATTCTAGAACATTTAACTCATAACGAGCAGTGTAGATAAACTTATTCGCTTAAGTAAAATTCCTGATTGTTTCAAAATATTGGCAGAAAATATTTAATAATAACAAATAAAGTAAAAAGGAGAAATTTTACCTAGCTTTTGAACCACTTGAATCAACTAATGCTCAGATATAGAAGTTATTAATTTTACTCAGAAATTCTAAGGAAGGTAGCAGTATAGAGGCATGACAGACAAGTTGAAAGAATTATTTTAATAAAAAGAACAGAAGACGCTGATGGGATTCAATGCATATCATTGCTAATAACTATAATAGTTAACACTATAACTTAATAGACAATATTATGATCTAATGAGGATTTTGTTGCTTCATAGCTATGTGATTTAAACAAGTTTACTAACATTTGAAATTTTATTATTCCTCACCTATAAAATGGCAATGATAATTTCTATTTCCAAGTATGGATGTGAATTGTTAAAGGAAATTTTGTGCATTAGGTACAAAACACCAAGGAAGTCTTTAATAAATAAATAATAACAATTGAATGCAGGGAGAATAAAACAATTAAACTGATTTGAAAAGAAAATAATTGAATAATATAATTATAGAAATGATTGGATAAAAATGAAAAATTAAAAAGTAAGTTTGAGGCTGTATCAGTTAAAAAAAAACAAATTTTATTTTTAGAGCAGTTCTAGGTTCACAGTAAAACGAGGGAAAAACACATAGATTTCTCATAGGCCCTTCTATCTCAACATGTGCATAATTTCCCCCATTAGCAACACCTCCCCCCACAAGAATAATATATTTATTACAATCAATGAACTTGCATTAACACATCATAATCACACAAAGTCCATAGTTTACATTAGGATTCGCTCTTAGGGTTGTACAAATCTATGGGTTTGGGCAAGTGCATAAAGGCATGTATCCACCACTGTAGTATCATACAAAGTACTTACACTGCCCTAACAATCCAGCTAGAGCTGGCTGGAGTTGGGTGTTTCCTTTCACTCAGGTCAGTTAGTTTCTAAGAGCCACAGCAGGCTAGATTCTGGTTAAATTGTTTCTTCTGAGAGCAGAATTTGTTTAGAAGAACAGAATGTTCTAGTGTATTTCAGAATGGCTCCTTTTTTTCCCTCTTGCTGGAGGTACAAGGGGGTATTTCTCAAATATCCACTGTGTGAACCAGGTTGAACTCCTGGAGGTAAAACTCTTGAAAGTGTGGGGTAACCCCTATGACTGGGGCATCCTGGAGATTTACTTCTCAGTGGTGCACACAGAGCTTTCAGTAGTTTATCAATTATAGTTCAGGTTCTCCTTACCTCTCCGACTGCCACTACTCTCCCCTGCAGGTGTTTCTGTTCATGGGCTCTGCTCCTGGGAAGTGTGAATCTGTTTTTGCCAGTCTCCAGTTTTCAGACAGCAATTTTCTCCATGTCCTCACTTCTTTTACAGATCTAGAAAGAGTTGTTGATTTTTCATTTGTTCAGCTTTTTACTTGTTAGGATGGAGTGGCAACTTCCAAGTTTCATACATGCCACTTTGGCAACTGGAAGCTTTTGGCAATTAATTATTTGAAATATTTTATTACATATATTAAAATAAAATTTTAAAATATAATTTTTCAGATTAAGTCCTCAAAACATTTTATCTTTGAAATTAATGTGATATTTAAACCAGTCACTGTGTCAATGATTTGTTATGCCTTCATTTGATTACAGTATTGAAGTTGTTGATAAGAAAACAAAATAAATTATATTTTAAAATACACATTTACATTTTATAAAATACATTTTATTTTCCTGTGCAGAAAACATTTTAAAGATAAATATTCTAATGTGCTGCCAGATATGTTTTATGTGGGTTTTTCTTTTTTTGTGTATAGATGTATGTGTATTCTCTTGCCTAGTCTCCTCTATTTTGCATTTTTTCATGCCTGTCTTGAAGTTGGTTCAATTTTATTAAAGCATTTAACTTGATTAAGCACTGGATAATGTGAGAAAATGTAATCAGGACCTTGTTTGAAAAAGACATAAGACTGCTGTTACTGTAGCTCAAGAGCAGAACACAATTTTTCCTGAAGAATCTCATAAGTGCTGAGTAGGGTCTGCATTGCCATCACTGAAGTTTATGTTTGACAAAAAATATTAACATGAATTGTATAACCCTAAAACTATTTAAGATGTGAAATATCGAAAGAGAATTTGTGGTTGAAGCTCATACACTGGAAAATGGAAGAAAGCCAAAACATTGGCGCTAACACTTTGTTCTTGTTAAGAAAATGCCAAGGGATCTTTTCACAAGAGTAACTTGCAGATTGCAATACAGTTACCTTAGCTGGCTCCTGATGTGCAGTATCACACCACATTTAAATTTCCATCTGTGGTGTCTGGAACTATTGTTCTCACTGTGAACTTCTTTTATTTTCCTAAAGTAAATCTATAGGATCTAAAAACCACAGGACACACTTCCTTTATTGGCACAGCAAATTATACTTAAAGAAATTAGAAATGAAGTTTGTAGTCCTTTTGGCAACCTTGGTATCATTTCATATTTCAAAACAAGTAAGTTTGCATTGAAATTGCACACATAAAACGCGAAGTTTTGGTATATTTCCAGGATCATTCATTCATTTTTTGGGTGGTGTCTTATGTACTCTGTTGCTACATTGTGCCTCTAGGAGTAAGAAAAATGAAGATCTGTGTTCCCTTTCCTTTCTCTGGGAAACTTAATAATCAACCTCCTTAGAATGAGCCCCAAATAATTGATGGTTATAAATTAACTCCACTGGTAAGGATAAGTACTTAGCAAATTTACTTTAACCCAATTTTATTTGTCTATACAGTATTTCCTTCATACGAGCTGAGTTGTTATGCTGAAACTTCACATACACACTCACACACACAACATCTGGTTTGTAAGTGCAATAAATTGAAAAGAACATTAAAGTTTATGAGCTAATTATATTACTAGTCTTTCTGCTTTAAGATGAGCCAATGATCTTTAAGCTTTCCACTTTCACTTTTTTTTTTTTTTAACAAGGGAAAACATACTGAGCTGCATTCAACTCTCAAGAACTTGAATGATAAATTGAAATTGTGTTTTAAGATCTTTGAAAAAAATCTGTATATAAAGTGTTTATATGTGTTTAAAAACGAAGAGGTAGTTCCTCCGCCATCTTGGAGATGGGAGACGGGGGATGGTTGTGGCCTTTCTGCTAATGAAACAACAAAACGGGCACATCAGCAACTCCCAAGTAAGGCTAACATCACTGTAATTGTTGGCCAAACCTACAGAAGAAGCGAGGGTATCAAAGCGGAGAGCAGCGACATTGATAACAGTTTCACCGGCCTGCTGGGGCGAAAGAAGTGAAACGACCGAGGACCGGAAGGATGGTGCAGTTGTGTTCCGCCTACGGCTGCAAGAACCGATACGATAAGGATAAGCCCATTTCTTTCCATAAGTTTCCTCTTACTCGACCCAGTCTTTGTAAAGAATGGGAGGCAGCTGTCAGAAGAAAAAACTTTAAACCTACCAAGTATAGCAGTATTTGTTCAGAATACTTTACTCCACAGAGAAGGAAAACTCTGATTCCAAAAAACCTCCGCTGCCTTGCGGCATACCTCTTCAGGGGAAAGGCTAAGGGAGTAAACCCCGACAGAAAATCCGGAGCCGGAGTCCCTAAGGCGGTTTGACGTTGTAGTCAACACCGGCAACTCCTGCGGCGCACCTGAAGCCAAGCTGTATTGACTCCGTCTTTCCCTTGGACCCTTCAGCTGCGAAGAGAGGGGGGGTCTGCTGCATGGGCAACAGCAGACCCTCCATATCACCCTGCCCAGGCTCTGTAGCTTCAGCTTCACTGGAGAGGACACTCCAGCGTCATTGCAAGATGTCGATTCAGCACGGGAGGAGACAGATACCGTGTCACTCCCGAGTCGGACTGCACAACCATTCTTGGCGGTGCAGATAGGCTCTTAAGAAGCTACACCATCGTCTCTCGAGACGGGCGGCTGCTGACTCCGACTTTACTCCAGATTGCTTTAAGAGGGGGTGCAACAACAAGTTACTGAAAGAGAATGCTGTACCCACAATATTTCTTTGTACTGAACCACATGACAAGAAGGAAGATCTTCTGGAGCCGAAAAAACAGCTTCCCCCATCTCCTTTAACACCTCCCATTTCCCAGGTTGCTGCTGCTATTGGATTACTAATGCCTCCTCTTCAGACCCCTGATAATCTCTCAGTTTTCTGTGATCACAACTATACTGTGGAGGATACAATGCACCAGAGAAAAAGGATTCATCAGCTAGAGCAGCAAGTCGAAAAACTCAGAAAGATGCTCAAGACTACACAGCAGTGATGCAGAAGACAAGAATGACAGCTTGAATAATTAAAGGAGGGTATATACTTCCAGAAAGAGAAAGATATATCAGGGAGAGGTTATGTGATTTTGCCAGATAACTACTTTGAAATAGTTGAAGTACCAGCATAGGAAAAATGAAACTTGTATTGGTTTTTAATGGGACAATACCACATACCCTCTTCTAGCCTATAAAGGAGTTTCATCTGAAAAAACAACACTTGATAGTACTTGTATAAAAACAATTCAGAATATTTTTATAAAATAAATTAGCCATATACTGTAAAAACAACAACAAAAAACAACGAAGGGGTATACACTTGCTGACATCTTTCATATTCTTTGTCTCATGGATTAACCTAATAACCATTTTCTATTTTTTAATGTATGTTTTTCATCTGTAATATATATTTATACATATATTCCAGCTCTCTTGAATATATATATTCAATATACATACAATGTATAATTTTATCTTTTCTTTATTTTCTACAAGACAAATTAACATATACAAAGCACTTAAACAGTATCAAATGTACTCATACATCAATAAATATTTATTAAATAACAATATTATAATTATTATAATGTTACTATTGAAATGGCTTTCTATTCAGTATTGCTGGTTTTAGAAGTTGCATAATCTACAAGGACCTTGAAATGATTAGCCCAACAAGCAACATTAAAGTAAATTCTACCTCTTTGCCCAGCAATCCTGTTGCTAAGCAACTAAATTTGTTTATCCTCTCCTGTTTGGGCCAAGACTAGGGGTAATGAGCTGATGTTATATGTCAGAGAAATGAGTTAGTGGCTGAGGGTGAACACTAAAACTTCTTGGTTTTACATTGTTTTCCCGTTTAGTGACCTCCTGGGTAACTTTGAGCATATCATTCCACTTCTTTAGAGCTGTTCTTTTATATCATAAAATTAACAATTACATATAGGGGTCTTTAGCAAAGTGCCTACACCCCAGATATAAAGATAGTCCAGATAATAAAGTAATTATTTTGAAACTTTTAAATTAAAATCACATAGAAATGTATCTTTTGCCACAGTGAAACATGTTTCTTTTGCTGACTTGTTTTTTAGTTCCTTTAAGAAGTGAATGGCAGAAGTGATTGACAAGGCACTATATACATTTTCAAAGCCAATTCTTATGACATAGTGCTACAAATAAAAATGCCGATAAAGATGTGTAAGTTATTTCTGTAGGGATAGAAGGGATGAGTTACATGCCATTCCATTTTAATGAACTTGAATCCAGTTTCTAATCAACAAGATTGCCCTATACAATAAACTACTGATTGTGACTGCTGGCGTTAACAGTAATAGGACAAGAAGATGTGTGGCACAATTTTCTCCATTCATCTATTCATTTTCCTACTGCTTGGAAGGAGTCTTTATATCCTTATGATCCTTCTCAAAGTTAGCCTGATCAATTGTGCTAAATGTGTCCAGCAGAGCTGATGAATACACGGACAGCTTCGTTGATTACTAAGTAGTGTCAGTTTGGCCTCAGTTCTTCATTTCTGTCAGAGTTCTCAAAATATAAATTTAGTTTCAGGGTGTTTTTGCACCCTTTTAAGATAATGCTCTGTACTCAAAGCCTACTTAGTTTTTATGCACATTACTAAATATGAGAAATAGATGTGCAGAAGCTGATATCCTCAGGCCATATTATTTATCTATTTAGTTTCTCTGAACTCTACAAGTTCCTTTTTTCTTCTCTGCCAGTGCTAACTAGAGACCATATGATGTGTTGTATTCAGTTGGAACAAAAACCTTTATAAGAACAGTAATAGGACAGAAAACATCAACAAAACTACTTTTTTCAGTCATAATAATCTCTAGCTCTGACATTTCGATTTGAAGTTTGGGGAGACTCTATGAAACTGCAGTGAGAATTATTTCTCATCCCCAAGAGGCTTTCTTTTGTAGGGATTCAAGTTACCATTATCATAGAAAGTATATAATTCAACATAAAGGTCAAGGTTAAAGAACATTGAAGCACAGCATGGATATTTATTAGAAAAAACATCACTTGATAAGTTTCAGAGTGCATTGTTTTGTTTATTTTTAAAGGACCCACCAAACTATATTGTCGAGTTAACTAAATAACATAGTTTTCCTGTGAAAGATTGCTGTGTTTGCCACAGTTATAATATGCCTTTCTTCTCTCTTACATTTGGTATGTATGGTGGCAGATACATGTGTAGCTGCTATTGCTTCAAAATTATTCTTACTGACATCCTATTGAGAATACAGTGAGAAAGATACCTTTATAATAAATGTTCTCATACCTAATTTATTATCCATTATCTATTCTTGACAGCTCAGCCATGTCTCATTGAAGCTGCCCCATGAGTTCAAACATCATCTCTTCCATAGTACAAATTAGAGTATTAGGCAGATGCTACCTGTATTTCTAACTACCGATGATGCCAATTGTGGAGGCATAATTAAAGATTGTTAACCACTTGATGAGGGTTAAAAATCAGTTTCCAAAAAAATATTCTGTTAAAAATAAGAATTAGAGTAGATTTTCCTCTTGTATTGTCTTCTCTAGTCTTTGGTAGAGTAGTAGTAATAATTTTAAAAATTGTTGGGTTTCTGATCTATGTAAATTCTGTGCTGAAAACTTATATGCTTAATTTTCCTTCATCCTTAAAACAACCCTACAAAGGAGAAGAGGTACTATCTTATTTCCCCATTTCTGGTGAGAAATTTAAGGCACAGAGTAGTAACTCAGGTCATGCAGCTAGCAGTAGTAGATCTGGGATTCTAATGCAGGCAGCTTCATTCCACATCTTGTCCTACTAAGTGATATGCTGCACATTATTTGACCAACAAATGGATCATCAACACTAGGTTGAATTATTTAGTTAAGGGATTTTTAGATATCCCACATTACTTGGTGTTGATTATAGTCGATATTAATCTAAAATTTTCAAAATACAGAATTAGGCAAAAGTAGGTTTACAGTTGTTTGTATAGAAAATAATTCAATAATTAGTAAATAATAATACAAAAGTAAACCCTATGTTTCATGTACTCACAATTGTACACCTACTTTTTTGTCCCACCCTGTAATATAACCTTAAATTTTAATATTAATTAGCCAAGATACTAAGCCTTGTAATTCATAGACTATAACTGTGTGAAATGTCTTTTGCAATCATTCAGTCTTATCCACACCTTTATATATATATTGAGAAACTGAGATGTAAGAAAAAAGTTATTTTTCTCAAGTTCCTTTTCATTTTGTTTATGGTTTATTTTGCTGTACAGAAGCTTTTTAGTTTGATGTAGTTCCATTTGTTTATTTTTTCCTTTGTTTCCTTTGCCCTAGGAGATATATAGGTGAAAACATTGTTAGGATTATTTGCCAATGATACATCTGATAAGGGGTTAATTTCCAAAATTTATAAAGAACTTCCACAACTCAACTTTAGGAAGACATCCAACCCAATATAAAATGGACAAAGGACCTGAATAGACACTTCTCTAAAGAGGGCATACAGATGGCTAATACACACAATCAAACAATACTCAATGTAAACCAATCATCAGAGAGATGCAAATTAAAACCACAATGAAATATCACCTCGCACATGCCAGAATGGCTATCATCAATACATCAATAAACAACAAGTGCTGGCGAGGATGTGGAGTGAAGGGAACGTTAGTGCCTTGTTGGTGGGAATGCAGACTGGTACAGCCACTGTGGAAAATAGTATGGAATTTCCTCAAAAAATTAAAAATGAAACTGCCTTTTAACCCAGTGATCCCACTTCTAGGGATATATCCTTAGAATTCTGAAACACCAATTCAGAAGAATATATGCACCCCTATGTTCATAGCAGTATTATTTACAATAGCCAAGATCTGGATATAGCCCACATGCCCATCAGTAAATGAATGGATAAAAAACCTGTGATACATTTACACAATGGAATACTACTTGGCCATAAAAAAAAGAAGGAAATCTTACCTTTTGTGACAGCATGGATGGACCTGGAAATTATTATGCTAAGTGAAAATAAGCTAGGCAGAGAAAGACAGATACCATACAATCTCACTTATGTGTGGAATGAAAATGTAACCAGATGAACAAAATAGAAACAAGAGCATGAATACATACAACAGACTGATAGCTACATGAGGGGAGAGGGGAGGGTGTACTAGGTGAAAGAAGGTGAAAGGATTAGCCAAAGAACATATATGCATAACTCATAGACATGGAAAACAGTGTGGTGATGGCCAGTGGAATAGGGTGAGTGGGGACTGGGTGGAGATGGGCAAAGGGGAAAATTGGGGACATCTGTAATAGGGTCAACAATAAAAATAAAGTTTAGGACTTCCAGCAAAGATGGAGGCCTAGACTGACACACTCAGTCTCCCTCCACAACTAAGAAGGACTACAACTACCGCAAAACTAGAAATAACCAGAAGTTCCAGAAAATAAAGCTACATGGAAGTCCAACATATGAAGTTATAAACAAGTGGTGTTTGTCTGGATGGGTAGGAGGGGCAAAGCCAGGGTGGAGAATCAAGTTGTGCTGGTGGCTTGCAGCGATGAGCGGTGGGACCCAGTAAGCACAGACACCTGTATTTAAGGGGAGGAGAGAAGTGCCTGGGGACCACACCTGGCTACAGACTAAACCAATCAGCTCATGATTCCAATGCCAGGGAAGGCAGACCCCCATTGTCTTGGACTGTGAGGCCCAGAGGGCATGGTGATGGAGGAGGAGACCTCAGTCTCTCAGCAGAGAGAGAACAGCAGGAATCCATCTTGGATCCCTGCCCCCACACAAAGCACCACAGAGTGGTGAGAAGGGTCGCCTGATAATGACGAGTGCACAGGGCTCTGCCCCCGATGGTGTAGGAGGGGTGACAGACCCGCCCAAGAAGGAAAGATAAATGAAAACTGTCAGGATGGCAGGGATCATGATAGAGATCCCAATCACACAGCTGACCAGAAAGCAAATACACAAATTAACCAATGAATAAATAGATAATCTTTCTGAAGCTCAGTTCAAAGCTATAGTCATAAGGCAGCTTACAGAACTAAAAAAAAAATATTGAACAAAATGGGGAAGGAATGAAGGCTAGTCCTGCTGAAATAAACGAAAACACATACGAGACAAGTGGTGAGGAAAGGAAAACCAGGGATCAAATCAACAAATCGTAACATAGGGAAGGAACAAACAGTCAACCATTGCAGAAAGAGAAAACAAAAAGTGAGTAATATGAGGAGAGGCTCAGAAACCTCAGGGACAGCTATAAGTGAATGAACATCTGAATTATAGGGTTGCCAGAAGGTGAAGAAGAAGAACTAGACATTGAAAAATTATGTGAAAAAATGATGAAGCAGAACTTCCCTAACTTGGGGAAGGAAATAGATTTACAGGTCCAGGAAGCACAGAGAGTTCCAGATAAATTGGACTCAGGGAGAACCACACCAAGACACATTATAATCAAAATGTCAAAAATTAAAGATAAAGAGCATCTTAAAAGCAGCAAGAGAGAAGAGAAGAATTATGTACAAAGGGGTCCCAATAAGACTATCAGCTGATTTCTCAAAGGAGACTCTGGAGGTAAGAAGAACTGACAAGAAACAAGAAATATTCAAAGTAATGAAAATCAAAAACCTACAACCATGATTACTCTATCGAGCGAAGCTGTCATTCAGAATAGAAGTGCAGAGAAAGTGCTTCCAAGATAAAGTAAAACTGAAAGAGTTCACTAAATCCAAACCACTTTTATATGAGATGTTAAATGGACTTGTTTAGAAGAAGGAGAATCAAAACTATGAATAATAAAATGAAAACTCTATCACAACAACCAACAACAGAAGCTAGGGAATCAAAACAAAGGCAAACTAAGTAGGCAACAAGAGTGGGAAAAGAATTATAGGTATGGGGAACATTTGGGAGGAGGTCAGTGGGGAGGGGGAAGAAGGGAAAGGGACGGAGATGGTACAGGAATTAAGAAGCATAGTAGGAGGGAGTGGAGTAGATTGGAAGATGTTGAGAAGAACTACATGCACAACCAATGGGCATGGACTAAGGTGGGGGGGTCACTGGGTGGAGGGGAGTAGAGGGAAAAGAAATTGGGACAACTGTAACAGCATAATCAATAAAACGTATTAAAAATATAAAGTTTAAACAAAGTTATTTTTCTCAACTCATACATCTGGTTAGAATCAGATCCAGGGTAAGGACTTGAATCCTCTGGCTCATAGTATGCTGATTAGTTGTGTTTCTTCCTTAATAATAAAAGAAGACAAATTCTAAGGCATATGTACCTTCTTTCTTTTAAGGGGATATTTTCTACCTGAGCACACTGTGTTCATCTGAGGCTCACAATACACATACATAAAGACTTGGGCAGAATGCACATGTGTGTACATTTACAGGTCTCTTATTAAATTACAACTAATTCCAAAATCTTTTGAGGCAGTGAGATCCCAGTTGGTATGTGAGAAAAGATTTGCTAGTAGCAGAAGTCTAAATATCTTACTGATAGCTAAAGATAATATTGATGAGCAATGATGTTTCTGGAACTATTAAATATTCCCTGATTCCATTTGAAAATACCACTAAGGGAATTTTAATAGGGCATTTTGAAGATACCATCTGGGAAAATGTATATGAGTTTGATGCATTCCATGTCTTGTGGGCAGAATTTTTAACACTCTCAAATGCTTCACACTTTTATGCACTAGGCCAAATCCACTTTCAACAGTTTAGGCTAGATATAATTAAGAAAAAGAAGTTTTCTAAGATAGTCGCCAGTGTAGAAAGGATCTACAGATATTTTCAACAAAAGAGTTCAGTTTCTTTGAGCTCTGTATGAGAGAGAAGAGAGCAATGTCAAATGTTTTCACAGGATTTTCCAACATCTCCTATGCTGGAGAATTGTAGAATACTTTTAATCACCCCATCTACTCCTTTTATTCAAATGGAATCAGGCTATATAACATAAAAAAATCTTCTAATCTAGACTTCTATAAATTATTTCCTTATGTATTTGGGTAATTTGCATTTTATTTCTCAATTGTTTTGAGCATTTCTGAGAAACATTTTTATGTTTCTGTTAATACATTTTCAGTCTTTTTTCCTCAAGTAATTTATATTATTTTTCTGAAAAGCTGGCATCAAGGGACTTTCCAGATAATGTTTACTTATTGGAATAATTTTCTTTCATTTTATAGTTTATGTTTAGTATCCTTGTTGTGTCATAGAACAATGTCTATTCTGTAACAAATACTAATCACTGTTAAATTAATGAGTTTGTTGGATTCTTTTCATCTAGCCAACTGTTTGCTTCTTGTTCAAGGAAAATCAACAGTACTTTGACCACACCAATGATTTCTATGCCCCCCCATAGTACAGTTATTACTTACATGTATTGCCCTATGGATATTAAGAGGAAACAACCTTCATTGTAATACTTATTTTAATATTCTCCACTGTCATAATTGTTACCATCAAAGGAGTCATAACAGCATTATTTAGAGATGCACACTAGAGGGTGTTGTTTTACCTGGACACTGGACCTATCAATGCATTGACTTTGAGAAAGAATGAAAATTTTTACAGGAAGTGTTTCCCATGTTTAATGTTACATAATTCTCAGCACATATGCCCATTAACAAAGTTGATAAACCCCAGGGAATGGAAGCAGAGACTGAGTCACTTGGCGGCCTTGCTGTCTGGTTTCTTCAACACATTCCTGTAGGTGTTTGGTTTTCCTGAGCTCCACATGTAGAGTGTCAGTTGAAAATCAACACTGATCACAGGGTGAGAATATATTTGACTCTCTCTAACTACAAGGAATTGGAAAGCAAATGAGGCAAATAGTGAATGAGGGTAAAGCTCTTAAACTCATCACTTCAATCTTTAAATCCTCTGAATAATATATGTATACTTCTATGACTGACCTGAGAAGAACAGAAACTACCAATAAGTGGAGGGAGAGTTACTTCTGGAAGAATTCATCTTTTTCTCTGTGCTCTGCCCCCTCTGGTTTTCACTTAGTTTCCACTCCCTCAAAAAAAAAAAAAAAAGGTTTCTAATGTAGCAGCCCAACTATCGCAATAGCTTGCATAAATGATACTATACATTTCCCCCCTCAGAAAACATTTTAATGTTAATGATAGGTTATGGCTTTGGTTTAACTCATTTCACTTCTAGCTGTTGCTTTCATTTCTTGAGTTTTCCTTAATTGACTCTTCTGATATTAGTAGCGACTTTGCTCAAATCATTAATTCTATTGTGGTTTCTCATGACAAATGTCCAAATTTTCAATGATGTTTTATTTGGACATGTGAACAAATACATGAAAGGGGAAAATAATCTCAGATGTTTTTGATCTCTGGTTTCCCTTTGATGAAATATTACTCTCCCTGTATTGGCTACTCACTTATAATGTGAGTCTTCATTTGATGTTTCAGGTTTTCAGACCTGTACCCTTAATTATTCTTTACCACTATCTAGTTCAGAAAGGCTACTGAAGTCAAGGTCTCCTGGAATAAATTTTAAAAGCCCAATTTTATATCATCAACTTATGTTGAGCTGATTGGTTCTTACTACAGTTAAGCCCTGTTCAATACAGCCAAACTCTCTGTTGAAGCTAGGTGTACACTTTCCTCCAAATATTCCTTACCATTTGGCTCTTCTGTTTCCATGCGCCCCTTTCTTCAGCAACATGATAACATTGCAATAATACTTAAACGCTGACACAACAGAAAACCTTGCCAATTTGGCTCTCAACCTTGGCAAGCTTTTTGTTATAGCTGCAACCAGGCTTACCACTTGAGTTGCACAAAACTTCCAGAGCTCTTCCACAGCATGTATTATAAAGAGGACTAAAAGGAAAAGTAAGAGAGATGCTAATTTTAGACAGAGAATAGTAAATAGGACAATAAATTAAAGCTCTGTTTTGGCACATTGGAACTTTCTTTTTTTTTTTTTCCCTTTTAAATGTGTGATTCCTTTTCCCAAATGTTGCACTAGATTTATTTTTAAAGGTGTCATTTATTTCCATTCCAGTGCTATGTCATCTATAATTTAAATTTATGAGATAAATCTTGAGGTTCATCAGTGGAGCAGCTATAGGATTCTAGCCACTCTGCCATTGGAAATGTAGATTTGCTGAAGGTTTGTGTCTGACAAGCCCCATTGAAAGCCCCTCATTCCCTTTCCTGACATACACCCATCAGTATGTAATATTTATTCTTCTGTTTCAGTTTCACTACAAATAATCTGGGGCCCTCAGCTCAAAGACCATTTCCTTCAGAGGCAGCACCACCTGGTATAATCTCACTGAACAGGGAACAAATGCCTTGAAAAATAAGCTTTCCTAGAACTGATAGACAAAATGAATGAGTGATATTTACTAAAAGGAGGGGATACCAACTTTGGTCCTCAAGTTTCAGGGTAATTGTTAGTTCTCCAATCTTCCTTCTGTCACCATTAGAACAGCAACGGAATGCTCATACCTACATTTTATGACTGATAAGAAAAACATCTTGTTCACTGACCTTCCACTCCACTTCTCTTTTTAGATAGATAGATAGATAGATATAGATAACTATGTATCTGACCCTTAACTTCACAATTATTATCTTCTCTGGACTCAGTCTATGAGCTTGCATTGATTTGTTTTGAACACGCAGCAAACATGGAAATTTTACAAACAATTGTGGTGGTTATAACGGCAAATTGAATTGGCCATGGCCTTTGCATGATTGTCATAGCCTTCGGTTTTATTGTATCCCCCAGAACTATATTTCTTTTGTTGGGAAAGGAGATATTCTTAAAGAATATGCGTCTGTGAATTGTGCATGGTTTGAACAGTTAAAGAAAGACAAAAACGACAGGTAAATGAAAATCATAAATGAGTTACTATACTGATTATTTTTAAGTAAAGGACAGACTAGAGGGTAAGATTCACCTTGATTTCCGATGCAGGAGTTTTCAAACTTTGAGCATTAAAAAGGGAATACAGTTGGGCTTCATTACCAAAATCAAGCAATAGTTGTTTTCTTCTAATTTCTGAGAAAATAATCAAATTGTCATCTATTGTGAGTGTTAATCTCATGATTATACTTTCAAGATCTGGTGTCTAGCATTACTCATATTCTAGTGAGCAAAATGAATAAACAAGAAATATTAAAATACAAACACAACAGTGCCTGCATAAATACCAGCTTTTGATGAATGGACATGAGTGCTCTTGGTTGTTACTTTGCTTATTAAGCACTCAATTTAAACTAAAAATTATTAAACAGTACACACCAACATTTACGCTCAATTTACTATGAATAAAATGGAACTAAATTTTATTTTGTGGACTTTCACAAATGACATCATAATTTCTGAGCATTGTTCTGTCACAGAAAACCTGAAAACTACTATTCAATGTGCTTCATTTATATTTTTAATAATTTTTTATCTAAGTAAAATAATCTGATTAAATGAAATAGATTAGCAAAAACCCAAGAGATTAGGCATTTTAGTTTATCATTTTATTTGTAATCACTTTTTAAAATATACCTGAATCATGTGTTTGAAATAAATATCTACTGGTCTCCTTAGTAGTCACTTGAGAAATTAGTAGTCAAATGGACATTAAAGTCCTAAGTAGCATGAGTTGTTAAAATATTTATTCAACATTCAAAGGATATCAAATGTTATCACAAAAAAAAAATGGTGCACTTAAAAATACTTGGTGTAAGACCTTCCCTCAAGGAAATTATGATCCAAATAAAAGACATATACCCTCTAAGTAATTTACAGACCAATTCACATGTAATAAAACTTATATGACTCAGAAAGGAAAACAACAGAAGTTAAGGGATTATATTAGAGAGGACTGCTGAATCAGCACATTTATCACCCTTAACCAGTTCTTCTCCTGAACCAGTCTTGGACTCAGGAGTCCTGAGGTTCCTGTTTGTTCACATTCTAACTGAATTATCTTATTTAATTTGCAAACATTTTCTGAAGCTTAAGTCTTTCCTATATCAGAGACAGCTAATACTACTTATCTCTAAGTGTATTTGAAAATTAAATGTTTGACCAACTGCTTGGTAAACTAAATTGTTATAACATGTAAGATGGCTTTATGATATTTCTTTGTGCCAGGCAGAGTAGGGAAGAATCAAGCTGAAAAATCTAGCAGGGAAAAATCACGCTATTATAATGATAAAATAATTATACTAATATTGAGGATTTTTATGTGCCAGGCATAGTTCTCATTTCAATATGTTTTAGTTCATTTAATTATTGTAGTACTCTTAACTTTTAGCTCATTTAATTATTGTAATACTCTTAACTCATAGATATGTATGGCCTAAAAAGACAATACAAATAAGTGTAGTGTTAAAAAATAGGTACCATATGCCATTTATCAATGCTAAATATTGTGTTCAGAAGATGAAACTTGTTAATTCTGAGTAGGAAGAGATCATTATGAACTATAAAAATCAGGAATGACTTTATGGGAGGGCTTGGATATAATCTGACCTTTTAAAAATGGGAAGGACTTTGATAACTAAGAGGAAGGAAGAGAGCATTCTAATCCAAGGGAACAGAAGAGCATAGTATGCAAGCATGGTATCAGAAAAGGAAATATTTTTCATGACTCAAGAAATAGACCTGTGCTCAGATGTGATGTGTGTTAAAAATTACTTTCAATTTGAGTACCTGATATAAGGGCATGCACTTGCTAGTTTGTCTTTTGGCATCATTACTGGCTATTGTTTTAATCTGAGCAACTGCACATTTTAATGTTTTCTCCCTTACCTTTCAAAGCATTTGAGTTTGGGTCCCCTTTCATAAAAAAAAAGCAGATTTAAAATATACAAGAGGAAAGCAGAAGATCAGAGGTGATCACCTCCCAAGGTTTACAAGTCAAGAATTGGTTACTTCACATACAAAGAGTGATAAATACTGTAATAGAAAACAAACGGATTATAAAATATGAAACCTTGAGGATATACAGTGTCCTTGACCCTTTTGAGAGGAATAGAAACATCTTTGTAGTTATTTATGGTTGATGGAATTAGCCTTCATTTTATAAATGAGCAAACTGAGTCTAGATGATTGTGACTTGTCCAAAATCACACTGTTAATAAGAACTGACCTTGGGATTGAAATATTATTTGTTCATCTACCATGTGGCAGGTTCTGAGAGACACTCCCATACATTTTTCCTCCTTAAATCCTTATAATAAGTTTGTGTATGTGGTTTTAATACTCTTGCTTTTGCAAAGTTTTTTGTTTTTTCTTTGTTTTTGTTTTGCTATGCATTTCGAATTGAGGCTGGGACCTCTTGCTATCATGGCACACTCCAATAATCCCAAATTTGAGACTCTGAGGCAGATATTTTTGTTCCTCCATATCAAAAGCATCATAACCTCAGAATCTAATCAACTCGATTCAAAAGAAGCTCACCAACCCTTCACTCTGTTGTAGACTATTAATATCTTTAGTCAAAGCCATAGGGTACATTCAACTGACTCTTGGTGAAAAAACCCCAGGAAGAGCCAATCCTAAAAAGAAAACTTAAGAATTCTCTGGACTCTTCATTTTGTTCAATAATTTAAAGACTATCCTTGAAAAATACGTGTACTCTAATTGCCTGGTTTAAAGAAAAGAAGTGGGCAGAGAATCTAATTCCACACCTGCTCCCAGCAGCCATGGACTCTTGGGCTTTAGAAAAATGACTCAACTTTTCTCAGCCCTATTTTGGATCCCTGTAACAGAAACCTTATGAATGAAATATGTCTTGCAATTGAGATCCTGCTTCAAATCGCCTTGGTGCCTCAAACAGCAGGATGTCAGGAAATACTAGTCTCTGCTGCTAGAGCAGAAATATTAAAGAGCCATACAAATTGGTTCCACCCAGTCTTTAACTTGGGCCAATTCTTCCACAGTATGTGCGGACACATTCTCTGTTGACTTGACTGCGTAATAGATATAATTATAAGCACTTACTTATCTCACAGGGGTCTACTGAAGATTAATTAGTTAATATTGGCAGACCAAAAGTGCAATATATGTGCTAAGTATTATTATTATTACTGTGCCACTTATCTTTAAAGAATGTTGTTTCTGAAGTCATAGTGCCTACGTGCCATCTGCTCACAGCAGCCTTTAGCATCTCTCTACTCAGAAACTAACTCCTGTATCTGAATAAATAGATGTGCTCAAAAAAAAATCTATCACACCTCCATCTGTGCTTATGAAATATGAATTCAGACATAGGCAGAAATGCAAATCAATCACAAGTGGAGAGGTTTCTCTAGTGCCCAGCATCACATTTTGAGATGTTGCTCTAATATTCTTGCTTTTCATTTTAGAATCCGCTAACTCACCATGCGATGCTTCTGAGAAACCCTATATCTTCTGCATCTGATACATTAGAGCAATGAACTGCCTTCTCTTTTGTTCCCAGAAAGTTGAAAGAGAAAACTTCCCCAGAACACATTCACAGCTGATCTTTTGCAGAAATTAGCTCCATGATTTTAATGCTTTAGATATTAGTATAATTATCAAAAGCTAATGAGTTTTTAAAGGTTCCTAAGTGAAATCATGATTTTGAAACTTCCCTTGTGCTAGAATTATAACTAGGTTATAGACAACATGACATGATCTATGACCCATTTTCACTAATGACTAAAGAATAAAGATACAGCTTCTTATGAATAAGCACTCCTTCTGAACATGACAGGGCACAGTGCAACTGTGAAAGCTCTGAAAATCAGAAGATTAAAACCTTGAACTAAAATTATCTAAATGTTTCACGGATGCCACTGTAGGAATATAAATACCATTTCTTGCTTTTGGAATACTTATTGGTACCACAATTATCATAGATATTTAATATTCTTCCACAGTAGGTGGCTCAATGGAATTATTTCTTCCCCCATCAGCCCACTAGCTCTTCCTCAAGTCAGCTGCAAAAAGTAAATTTATCTTCTCACTGAAACTTACCTCCCTTGATCCATATACCTATAATTCCAGTAATATATTTGTTTAGTTTTGCTTTCTTCTGTCTAATTTGTTGGCAAATTTCTCATCTAATCCAAGGGTATACTAAGACACTTCTTATGGTGGTGGTGAAATTAATCAAGTAAGAAATAAACTCTGGTTCACAAAAACTTCTGAACTATTATATGCATAATCAGATCTCAAAGAGGATGCAAGTAATATTTGAGTTCAATTCATCTAATCTAAATTATGCATCCACCTTATGAATTGGTTATGTTTTAGGGATATAAAGAGGAATAAAATACCATACCTAGCCTCAACTCAAAAAGATAAATCTATGACTAACTACATTAAGATGATAAGTTCCAAACTAGGCAATTTGAACAAGTCTTGATAGAGCTCAGATGAGGGAATAATTCATTCTGTTGAGAGTCTGGAAAGAGAGTTTCAGAAGGTTTCAGATGGATGATATTTGAATCAGACTGTGACGGATGAAAACATCATTGGTAGGTGGAAAAGGGAGAGAAGACATAGTTGGCCGTCCTGACTTTACACTTTCAAGCGGACCAATGCTTCCTTGCACTATGCTGTCTTGTTTAAAATGAGCCTTGGGCACTCTTCACATTGTTTAAAATTTTCTTAGACTCTTGGACTTCACTCCTTTTCAACTTCTAACTCCCTTGACCTTGTTTTCTGTTGCTTACCCTTACACTTAAAAACAGATATCTCTCAATTTTGAACTTCCATTTGGACATAGCTTTCACTATATACCAAAGCACAGAGCCTCAGATATCACCTGATATCCTGCAAGGTTCACATGGGCCACCCAGAGGAAACGTGAATATTTTTAAGCAGAGAAAACTATAAGGAAAAGACATAGACAGCAAAGATCAGGACACGTGTGACAAAAAGCAAGCTGTCTGGTGGGGCCAAAGCTCTCCGTTCCCTCATGCATCAGGACATTTAACAAAATGATGTAACCAAGTCCACAATAGCAGTGATACTGAGAAATAGCAAAGGTAATCATATCCCAGCAATGTTTTGGCCCATCCCACAGAAAATGCTAATTTTAGATGGAGTATGCACACAAATAGGCTTAAGTCCATAAACAACCATGACATCATTTCTCCTTAGAGAAGATGGTCTTATCTATCATTTCTTGAACCTAGATTTTGCACATTTTTAGGGGCCCACGTCTTTCAGGGGATAGCTCTTAAAAATTAAGTATTTCATAAACTTAATTTTAATGGATCTGTAATTGTAGAGTGAACACACAGGCATTTAGTGGCTTAAATCTTGCTAGTTTAAGAGCTTCGTTGCCTATTCTGTTAGTGATATGATAATGTCCCATAAGATGAAGTTTCAGCTACGTTTGCTGATCTTTGATGGTACTTACATTATTGAATGGACTAAGAGTCTGAAATCATTGTGTCCTCTCAGGAATAAGGACGTGATGGAATGGGGCTAGCTCAGAAGCCTTGCAGCATGACAACTTATGCAATGCATTCTCTGTACTCTAAAAAAGGGAGTCTGGACTCAGGGTTGTAAATTTGGCACTGCCCATGAGTTCTAAATTGACTTTAAAATGAATGAGGTAATGGAATACTCAGACAGAAGGCTCATCCATTATAGAAATACACCTCAAATTGGTTCTTCTTTTGGTAAAGGCTAAGGAGCACTTCTAGTTAAAGCTTGGCGAGTTATTTGCTTACCAGGTCTTGCTGGGATTTGAATTAACTGTCACAGTGATTACATTTTCCTAGAAACTAAATGAAAAAGCCAACATAAACAAATGTTACAGAAAGCCCTCAAAAATTTCAGAATTAACTGTTTGATCTAGTTAGCACCTCCAGTTCTGTTGGTGTAGTCCATTTAAAACAGCTTTCTATAAGGGGAGAAAGAGTGAAATGGAAGCAAATTGCACATATAGCGTGGGTTTATCTATTTATGTAATGAAAGGAGAGGCAGAAAACTGAGAGAGAAGAAAATTGGAAGAAAAGAGATGTGCTAAGGAACAAATAGAACGCTCTTTAATAGACCCTAAAAATTCTCAGTCAGGTCATTAACAACAACAACAACAAATTAAAGAGTATTTAAAAAGCATTGAAATCACATCCAGCTGAATATAACCCACATGCCTCTGAGCTGTTCACGTGGGTCAGGAGTTGCTTAGTGAATTGAGACTCTATTAAGTAGCATGTGGTTTCCATTCTCCTGTTTTTATAGTTTTTGGAATTTACTTTGCCTCTGTTGGGACCTCTAACCATTTTCTGGCCTGAAGATGCTATTGTAGACAATACCAAAAAGATAATCTCTTTTGTACAGCTAATTTATCATGCTAAAAGTCATGGAAACTTTATTCAACATTAATATGTTGTAATTTAACCCTCACAACTACACGTACAAAGTTGTTAGCCATATCTCTATTTTTTTAATTAAATAAATTGAGGCTTTTAAAGATTAAATAACTTGCCCAAGTAAGTCATACAGCCCGCTTCAAACCCAGGTTATCTGAATGTAATTCCTGTACTCATTCTCTTAAATCACATACATGCTGGTAAGTTCTTACAGCTTCAATGAAATATATGAATGTTTTTACAGTTGCATTATTAGGACTTGGAAAGATTACAGTGATCATTGCACAACTCTTTGCCTTTCCCAACATTATTTTTACCTTGTGGGGGACAAATATTAAGGTGAGAAATTGTGACATGAAATTTTGTAATCAAATTTTTAATGCTTTCACAAAATTTATTGGTCATTGTCAAATTATGAAAATAAGAAGTTCGTAAAGTGACTAAGTAATACTGCAACTTCCAGGTTTCTAACTTTATTTTTTAATTTAAAAAGTAATACATGTATGTCCAAAATATTTCAAATGGTAAAAAGTTGTAATATGAAAAGCAGCTCTCCTTCCCATCTTTGCTCTATAATCTCAATTCAGGCTTAAGTTTATATATATGTTTCCAAAACTTTTTATATACACACAAATATATAAAATATTTCTCTTTTTTAGCACTTATATTTCAGTGATATTTTTATTATCAGCTCTGTGGCTTCCCTTGCTTTTCACAGCTGCAGTGTATTTCACTTATGGGTGGACTGGAATTGATTTAACCAATTTATTGCTGATTGACATTTAAAGATTTTCCAGACCTTTGTTCTTTTTAGGTATGCGACAATGAACATCCTTGTTCTTACATCTTTGCTTAGAGATAGATGCATATATAAATGCTGAAAATATGCCAAGAAGTGGCATTACTGAGTCAAAGGCTAAGTTTATAATTAAATATGTATAATTTAATTTTTTTCTATATGTGCCTACATTCTAGTTCAGTTATGATTTGTAAAGATTACTATGTACTTATTATAAGTAAAGAATATTGTCCTATTTAATAAGCTTTACAACATATTTTTAAAAATTCTTCACATTGTGAGGTTTGCGGCACAGAATTTTAATATTTATATAGTCAAATTTATTAATCTTTTCTAATGCTGTTATTGAATGTTTTATCACATTTAGAAGAAATATTTTCATACCAAAACAATTTTTATAAATAGAATATTTCTAGTGCTTTGAAAGTTTAATTTTTACATTTAAATCTTTGATATATCTGAAGTTTATTGGGGTCTACTCTTTAGGCACTAGACAGCTATTTTTTTTCTAATTGACCAGCTTGTTCCAATTCATTTATTGAGAAAGCTATTTTTTAACTGATGTGAAATGTCACTTTATCATACAATAAATTCTCATACATATTTTTGCTTATCTTTTAAGGTTTTCTTCTGTTCAGCTGATTAACCTACCCATTCTGACACCAGCACCAAACAATTACAGTAGTATTAAAATACATCTTACTATCTTGCCGATGTTTTCTCCTTTACCACTTTTTATTTTTTTCAAAAACTTACTGCCAATTTTTTCGTGTTTATTTTTACATAAGAAATTTAGAATCAGCTAGCTTGAGTTCCAAAAATAAGGCTGTTGCTATTTTATTTGGATCATGTGGAATCTGTAGGTTAATTTAGTTTGAGCTTACATTTTGACAATGTTTTATCTTTTTGCTTTTGAAGCTTTAAAAAATACATATATCTTTTAGTAGAATTTAAAAGTTTTTCTTCGTAGGTTCTTTCATGTTTGTAATTAACTTCATACCTAGATATTTGTTCTTCTTTTTTTAAAGATGAAATTCTTTTTTCTTTGTATTTTATAGCTGGAAATGTTTGTTTACGGAAAAGCAATTAATTTTTAGATATATGTCATTTGTATTTGGCACCCTCAGTAAATATGTATATTGCTTTTAATTCTATTATTTTAAGTTTTACAGTTGTATTGTCATATGAAAATACTGTTTTATCTTTTTTAGTATTTTTATCTCTATTTTAAAAACTACGTTGTTTCTAAAAATATTTAAAATATCTGGTACTTCTAGACCAAAATTAAGTTTAAATAATATAGATAATTATAAGCATTCTGGTTTATTGCTACTGAACTTACAATAATGTTTCAAATATTATACTATTACCATGGAATTTGCTTTCAGATGTATATATCAAAAGATCATAAAGTTATATAAAATGCCAATTATTTCATTAGAAATTATAAATATCAAGATTATATATTAATATTTACCAAATAACTCCTTGCTTTCTACAAAGATAATACTGTTTTTATTCCCTTACTTTCTATAACTTTAAAATACATTGTTAGATTTTATATAAAAATGTTTGTATATGTATTTCTTCTATACATCTTGCATTGTATTCTTTTAATATTATGAGACTTTTTCTTTTATTTTCAATACAAAAGTAGTATGGGATTATGGTTTCCCTCTTTTAATTCTGGAAAGATAATTTTCTAGATTTAGAACATAAATTTTAAGTTGACTTTATAAAAATGACTTTGGAAGTTATATGTTTCTATGGCTTTTTAGAATATTTCAAACAGCCTTCTAAATTATCTGTTCCTTAGGGGCTGGTTAGAATTCATCAGTGAAATTGGTTTAGAGACTGTTCAGTTTCTTTAGGAGTAGGGATAAGTAAATATTTTTCTTACTTTTTTTCCCCAAGACAGTTAGAAAATTTGCCTTTTCTGATTTGATTTCTGTTGTCCTTTAGGACCAATTTTGTGATTTCTGTTCTAATACAGTGTTCATTTTTTCAGACTTTCAAATTTACCTTCAGTGTGTGGGTTATGGATTTTTTCAATATTAGATTCCTTTTTCCTGAATCTGTGTTTACTAACAAATTCTATTTTTTCCCTAATTTATTTTTTATATGTGCTTCCTCCTTAACTTATTTTTTGAAGACCAGTTTATATATACACATATATAAATATATACATATATAAATACACATAGGTACACACATTTATTTTTATATATTCATATAGTACATATAATATATGAGTATAACACATATTATGTATATATAATATATAGTTAATAACATTCAGGTTTTTATTCTGTGCTTTCTCACTAGTAGTATTTTTCAATAGTACTTACATATATGTATATATTAGTATATGCATATATGCAAAATATATATTCAGTTATATATGATGCATATTGATGTACACTCACAACCAATTAGTGAATTTACCTTTTTACTCTTTTTCTATTTTTCAGTTTGTTAATTTTTCTTCTATCACTAGTGATTCCTTCTTTTTGCTTTTCTTAGTTTCCTGTTATTGTTAATTTTCTAATTCCTTTTTTAGAAAGTTTAAGTTATTTGACCCTTGGTTGTTTAGAAAGGTGATTATTAAAGCCTATAAATTTCTTCTGCGTATAATCAGTCAATTATCATAGGTTCTAATATATAATTACTTGTTATTGTTATGTCTATATTCTAGATTTTTGCTTTTTTAACTCATGAATTGCTGAACATTGAACTGCTGAATATTTAAACAGTATATTAGCTTTCAATGTTATTATAGTGCATTGGAAGTAGTGAATTTCTCTAATTTAATCTCTTTAAAATATATTTTTAGTTTTCTTTATAAGCTAATTTCTATGCTGTTTTGCAATGGAGATTGATATAGCTTGTTAGGTATATCTGTATACATTTATTTGGTCTATTTGACCAAATGAGCTCAAATATATAAGTTAAAAAAATGCTCTACTGCATTAGAGCACCTATATTAACTCCTTTAATGTTTTTTCTCCTCTTTGATTTCAACTCTAATATTATTATTACACATTTTGCTTTCCTTTTGTTAACATTTTTCTATACCTTTGTCTATCCATTTCCTGTATTACTTTAAAGCCATTTTATTTTAAAAGTTTACTTTAGTTCATTATGGAATTAAGCTTTTTTATTCATAAAATTAGATAATGCTTTATTCCTAATGTTATTCTATTTACCATTGCAGAAGTGAGAAATATGATTGATCTTAGTACTGTAATCTTATTTATATTTCATGTTTTTTTGTTTTCAGTATTTTGCTGAACAGTCTATATTTTATTGTGCTTTCTTCTTTTTGTGTGCTTTCTATATTTTTGTGACTACTTGGAATGTCTACTGACTTTTAATTTCTTGTTATCTAACAATTTAAAACTGCTTCTTAATTTATTAACTGTAGAAAATCCATTGACTCTCTTACCAAAAAGTAAAGAAATTAGCTCACTTATACTTTTGTTACTCTCCCAATACATATTATATTAATTTTGGTTTAGTTCGTGATTATTTTTAACTTTTATCTGTAAAATTTATTTCACAGAATGAGACAGTATCTATTGAATTCTCACCTGGGAAATTACATACGTTCACTTCATCAAACTTTTCCTTCACTCACTTCCTCTCCCAGTTTTGTTGGTTATACCATTATATGATTGACAACTAATAATAAAAACACCCACATTTCATTATTATTAGTTCTTTTATGTAAATGGAATCAATGCTCACCATCGTTACATACTATCTCAAGTTTTCAGCCTTAATCTTTATTTTGATTTATCTCTGTTAGGTTGAGTTTTGTGATCATATCGTTTTTGAATGTACTCCGAGGATTGCATAGTTTGAGCTCTATGAAATAATGTCTGTTGCCTTAATTATTAAAAAATAGCTTGTTGTCCAACAAAAATTTAGGCAATATTTTCTTTCCTTCAGCAATCTCTACTCTCTACTGTTTATCTCTAATTGGTTGTTTAATTTGTTTGGTTTGTCTAGGAGTAGTTCTTTATACTTGAAGTCCATTAACAGCTCTGGATATGCTGTGGTGTTAGTTGATCTATTTCATTTTTTCTTCTTTAAGATATAATATAGAAACTTAGATCTCTATTATTTCAGTGTTAAGAAATGTATAATTTTCTTATGAAATATGAAATATATATGTATATGCTCTTATATACCTTCATATATAGAGAGAACTTGATTTATTTCTTTTAGCTTTGACTTTATGTCAAAACATAATTTTTCTATTTAATAATGTTCTGTTTATTCAAGTTGGTCTTTCATGTCTCCAGCTGAGTTTTCTATGTCATCTCTACTACTTCATGTTTCTTTTAATGTGCTTTCATGTACAAAATGATTTTACCTTCAAAAAAGTTTTGTTGACTCTTTTTTTTTTTCTGGTGTATTTTTCTGTCCTTCTTAATTGCACATATCTCTTTCTTGAACTCTAAACAACAAACAAACAAAAAACAGTAAAAAACAGTTTTCTGTATTTAAGCCATGATAGAGAAAGGTTTGTTCAAGACCCTCTGCTCCCTCCATTGCATGTTTAATTATTTGCCTAATCCCATGCTAGTCTCCTTATGATTATTATTCCCTGTTAAAGGGGAAGCATTCTGTGGTTCGACTGTTTAAGCATGAAGTATAAATAAAAGGGAAGGAAGCTTGGTGAACTACAGTGAATACTATTTCAATTTGGACTTATTACTGTAACGTGCTGTGACCTCTGCATTGTTGAAATAAAAGTACAGTGGGAGCCAGTTTTTTCTGTTTAGTGTTGAAAAAAAATCTGCATGGATCTTGTTGATGCATAAACAGATTATTTGAACAGTAATGTGCCTGTTCCTATAAGAATGATTGATCTCAAGTGGAGGCAGCATGGTGTGGTGGTTACAGGCACAGGCTTTAGAATAAGATAGCCTTCCTGGGTAAAATCTTAACTTCATCACTTACTAGCTTCATGCTATTGAAGAAAGGGTCTATCCTCTCTGAGCTGCTCACCTGTATCTACTTCGCAGAGATGAAATGACTGTCAGTGACATAATGTGCTCAGAGTACAGTAGTCCCTCTCTATATCACAGAATTTTAAAAAATATTATATTTAATTGTTTATCACAGATTTTTCATTATATCGCGGGATTTTGCGGTACTGTATATGTATGTTGTTAAAGTTACATAGGTTTAAGAGTGTAGAATATGTTTAAGAACATAAGTAGTGTTTATAAAAGTGTGGAAAAGGTTAATAAGGGAGTGGGAAAGGTTAATAAGGGACTGGGAATAATTTATAAGTGTGTGGGAAGGGTTTATAAAGCCTTAAAATATATATAAATACCCAAATAAATGTAAGGTTCCTACTTCACAAATTTTCACCTATTGCGGGGGTGGGGTGGTGTCTAGAACATAATACCTGTGATAAGTGAGGGAATACTGTACTCATTACATGATAATCACTCAATCAGGTTTTACTAACACTGTTATTGAGACACAATATGCATAAGGATGAGCACTGTAGACTCTGGGGGCAGACTGCTTGGGTTCACACGCCAGCTCTGCCACTTACTAGTTATGTAGCATCGTACAATTTATTTAACTGGTCAAGGCCTCTGTTTCCTCATTCATAAGAAGGAGATTATATTAATACCTACTTCACAGAGCATTGGGAAGGCATTAGAAAAATAGGTAAAATAGGTAACATAGAGTAGGGCCCAAGAGCTTCATGGTTAATCATAACACTTAGACCTATTTGGAAGATTAATTGGCATAGTACAAACATATATTTTTTAATATCAATCCATTCATGAGCATTTTAAATAGTGCCTGAACATATGTACCTCAGATGTTTATGACTTGTGAGCATTTACCTCAGTATTCAGTACAGTAATAATTTAGTTAATCATTGTAGAATGAATAAATATATTGATAGGGGTGATGTGACATTGGTACTAAGTTCCCTCTCATTTTTTCTTGTAGAAAGGATATTGAGTTCAATATTTCAATGTTTCCTATTTAATGATCTTGACTTATTTATTCTATTTTTGTCTTTGTTTTCAATAACTTTTTTCTTCTCTATTTATATGTTAACAATACCAGTTATCTACAGGAATATAGCATGAATTAATAGGTGAAGTCCTTTGAAATCTAATAAGAATAATTATTATCTCATAGTATCAAGCTTGTCATTCAGCTTTAATGTGTTAAGAATTGTTTTAATTATAGAGACTCTCGGCCAAGATGGAGGCTTAGACTGACACGCTCGGTCTCCCTCTGCAATTAGAAAGGAATACAACTACCTCAAAACAAAAGATAACTAGAAATTCCAGAAAATAAAACTACACAGAAGCCCAACATACAGAGTTATAAACCAGTGGTGCTTGTCAGATGGATAGGAGAAGTGAAATTGGGCAGTGCTATTTGCGGTAGCAGCGGAGACAGCGGCAAGGGGAGCAATCCTGGCTGCAGTCGAGCCCAGGCAGCTCGCGACCCCAACGCTGGGAAAGGCAGCCCCCCAATTGCCTCGGACGGTGAGGCCCAGAGGTCGGGAGGACGGATCCTGGTCTCCCAGCAAAGAATAACAGGAGGAATCCATCTTGGACCCCCGCCCCCACTCAAAGTGCCACAGTTCGGTGAAAAAGGTTGCGCATTGCCACCGGTCACCAGCTAGTCAGTAGTACACTGGGCTCCGCCCCCTACAGCCTACCCAGGAAGCAAAGAAAAACACAAATCTGTCAAATGAGGCAGACAACTATAGAAATCCTGGTGACACAGCTTACCAGGCAGCAGATGAAGAATCTGACAGACGAACAACTAAGAAACCTTTCAGAGGCTCAATTCAGAGCTATAGTCATTAGGTGGTTTACAGAATTAACAAAAGATTTGGAACAAGACCGGGAAGGATTGAAAGCCACTCATACTGAAATGAACAAAAACACATATGAGACAAGTGGTGAGGAAATAAAATCCAGAGATAAAATCAACAAACCAGAACATAGGGAAGGAACAAACAGTCAACCAGTGTGGAAAGAGGAAACAGAAAGTAAGGAAAGTGAGGAGAGAATCAGAAACCTCTGGGACAGCTATAAGAAATTTGAACATACGGATTATAGGATTGCCAGAGGGCAAAGAAGAAGAATTAAAAATTGAAAAATTAAGTGAAAATATAATAAAGCAGAACTTCCCAAACTTGGGGAAGGAAATAGACTTACAGGTCCAGGAAGCACAGAGAGTTCCAGAAAAACTGGACTCAGGGAGAACCACTCCAAGACACATTATAATCAAATTGTCAAAAATTAAAGATAAAAAGAGAATCTTAAAAGCAGCAAGAGAGAAGAAAAGAATCATGGACAAAGGGGTCCCAATTAGACTATCAGCTGACTTCTCAAATGAGACCCTGCAGGCAAGAAGGGACTGGCAAGAAATATTCAAAGTAATGAAAAGCAAAAACCTACAGTCACAAATACTATATCCAGCATAACTGTCATTCGAATAGAAGGGCAGAAAAAGTGCTTTCAGGACAAAATAAAACTGAAGGAGTTCATTAGGTCCAAACCACTGTTATATAAGATGTTAAAGGGACTGGTTTAAAAAAAGGAGGATCAAACTACGAACATTAAAATGAAAACTGCATCACAAGAACCAACAACAGAAGCTAGGGAACTGAAACAAAGGCAAACTAAATAGGCAATGAGAGGGGAAAAAGAACTATAGGTATGGGGAACATATAGTGGGGACATCAGCAGGGAGGGAGAAGGGGGAGAGGGAAGGAGATAGTACAGGAATTAAGAAGCATAGTAGGAGGGAATGGAATAGACAAGAAGAGGTTGAGAAGAACTATATGCACAACCAATGGACATGGACTCAAAGGGGGGAGCAACTGGAGGGGGGGGCACCAGGTGGAGGGGAGCAGAGGGAAGGGAAATTGGGACAACTGTAATGGTATAATCAATAAAACATATTTTTTTAAAAAAGATTTGTTTTAATTATAGCCCATCTAGGTGGACTAGATGGTTCACACATTTAATTTAAAAATTAGCTTGATATGGAGAACTTTCAGTTTCATATTTTCCACTTAATATATTTGATTCATCTGTATTTTTAGCCTCAGTTTAATAGAAAATCATTCTTGGTTTAATAGAAAAGCAACTTTCCATTTCTAAACACTAGTCATGCTTTGTTTCCCAGCTGGAATAGAATGGCCAGTCTCTCTGCATAATTCTTTCTAACCAGTTTACTGCATTATTATCTTTATTATTGTTGTCATTACTGTTCATTGAATGCTGAAAACCTATTCAACACTTTTAAATACATGGAACAAATGAAATTTCTTCCCTGGCATCTCCTATCCTGGGTACTACAACTAATACTGCAGAAAAAGAAAAAAATAGTGTGGGAGCACAACGAATTTACATCATCCAAGGTTAACATAATTTCATATCAGGATACATTCATTAATATTATTTCTGATTCTCTCTCGTGCTGCACTGAGTTCCTTGAGGAACTTGAAAAAGAAAAAGGTAGATCACTTTTATCAAAAACATTTACAATTTAGTTTGAAATACCAAACATATGCTTATAATAAAACTAAACAAAATTGTCAAGTACCCATGTTAGTAATATTTATTGAGTCTCTACTGAATGAAAGAAGAGGCTTGATGAAAAAATGATTATGATATCATCTCTTTGATTTTAAAGAACTAATAGTTCAATGAGGCCTCAGATACCACCAATACTACTACTAATGAAAGCTGATGTTTATTGCAAAGTTACTAGTATAGGCAGTTACTCTATTGCATGCATTTCACACACTAAATTACATAATTACCACATTAACTCTATTAATTTCATATTACCATCATTCTCATTTTAAAGTGAGGAAACTAAGGCACAGAATGTTAAGTAACTTGCTCCACCTTCTCTAGCTAGTAAGACAAACAGTATATATAGGCCTAATGAAATCAGAGTGAAGGCGAGATATAGTGGTATAGCAATTAGGAAAATCTTTTTGAAATAACTAAATTTTTAGCACAATTTCAAAAAAAGGGGGACTTACAGGTGCAAGGGAGGTCAAGAGTCAATTTATAGTTAAAAAAAAAGACATGGATATAGAGAGTGAGAGCTTTAGGAGCAAGGGGAGACAAGACTTGATTCTGGTCAAAATTTTAGAGGAATCATGAATGAAATGCCTCTGAAAAGTCAGAGAGCAAAGCTCAGTGAAATAAACTGAGGAAGATAAGCTCTGCTGCCCAGTCAAGTTTTCCCTGCCTGCTTTGGAGAACCTTGGATTGAATTTCCAGGTGACACTTAAGAATTGACATCACACAACTAAAACGCTGTTGTTTTCCTAGTGCCTGATAGTGCAACAGAGTTTCTATGGAGAGCGAAGCATTCTCTTCAGACCATCACTCTTAATATTGCAGATAACACAAGAAAGAATACAGACTCAGACTGTTATCTCCATTAACACTTAGTGCCCATTAACTCATTTGTGAGTTTACTGGCTTACTTAAGATATTAGATCAGTGGCAGAATGTTCGGCAGGGCTAGTGATTTTAATGGAGTTGAGAGCATATTGCTGGATTGCTAAATCACAGGACACTAGCTAGGCAGTGGGGATGGCAAATTGATGAAAAGTCAGGGAAATTGAAAGGCAAAGCAAAAGGCTCTGAGGGTAAATCTTGTAAATTCGGCAAGTTTTCTGAGAGGTGGCCCTGAGAAAAGAATCTGGGCAGATCTTCCAGTGATGCAAATAATTAGTAGGGTAGAAAATGATAGGAGTGCATTATTCCTCAAAAATTTTTATATGATGTCCTTTTGCAGTGTTAAGCAGAAGCTAACTGATAACGGTTTATAAGAGTCAATTGTTAAATTTTCAAAAAATGTGGGCATTCATAAAGCATTGCTAGATTAAAGTTTACCATGGTGGGAGTAATTTACAGTAAGAAAATTGTCAAATGTTACAAAGCAAGCTATCCAAACCCACTCATCCCAGAACACACACAGTGGGATTAAAAACTAAGGAAGAAAAGTTTCAAGACACAAGGTTTCATCACCATGTCACAGACTTCCTTTCACCATGGAAAGAGGAACTAAAACTGTTCTTGGAAGGTGAGGAAAGAATGTACTCTGATCCCATCATTCCTTGAAATCATATAAGGAGACATTTTAGTTTCTTGCTTTTCTAAGAACACAAGACACCAGGAGCTTGTAATTCACAAGAGTGAAGAATGTACAATATGGAGGAAGGAACAAGGATGATTGATGGTACTATGGGAGGCCAGAGGGGACAGATTTAGAAAGTTAAAACTTTTAGAAGTATTACTGATTCAGTAAAACAACAGTAACTGAAGCGATGTAGACTGTATGTGCTTGCACAGTAGCTGCCTCTTCAGTGTTTACTTGAATCTTTATTCTTCCAACACTTCCTCCTGTTTGTGACTTCGTTTAGTTTTTGGAACAGTTTTAGGCTGGAGAATATCAGTGGAAAGGGAAAGCTTTATAAAAGGCCTCTGAGAGGAACAAAAGTAGACTTTTGGAAAAAAAAAAAAAGAAGAAAAGGTGGTAAGGAAAAAAGAGTGCACCAATACCTTTTAACATCTATTAGTGAAGAGTCTTGAAATTTTCAACTTGAGAAGAATAAAGCCACTTAAGCAGATAGAGGAAAATAAAAGTTAGATAAAGCTATAAAATATTTCAGTTACTAAAATGGAGAAACCATTACTGAAGCTCCTCCTTTCATTTAAACAGTATGAATAAAACTCATTCAAAAATAAATTCTCATCCTGCAGGCTGTTTGTAGAGTCAAGGAACTTATCTCATGCAGGTGTTCCATGTGTGAAATGCCAAAACAGATAACAGAAGCCCCAAATATACCATATTGTGGTTAGAGGGAACTCTAAACCCAAAGACACAGTAAGAAAAATAAGAAATTTTCAAAACAAAAGTGTATTTGTGCTTTAGTGCTGCTTTAAAGTGATTAAGTTTGTTTTAGTCAGTTTCATTTTTTATGCCATAAATTCCATATGTCTACTAATTATACTAGTAAAATTTAAGTTTAACATTGCATGTGGAGAACTCGTGAGTTCAGAGCTTGTGAGTTCTGTGAGAAGATATAGCTTTTCCTATGAGATACAAACTCAACTTTAGGTCATTACAAATGAAATTTACTGTAGAAATTATTTTCAGAATTGCTTAAGGGCTTGATTTGGCATGCTCATGCACACAGAGCTCCTGGAGAAGTTATGGAAACTTAGAGCTTTATAAATGCCAGCTGCTGAAGGCAGGCTGCTCATGATCTGAATGATCTGAATGGAAGAGGAGGAAAATGTAGATACAAAAGAGGAAAATAAATGGAAGCAAAGAGAAGCATCAGGCTACATACTTGGTTTACAGAAAAGACTATGGCAAAAACAAGTTGGATATTGCTTAGGAAATATGGGAACATACATATATAAGATGAACACACATCTACATATATCTCAAACATTTATGCATAAATGTAGATATACAATGGATGCATATTTATGCATTCATATGTAAGTATATATGTATGAACACATTATATATACATTCACATGTGTATGGGTGTGTGTGTATATATATATATATATATTAGAATAAAAAAGAAATACAACATCTACCTTCTAGAATTGAGGATTCAATATGATATATAGAATAATTGCTCTATATAGTACTTTGATCTCCCATTTTCTATTAAACCCATTTTAATTTATGTCTTTCCTCCAACATGTCACTGAAACAGCTCTGTCTGCATTTGTAACCAAATATTACATACTTTAAAAAGTTCTCTTTAGAGGTTTCTGGTCAAGATGATGACATATGTAAATGCGGTAATTTCATCCTCCCACAACCACATCAAAATTACAACTAAACTACAGAACAACCATCATTCAGAACCACCTGAAATCTGGATGTACAGAAGTCCTACAACTAAGGATATAAAGAAGAAGCCACATTGAGACTGGTAGAAGTGTTGGAGGTGCAGAACAAGCTGGTTCCACACTCATGTATGGTGGATAAAATCAGAGGGATATCTCAGCTGTGGAGACCCCCCTTGAGAAGTGAGGGATCCCAGATCCATACCAGGCCCCCCAAACCAGGGTTCCAGTGCCAGGAAGATAAGTCCGCATAACTTCTAGCTGTACAATCTAGCAGAATTATGGCTGATAGAAATGGAGGGTTTCTGGAGTCCCAGGCAGTTCCTTTTAAAGGCTGTACACACAGACTTACTAGGACTCACTTTCCCTGGCTCTAGCTCTGGGACAGCAGCACAAAAGTCACCAGGGACATATGGGAAAGAATTGAACTATCTGACATAAGGGCAAGAATTAAAGAGTCAGCTTTCTTCCAGACAGAAGTGCCTAGCAGAGACCATTGTTCCTTTCTAAGTTCTGAGTCTCCATCCACCTGGCTCACACTGTTCCCCCACACTGGCATGTCTCTAAAACCCTGTCTCACTCTACTTCAGGCCCACCCAAGCTGTTTCCAGTGGCTTTTCCATATGAATGACCTGGCTTGGTTTATGCTTTATATTTTCCTAAAATCTCTCAGACTAGTAGCATTTGGCCTCAGCAAGCCCCATACTTCTCACTAAGTAGCCCCAGGCTCAGATCTGGCAGCAGCCAGCCTTAGTTTGCAGCTTGGCCTCTCTTAAGCATCTCCACGCCCAGCACAAGTAGCAGCCATCCACAGATCAGTTTGTAGCTCATGCTAGGTGGCACCAAGCAGAACATAGGTGGAAGCTGAAATTTCCAGCACCTCTAGTGAGGCCCCAGAGCCATTTAGGCCAAATTGAATCACCACCCAACTACCTCCACAAGTGACGCATTCAAGGGATGGACTATGTGGGCACAAGAGTGCTGCTGAAATAAGTTCTGCTTTGTGTTTGTGGGGTGGGCCTCTGCACAGCTGATCCTCCAAGGTGGTTATAGCCAGTCTTTGCAGCCAACTGACCTGGCCATAAATACCTCCCATTGGTGTACCAACAGCAAGGCTCAACAACAACAAGAGTGTGTACACAGCCCATACTAGTGTCGCACCTAGAATGCCCAGCTTGGGTGATCCGGGAGGCTGTGCCACTGGACCCTACAGGACACCTACTACAGTAGGCAACTCTACCAAGCTTGGAAGATGTACCAGCTCTACTTAATAGATAGAGAAAAAATAAACAAAGGGAGGCTGCCAAAATGAGGAGACAAAGAAACATATCCCAAATAAAAAAAAAAAAAAAAAGAGAGAGCAAAACTCCAGAAAAAGAACTAAACAAAATAGAGACAAAAGATCTACTAGATGCAGAGTGCAAAACACTGGTTGTAAGGCTGCTCAATGAACTTAGGGGAAGAGTAGATGAACTTCGTGAGAACAAAGAGATAAGAAACATAAAAAAGAACCAGTCAGAAATGAAGCATACATTAACTGAAATAAAGAACACAGGGAATCAACAGTGGAGTAGATAAAGCAGAGAATCAAATCAGCAATTTGGAAGATAAGGAAGCAGAAAACACCCAATCAGAACAGCAAAAAAAGAAAAAAATAATCCCCCAAATTAACCCTGGCTGGTTTGGCTCAGTGGATTGAGCGTCGGCCTGCGAGCTAAGTGTCGCTGGTTCGATCTTCCAGTCAGGGCACATCAGAGAAGGAAAACTCTGATTCCAAAAAACCTCCGCTGCCTTGTGGCATACCTCTTCAGGGGAAAGGCTAAGGGAGTAAACCCCGACAGAAAATCCGGAGCCGGAGACCCTAAGGCGGTTTGACGTTGTAGTCAACACCGGCAACTCCTGCGGCGCACCTGAAGCCAAGCTGTATTGACTCCGTCTTTCCCTTGGATCCTTCAGCTGCGAAGAGAGGGGGGGTCTGCTGCATGGGCAACAGCAGACCCTCCATATCACCCTGCCCAGGCTCTGTAGCTTCAGCTTCACTGGAGAGGACACTCCAGCGTCATCGCAAGATGTCGATTCAACACGGGAGGAGACAGATACCGTGTCACTCCCGAGTCGGACTGCACAACCATTCTCGGCGGTGCAGATAGACTCTTGGGAAGCTACACCATCGTCTCTCGAGACGGACGGCTGCCAACCAATCCCCCAAATGAGGACAGTATAAGGAGCCCCTGAGGCAACTTCAAGTGTACTAACATTCACATCATCAGGACAGGGAAGGCCTAAGGAAAAGAGAGAGCAAGGAATTGAAAACTTATTTGAAAAAATAACATCGGAAAACTTTTCTAGCCTGATGAAGAAAATAGTCATACAAGTCCAGAAAGTGCAGAGAGTACCAAACAAGATGAAACCAAAGAGGTCCACATCAATACACACCATATATAAATGCCAAAGATTAAAGACAAAGAATTTTAAAAGCTGTAAGAGAAAATCAGTTAGTTACCTACAAGGGAGCTTTCATAATACTGTCCATTGATTTCTCAACAAACAGAAACTTTGCAGGCCAGAAGGAATTGGCAAGAAATATTCAAAGTGATGAAAAGCAAGGACCTACAGTGAAGATTATTTTATCCAGCAAAGCTATAATTTAAAATCAAAGGACATATAAAGAGCTTCCCAGACAAGAAAAAGCTAAAGGAATTCATCACAACAAAACCAGTATTAAAATAAATGTTAAAGGGTCTTCTTTAAGAAGAAGATTTAAAAGGTTAAAAACATAGACAATAAAATGTCAATAAATACATATCTATCAACTATTGAATCTAAAAAACAAACAAATAAGCAAAACAGAAACAGATTCATAGCTAGAACATTTTGACAGTTGCAGAATTGGAGAGAGTTGGGGTGATGAAAAAGCTGAAGGGATTAAGAAGTACAAATTTGTTGTTACAGAATAGTCATGGGGATGTAAAGCACAGGATAAGGAATATAGTCAATAAAATTCTAATAACTATGTATAGTGTCAGATGGATATGAGATTTATGGGGATGATCACTTAGTAAGTTATATGTCTACTCATGGAGTGTCCACCTGAAACTAATATATTGTATGTGAACTGTAATTTAAAAATAAAAAAATGATTAAAAAAAGAAAACATAAAAGTTAAAAAAAGTTTTCTTTAAAACTTTCAATATTGCAACATTTAACCTATCTGAAAATTTTCTAGCATTCCATTTACCATTCTCTCCTGGTTTCCTTCATCTGTCTGGTCATCCTCAGCCCCCACCAAGGACTTTTTGTCCTTTGTTGGTCTGTAAAAAGGTGATGCTCTCCAGAAGTCTATTCCTGTAACTCTTTATCCTCTGGATGATTTCACCTGTGTCCACAGCTTTATCATTACTTAGACATTGATGATTCCGAAATCCAACATATACCTCTATCCTAAACTCAGGTGTTTGTTTACAATTGTTTGTGTGGAAAGCAGTATAAAAATTAATAAGTAATAAAGAATAAACACTGTGTTTGATGTATTCACAACTTTAAACCTATTTTTGCCCCACCCTGTATAACTACCTCCAATAGATATCCACTTGGCTATTTTATACCACTTCAAGATCATGATGTCTACATTAAATTTATAATTTTATACTACCTTCAAAGTACTTGCTCCTCTTCCTATCTTTCCTCTCTAAAAGCCTGAATCATACCTGACTCTACCTACTACCCTATCATCCCCTATAATGAATACTTATGAAGTACTATCAATAATCCACCCTGGCTGGTTTAGCTCAGTGGATTGAGCGTCGGCCTGCGAGCTAAGTGTCGCTGGTTCGATCTTCCAGTCAGGGTACATCAGAGAAGGAAAACTCTGACTCCAAAAAACCTCTGCTGCCTTGCGGCATACCTCTTCAGGGGAAAGGCTAAGGGAGTAAACCCTGACAGAAAATCCGGAGCTGGAGTCCCTAAGGCGGTTTGACGCTGTAGTCAACACCGGCAACTCCTGCGGCGCACCTGAAGCCAAGCTGTATTGACTCCGTCTTTCCCTTGGACCCTTCAGCTGCGAAGAGAGGGGGGGTCTGCTGCATGGGCAACAGCAGACCCTCCTTATCACCCTGCCCAGGCTCTGTAGCTTCAGCGTCATCGCAAGATGTCGATTCAACACGGGAGGAGACAGATACGATGTCACTCCCGAGTCGGACTGCACAGCCATTCTCGGCGGTGCAGATAGACTCTTAAGAAGCTACACCATCGTCTCTCGAGACTGACGGCTGCCGACGACGACGACGACGACTATCAATAATAAGTCCCAAATAATTTTTCAACTGAATCATTTTTTCTTGATCAGGATCACTTATTTTCTAGTTTGGCTTATCTAACAAACAATGCTCTAATTCATCTTCTTCTTTTCAAACTTCTCTCTAAATAATTCCCAGATGGATAAATGAATCCAAACTATATCTAATTTTGTTCATCCTTTTGGAAATCCTTTAATTTCTCCTAATCACCTACAGACAAAGCCCTGAATTCCAGAGCATGGTGTAAAAAGCATCATATAATCTGTGCTCCACCCAGCTGTCCAACCCTTAATCTCTATTTTCCTTCTTACTCCTTTCACAGGCAACTCAGCTTGCTTTTAGGACATGGCTCAGGTATCACTTTTTCAAGTTCTTCCTGTATGTTCTCTCAGCACCTGAGAGTTGTCTACCACAGTTCCTTAGGCTATTGCATTGTACTAATTGTTTTTTCTTGATTTTCTACTGCATATGGGAGCTCTTGGAAGGCAAAGACTATTTCTCACTTCAATTTGTCTCATCAATATGGAGCAAAATATCTGACACATAACAAATGTCCAGGGCACAACAACGTTTTGTTAATGACTGGATTCAAGGCTAAATAATGCTAAATCTGTTAGGAATTACATGTGGATAAGAGAAATGAATCTTTTTCCCCAACACCAACACCTGGTGGATTAGACTAATGAGTGTTTTATTTCTCTTTTATGTAAATAACTTCATAGGTATTCAGCAAGAGTGAGTATGGTAGCCCCACATGTGTCAGTTCTAGAATCTTCAGTTTTCCCCTCAATGGTTTTCATGCTCAAAGTCATTTCATGATCCAGGATGATTGTTGGACTTCCAGCCATTGTGTCTGCATTCTAGACAAGAAGAAAAAGGAAGAGGGGAGAGAACAAAACAAAGCAATACCCACCTAATTCAGCTCCTTTAAAATTTTTCCCAGAAAGCTTCACTCCATCCCTTATTCTTATTTCTCATTGGTTGCCACTGTCTGCAAGGAGGGCTAGGAAACATAGCTCTTCAGATGGGCATATTTCCTCTTGGAATAAAATTAGTATCTGTTATTATAGAATGAGGAAAGTAGATTTTTGGTAGGCAAATTTTGATATTGACACATGTCCAAACTAATTGCACCAATGACCAATTTTAGAGGAGTTTTGAAAATAACCTCATAGTTTAAGCATCCTTGCAGGAATGAGGATAGAAAGGTCTATAACTGAGCTCTGAGAGATGGGTAATATTGGAGTAGACTTAGCTTGGAATGACAGTTCAGAGCAGTCCTATAGGCTGTAATGTAATGTAATGTAATGGCTCCACCTTTTTAACTGCTAAAACTTCACGTGGTATGTATCTCTTTCTCTCTTTATCATCATTTATCTATCATCAATCATATTGTCACTAATAAAACTATCATTTTCCAATTCAATTGAATTCTTTAAGTGATAGGGCTTGCTAGTAGTTCCTAGAAAGTCTGTTTATAGCCTTATGAAAAGTGAATTTCTCATGAGGTTCTAGTCTACATGGAGAAAACACAAAAGGCAATGTTGTGGATAAGATAGATTCAGAAGAAATGAGATGGCCAGAGAACCACTGTCCTGATGGTGACTATGTAAGTGATGCTCCCATAACAAGAAAGCACTGTGACTCTTTCAAAACATATAAAAGAAACTGAGAACAGGAATCTTTTAGACAGGATTGATTAAGGACCACATTTATTAACTATCTATGAAGCTGAGAAGACCAGGAGCAGCTACAAAACTAGTAAAGGCTCAAAGGATTTGAAAACAGAGAAAATTTAAGTTAACAAATATTTATTGAGAATGTATTTTGTTCCAGTCTTGGTGAACAACACTGACACGCCTTTAAGAGAAACTTGCATAATTAATACAAAATCTTTAAGACTATTTTGTTAAGGGTCTCTGGTCTCTTCAGATGTAGTGTGTCCTTGAAAGAGAAACAAAGACTCATGGACATGGACAACGGGGAGGGATATAATTGTGGGAGAAGGGATGGGCTGGGAGGGGGGAGCAATGGGGGAAAAATGGGACAACTGTAATTGAATAACAAAAAATAAAATTTAAAAAATAAATAAAAAAATATTTTTATAATTATGTAAAAAAAAAAAAAAAGAAAGAGAAACAAAAAGATAGTTGTGCCATCACTTTGTAAGGTTTTTTTTTTTTTTTTTTTTTTCCCATGAGTAATGTTTTCTAGTTTCACTGAGTTTGGGCACAAATCTTGGTATAGTAATGCTTAATCCTGCGGAATAGTGAACTCCTAGTCGTGTTTTAAAGAGGGAAGGATTTTGTGCTGTCACATGAGGGTAAAAGTTTAAGCTAAAAATTAAGCTAATGTCTGCATGGCAGTTTGCCTGTAAAGTTTATTGATTTTGCATAGTAGATCAGGTAACTTGTCATCTCTAAATTATTCATATCTGATTAGAGTAAATTTGTGAGTCTTTTTGGAATTAGAACTGAGTCATATCAAAAATTACATTAAATAAGAATCCCTTAAGTTGGGCTCAGGAAACTTAATTCTACTCTAAGGTTTTGCAGTGAAGACATCTGCAATTCTGCAATTCTAATTCCAATTTGTAATATTTCATAAAGCAGCCTTCTGAAAGTTAGAGATTATAATAATTACATCTGGATATCTCTTTCTGTTTTCCTTGCAGACTTAGTGCATTTTACAATTTCTATTTAATAAAAGTGATACTGTCATTATCTGGTAAAATTGGCTGGCAAATAGATAAGGAGGCAAATTCTAGGCAGAGCCTTACTTGTTTTTTACCTTTGTTTACATTCTGACCCCAGTTTTATTTTAAGAAATTATTTATGAAGCTCTTTTTCCCTTTCTTGTTTGTGAAGCAGCTCTTGGGTCTGTAAGCCATAGAGTAGTTTCTCATCATGCATATATTTAGCACCCTAATCTCTGCAACCAGTTTTAGCTGCTTGTTATACTTTTTTTTTTTTTGACATTTTCTTGTATGCTTTGTGACATCTGCTTGCAAACTCCTGCAGCCTTTTCAATCCTGATATTCACTTGTTTTATCTGATGCTATCATTCTCCTTAGATATGCAGATGTCTTGCTTTTCTTCAAGTCCTGTCCTTTCAATCTCGCTAGAAAAATTGTTCTAGAGACCCACCCCCATTGCTTGTTGATTTGTTTGTTTGCTTACTTGTTATTATACTGCTTTCTCCCTCAGACCTCTAGCATCATACTCTTGAGAACCAAGTGCCTTCAGACTGACTTTTTAATGCAATCCATTTTAAAATACACACAGAGTCACACGCACTGTGCAATGGTAATACTTCAAAGAAGGTATTATTTAATATCAGCTCTTAACAGCTCTGACAATATTCATTGCAAAACTGTTTCACAAGAGCTTGAAAAGCCTCATAAAATGAACACTTGCTATAAATGATTTTATAAACTTAAGTAACTAGTAACCTAAAGTGCTTTCTCATCACATGGCATTACTTTGTGTCAACAATTGTCCTTTCTGGGCACCAAAGCTGAATTAATCATTTATTTGTCTCTAATATCATGTAAATCTATGATATTATCTGAGTGTTTGGTAATGAGGCTGAGTATAGTGCAGTGCTTTCTTCAGATCTCTGAATATTTCAAAAGGCAGAATCCTTTGTCTCTCTGGAAATGCGCCACCCTTGTAATGCAATTGATATCTTTAGAAAAGCTGTCTGCAGGAATGCAAGCACACAGCACCCATGAATTCAGGTAAGCCAAAATAGGTCTAGAGGCCCTGAAATCATCCCACAACGTGGCTCAAAAAGTCATGAAAGTTTAGATCTAATGCTATATTGTTAATTTCTGAAACAAAAACATTCTCCTTCTATGTTCCAATTATCAGAAGACATTTGGGTATTAGTTAATTGGTAAAAATCTGTCAGTGCTGAAGGTGAAGCAGTAAAGAGCTCAGTTTTCATCAATGCCTAATGGTGTGATGTCTCACACATAATATTTAAGTCAGTAGCTTAACCTCCCTTGTATATTTAAATGCAAGATAAACTACCAACACAGCATTCTGAAGTATTTAGATAACTATATTTAGATTTCGAATGAGCAGCAACATATTTCTTCTAGTAACATTAATTTAAAAAAATAGCTGTGTACATGACGTCTCTATTCAAATTACTAATA